>NC_029777.3:95890484-95920259 GCF_000817695.3 Arachis duranensis | reverse complement strand
TCGAACTAATCCGGCTCAATCTATTAATATTTAACCTTTGGTGATCTGAACTAAATGGACCAGACTACCCGTATATCCACCTCTAATGCTAGCGGCATGTTATATGCATATCTAACAGTTTTGTCTACACCTCTTTTGTACAGTTTTTGTTTTTGGTATTTAAAATTATTATCAAAAGTGAAGAAGATAAAATATTTTTCTTTTATACCTATTCAAAGTATTTTTCAATTTTCAAAGAGACAAAAAAAAAAAAACTTGCTAACTTATTCAGCTATGAACCACATTATTAGGAGGGTATTTGAAGGTTACTCCAATTTTTAAGTTAGTTGGTGTTTATCTATCTGTTCTACAATATTTTTATAAGCCTAATATTATAAAAATGAGTTTAATATAGAGTATAAGAAGTTTTAAGGAATTGGTTCAATGATTAAGTATTTTTTTAATTTCAAAGAATAGAGGTGTTAAAATTTAAATCAAACTAAATTAAACCGTTCATCCAATTCAATTTAAATCGAAAACTGATTAAAACTGTACTAATTTGAATTTTATTGGATTTTATTTTTTGCAAACCGCAAAAATCGGATCGAATTTCGAATCTACTCTCAAAACCGATCCAATCTAATGCAAACTGCATAACATGCTATAATATTATTATTATTTTATTATATTTATAATTTTACTTATAATATGTTTAATTTGTTATACATTTTTATATTATTAATGTATTTTTATTTAATAAACATCTTATGTTCAAAAATTTATTTATTTATTTATTTATTTTAATTAACTTATAATTTTAATTCTATTTTTATGTTATTGTTGGTCTTTCAAAATATTATTGAGACTTGTTATGTCATTGTTAGTTATTTAAAATTTGATGTTGAGACTTGTTATATATATATTTATTATTTTTTATTTGCAAAATCGCAAATCCAATTATCTAATCTAAATCGCTTGAAATTGGATTAGATTTTTTTTAAAATCATCCAATCTAAACCGTACCGCAAGTAAAATTAGTGTTCAAATTGGATAAATTTTTTATTCAAAATCGATCCAACCGCACCGTGAACACCCTTATCAAAGAATATGTTACAAAGAGGACACTAACTCCTCATAACTCATCCTAATGCCTAATAACTCACACTACAAGAAAAATGCTGATTATCGTCTGAGTTAGCGGTGACGATTACCGTTGTCTTTAGCGTCAGATTCAGCGATGGATTTGATGAGGAATTTGCCATGCCAAATAATTACGATGAATATTGACTTCCGATGGTAAAACCACCGGTAATTTTTGGCAGGAAACCATGATAAAACCGTGCCAACTATAGCGTTAGATTTAATTCAATGGTAAACATGTTTAATGAAAATGCAGTGTTTTGGTGATGCGAACTACGTTACAGTCGAAAATATCTGCCGATAAACCCGACAATAATAGTGTCCTAAATTGAAACCGCGAACCCCTCCCCCTTCATTTCGAATTCTTCTACTCTCACTAACCTTATTTTCTCTCTAATCTCTCCCCTCCCAATCTCTCTCTAGCCCCTGCTATCACTCCCGCTGTCGCTTCTCCAACCGCGCTTCATTCTCCTTTCTCTGTTCCCGCCACATCACACTCACTACAAGAAAAAGGCGTATTTGTAACAAAAAATATTGTTACAAAATGTCGAAATTTTGAAACAAAAATTTTTTGTAACAAAAAAAGGGTCCATTGCAGTAAGTCCCGTTACAAAAAGTTTTTAATTGGGATATATAGCTTGTCAAACACAGGTGGTGATTCAAGTTGGGGGATGACATCCAGTACCTCTCCCCTTTCAAGTTCTTGATTAAAATTTCTTCTAATTTCTGTTTAGTTAAGTTTAATTTTATTTAGTTAGTTTGACTTTAGTAGTTAATTAGTTAGATTAATTTGTTGTTTGGTGAATTTTAGGTAGTTATGATAAGTTAGTTTGGTTTATTAAATTCTGATTTTAGCTGAAAGTGTTTGGGATTCTTTTGAGTTGTTGATGAAGTTGCTAAAAATTACTGTCGAAATTAGTTGAAACTTGTTTGATTGTGTAAAAATTCACTGTTTCAGTATCAATTTTGTTGAATTGTGATTCTAGAATTGTCTGAATGATGATTAAATCTTACCCATTTAAATGTTGGAATTGTTTTAATTATTTGGATAATTCTAAAATTCCTGTGTTAAGATTATTTTTACTGAAAAGTAGACTGTTTTGATTGTAGTACAGCTGTGCATGAGGCTTGTATGAGTATATACAATACAAGTCTTAGTGCTTACTTTTTTATAATTATAAAAAGTATTTTTGTTTAATTTTTATAAATATTTAATAAAATTTAATATTTATTTAATATTTTTATATAATAAATAAATAAATAATTCTTATAAATGACTAATTCAAGTAATTACGTTGTAGTACTTTAGTTTTAAGTTGATCCATGCATAAGAATTAGCATAGTTATTAATTAATATATGCTTTGATAAAACATGTCTTTATATTTATTATTTTCTATTTTATGAATGTTTCAAACCTCATCTAAAATCATAAAAGTGTATGCTTTGATTCAATTTGATGTATAAATGACAAAAATGAATGTTATTAGTTGGTGAATGCATGTTGAACAATAGTTAATGTATAAAAGTGAAGAAAATTGAGATTTAAACAAAACTCAAGGTTTCGAGAATCGGTTCGATCAATGAACCGGTGAAATAATTAGTTTAATGGTTTAGAGATTTAATTGGAGTTTAATCGGAATTTAATCGGTTTAATTAAATATAAAATTAAATTATTAAAAATTAAATATATACTTTTAAATATTTAAATTTAATACTTTTTAAATGGATAAAATTTAAAATTTTATAATTTTATATGATAAATTATCTATTAAAAATTCAAAAACAATTTTTAAAATCAACATTCATAACTATCAAAAATCAAAATGCATATAATACCACAACAGGTATTCCAATTTCATAAAAATAATAATAAAACTATAACAACAACATAAACAATGATGGAAACATTCCATCATAACCCAGAATCAACAACTCTGAAAAAAAAATTCAATCTTATAATTTAAAGAAATCACTGAAAAAATTAAATAAACAAAGATCAAATTGCTAAATTACTAAGTAGTCAAGAGGTTCAAAACTCAAAAGGGACTAAGAAATCCAATTAACCAACTTGAAATGATAAAGAACTGATAAGAGAATCTTGAATTCCAACATCCATAAAATTAATTATGAATTCAATGTCCATACAATTAACTCAATCCATATAATTAACTCAGAAATCAGAAATTAGAATATATACAACAACAATCTAAAAATTAACAAGAAAAAAAAACACAACTCAAGGAGGAGTAGATGAGTGCTTATCAGAGATGATGAACGAGCAGTGAAACGGAGGTGACTTGCAAAGAGAATACAGCCAAGTAGACACGCTCGCGACGGCGAGGAGAACAGAGTTGCCAGCAGTGACAGGGCGAAGAGAACAAGGCGACGCGAGGAGAACAAGGCAACGCGAGAAGAAGAATAGACCTTTGAGAGGAGAAGACGAGGATGGAAACAACCGCGCTGACGCCAGGGGCTGATGGTGGGGGCGTGGCTGGGTGCTCCTCTGATAGTGGGTTTTCAGCGACCGGAGTAGGCGGCGGGTGGAAAGAGATTTAGGGTTTGGTTGGAGTTACACAGAGAGTCAGAAAGAAAGGGCTGGGGTGGGGCGACAAGCTTGCACAGGCGAAGGGAAGGGGAAGACGACGGAGAGAGAGATTGCAGTACTGGGTAGGAGATGGCTGGGAGAGGAAGAAAACGATTACAGAAGGGAGAAGGTTAGTGGGTTACGCGTTAGGGTTGATTTGGGACTGGGTGCAAGTGGGTTTTGTTCTTTTTTTTTTCTTTTTGGCATCAAAACGACGCCGTTTTTGAGAAAGAAAACAAAACCGGACATTAAAAAAAATCTGGTCGATTCAGTCGGTTCACCGGTTAACCACTGATTCGGCCGGTTTTTTAGTCATTTTTTGCAAGACGATTTTAAATATCAATTGGACCAACTAAATGACTGATTTTCGGTTAATCCGATTGAACCAGTTGGTCTACTCCAGTTTTCAGAACCTTGGCAAAACTAACTCAAATTACAACCAAGCCAAAATAATGCTATATCCAATAAAATCCACATTCAAAGTAAAAAAAAAAATAAAAAATAAAAAACATACATTACTGAAACTATCATGAACCTGAGTTGCATGCATTTAATTTATATCAACAGCTAATAATTCAATAAAAAGACAAATCAAGAATAACAGTTTAAGATAAATGTTTAATAAATTTACTTGGTGAAAACACTTCTTCATTCTAATACTTAAAGTTAATGCTTTTTTCCTTATGTTGTTATTTATTGGTATTTGCTATAATATTAATATGATACTAATATGTTTGTTGAGCAGACATGACGATAGGTAGTAGAGGTAAGTCCAGTGAGTCATCCTGTGATTATGATAGAGGGCGGTTGCCATCAAATCTTCCAGAGCTGTCCAGTCATTACCTTTTATCCCGGCTACCCCGTCGACTCCTGTGACGTCACGAGCGAGTCTGTCGAGACAACAATTTATCATGGTCCCAAACCCGAACTGGGTGCCTCCGTCTGTTGTGCCTCCCGATAGATGCAGCGACTCCGTCGATAGAGCTTGCAGTAGGTGATACCTCCAATGTCTCCGAGTAGGATGTTCCTCTACCACTGCCCATCATTCGGCTGAGAATTTAACCCGATGTCATGTAGTCGTGAGTTCAATTTTATAATATTAAGTTTGTTTATCTTTAGTTTGTCTATGTTAAGTTTTCTTATCTTATGTGATTGTTACTGTGCAGTTTGTTCTGTGACAGGTTTGTACCAAACCACAATACTTACACATAGGAGATGTCGGAGGTTATTAAGTACATGTATGACTATCCATGGTTGACCAACACATAGATCTCGACTAAGACCAGAGAGTGCTAGTTTTAGAAGTGGGCGATAAGAACCCAATTTGGTTATCGTTCCGAGGGAAGAGGTGCAGAACCTAACACAGGAGCTTCACCAGCAGCAGAAGTAGTTTGAGCAGAGGTAAACGCATTTTCGCCAGTTCAGACCTGATGGAAAAGCTGGAGCAGTTTGAGCGGATGCGACAACAGATGAAGGAGTATAGCCAGCAAATACGCGCTAAAGGCAGCAGCGCTGTTACTACCAGCGGTGCTGCTGCTTACCCCCAACAATGCTGCTGGTGGGCCACCGATGGTAGCACCTACTCCACCGCCTCAACAGGAGAACCACGATACCGCCATTGATGACGATGACAATGATTATCAGGATCTGTAGGGATTAGGGTTTGATGCATTTTTATTTTATTTAGGGTACATTTTTTTACTTTTGTGATATTTTATTGTATTTATACCATTTATTTTTAATAAAATAATTTGTTGATTTCTGTTAATTTTAGATGTTTTATAACAATTTCATTAACAAGAGTTTTAATTTCTTTTGATTGTTAGCTGTAGCTAAACTACGTCCAAAAAAATAAAAATTTTTACTGGTGGATGTGCTGTCGGATTAATCTGATGATATATTTTGGCGCCATTTCACTTCAAATGGTGCCAAAGTTACCGTAGGATTAATTCGACGGTAATTATCAATCCATGCTCGACAATCCATTGAAAACACCAACGAAAAATCTGACGGTAATTAGCGTTAGATTAAAAAAATTCGCAAGTTAGAGATTTTCGTGCCATTTATACCATCAACTACAGGCCGACAGTAATGTACTTAGTGATGGATTTATTTGATTAATCCAACGATAAATTTGAGGTTATTCAGTATTTTTCTTGTAGTGTCAATTTTATGAAGTTAATTGTTACATTATAACCGTTATTCTAGTATTAAATAGAAAAATATTACAACAATAACTATATATAAACTTAAGAACATCATATGATGAGAGACCACAATAAGAAATCATCAATTAACTTATTATGATGAGTAGCTCATGAACAAAAGCAACCCATATAAAAGAAACTTGTAACATCATACAATCCCATAATATATGCACTATTTTAAATACGTGCACTCGGGTATATATGATCTTTAACTTAATTTCTCTTGCGATCAATGTTAATTTGAGTGTCGGAGTCCTTACAGGAACACTCTCCACTATTGGGAATGACGAACACGGAATATTAAGAATTCGAAATAGAACAATGATGGCATCATGTCTACTTTTTACAATTTTATTCAAATAACTCCTAAATTCGAAAGAATAAAAACACTACTGAACATTATCATAACCAAAACTAACTCTTTTTTTAATTCTTCATTCCATTTTATAGAGTTTTCTCCTTTTAATTATGTTATCAAAATAACGGCTTTACACCTTATTGAACATCATAATTGAATAATGCTATACATTTAAATCTTTTTGGTAATCAAATTTAACTAAGTTGGTCTAATATAACAAAAATCAATTATGATTAGTATTATTTCAAGTCTCATTATTTAATTTGGTTGAACTTTATTCATAAAAAGAATTGGATGTGTAACATTACTCATCATGATTATATTTATTATACCTATTTTGCAGAGTCTAATTATCTTATGTAGTAGGATTGTCAAACAAGCCAGTCCTAATCCATTTAGGCCTAACCCATTTAAGTCCGCTTTATTTGCAGCTATAATTTCAGTTTGGACTGTTTATAGTCAGTCCAATAGGTTATAACGGTTGGTCTGTTTACTTTTTTATTTTATTTTTTGAAAAATTTTTTGACAAAAAATATCACTTTTAGGTAAAAAACCTTAAACAAGCAGTATTTTTTTTTAATTGATGGATCAAATTTTCGAGTCATATCGAGAGAAATATCGACTAAAAATGTTACTTTTTTTAAAAAAATATAAACAAAAAATAAACAAATCACCCGTTTAACCCGTCATTTTTTTAAGTTAATCGAGCTCAACTCTTTTAGTCTGAAATTTAAATAGACTTAATATTAGAGACAAGATACACCTATTTAAATGGATGATTCAATAAATTTGATCCATTTTAACAGCTCTATTGAATAGTGCTTACTAGTTCAGATTCGCTTTCATGTGTAACCCTTAGTATTAATTTGAGAGATATGAGGTGTAATAGACCTTTGATCTCTTCTACTTTTTTAAGACGACACTATTTTATATTTTTGCAGTAATTTTTTGGCCTCGTTCAGAACAATTTTATAAATAAATGTACATAAAAATGATGCATACATGTGATCTAAAACAAAAGGATGGGAAACAAAATGAAACAATGACCAAATTTTTAGCATTATAAAGAGAAAAAATTTATTGTTTTTCTAATCATCGTTATACTAGTTTGCTCAAACTAACCCCCTTCCACATAATAACTTTTTTCTTAAAAAATAACTAAATTGCTAAAAACTCAAAAGTTTGCAAAGTAAATATTTCCCCAAAACACATGACGATCGAAAAATCAATCTTTCATAAGGGAATTCCCAATTACAAATTTCTTTTTTCACTAACTGGTGACAAATCACTAATTGAATTTAGTGCAGTCTCTTCTAACCTCTCCTTCCTTACCAATCTTCACCCCCACCCTTCCAAGCTTCCTCATGGCCGCAACAAACGCTTGATTAAAAGCATCAGCATTATTGGCATACTCAGCCACCGTGGACCGCGACGCAGGGTCCGTGTACAAAACCTGATCCGATCTCAACAACCCTTTTCCGGCCACCAAGTTCCGGTAATAGTTGTTGTCGAAACTGGAGGAGGAATCGGGATCAAGAGCAACCACAACCTGTGGATCAGGGTTTTGAGGGCACTGTGTCTTTAACTGCTGGGCGTAGTTGGAGTCGAGAGTAGGGTCCAGCGGTGAGGACGCAGAGAATGAATATAAACGGTTAGAGAACTCGTTGCAATGTGAGAAGCCTATGGTGTGTGCTCCTGAGAGTGCTATCATGTCCGTTTGGGTCAAGTTGTGATTTGAGAACATTGTGTTTAGCTGCTTTAAATTGAAACTTGATTTTGGAAGTTTTCCTTCAACGTTTGATGATTTCGAAATAAGCCCATCTTTGCGTCCAAGTTCTACGTTGAATGATGGTCCCCCTAGCTGAAATAATTGCACATAACCACACAATTACAAAAAAACAATGTTACGTTGCTGGTAAATCTTATTATTTTGGCAAGAGTTTAATCAGCAATAATAAAAATTTACACATAAAACATACATCATTTAAATCTATATTTATTAAAGGAAAACTTTTGAGAACTAGTCGTTTCTAGTATTTTTAGCCAACAACTTAGCACAAATACTACATTGTCTTTAATAAATAAATTTTATTAATTTATTTATACAAATCCTGCAAAACATAGATACAAAACGTAAGTATAAATTATATTAGGAAAAGTATAGGTAACAAACAAAATTTTTGAATAATGTGTAAACAATGTGAATTAATAGGATTAAAAGAGTAAATTTAATTAGTAGCATTAAATTAGGATGTAGTGTATTTTCATTTGATTGGTGGTTGTTCATGTTGTTCAAAATAATAATATATATTGATCATGTAATATTATTTTTTATCAAAATTTACACACATAAATTAATTTATACCTTATTTATTAAAAATAATGTAATATTTATATTAGTCAAATGCTCGCTAAAATTACTAAAGCCTGTTGGCCACACAAATTTCTTTTACCAAAAACGTATACAAGCTAAGTGCATCAAGCATTCAAGCTGCTTTTTTTTTTTTTTAATTTTATTACTCTTCTGCTATGATTATCATTTTGACTAAAAAAATTCAACTTTTGCTGAAAAAATCAATCTTATAAGTTAAATTTGCGTTAATAATCAAAATAGTATACATAGATTGCATGTATCTGTCAATTTTGTATTGAAAAATCAGACAAATTGGTTTATGAAAAAGAAATACACCAATGAATTAGATTAGTCTTTCCCAACTATCAATTAGAAGATGACCTTTTACAATTGTATCTTTAAAGATGCACACGCAATTTTTAAGAAAAAATGTTGACTATAATAGCTTGAATAAGTATTTATTTAAAGCCTATGGTAAAAAAAAGTAATCCAGAACATTATTGATGGTAACTAAAAATCTTTAGAAGATAATTTGACTAAATTATCATTTTTATATAAATGAATAAATATAATAGTAGTATCTAATTATAATTTGTTAGCTTACGAAGGAAATAACATCTCTGGTAGCAAGGGCCAAAATGTCAGCGCATGAGACGACAGCAGGGCATGAAGCTTCAACAGCTTGTTTTGCTTTGATGACAGTGTCGAATCCATCTCCTGGAAGTGAAAGATTTTCTGAGTGATCCTTCTCTGCGTCCCCATTTGCCGACGATATCATCACAGAAGCATCGCAACCCTATCAATTTTCATAATTCATACACAAACATTCATACTCCACCACCACTTTATTGTTGCAAACATTATATGCCGTGTACTAATTAGCGCTTTACAAGTGATGCAGTAGCGTTGAAAAGCGTAGCCTATTCTGGAAGAATGAAAGTTGAAAAGCGTAGCCTTTGGTCCTGAACAGCATCACTTGAAAATCATAGCCTATTCTCAAACGCCAAAAGCGTAGCCCTTGGTGCAGAAAAGTGTAGCCTTTGAGAATAGGCAACGGCCGAATAGGAATCACCCCAAAAAGCGTAGCCGTAGCCCAAAAAGCGTAGCCGTAGCCTAAGGCATCATTTTTTTTCACTTTTGGCTACACTTTTAAAGTGTACCTGAATGTGTGTTTTTCTTGTAGTGTTGGGAAATAAATTTTTCATTTTTTTAGTGAATATGATAACGTGTAATTTTTTATTATAAAAATGCTATTTGTACATTAAAATCAGTCACTAAAATCAGCTACTAATATATTTATGTATAAATACATATGTGATTTAATTTATTTTTAATATATATTTATATTCTAACATATATTTTTATACTAATAATTAATTTTAGTAGTTAATTTTAGTATATAGATAGCATAGTCCTGTTTCAAAAGCTGTGTCCAAAGTCACCCTCAACAATACCATTTCAAACGTGCCTTTGAAATTTTCTGCTGAATGAGACAAGATCACAGTGGAAATGGAAGAATAAATCTTCAACAACCATCCAAAATTAAAGTTAATTAATTCATGATGCTTAACTAATCAAACATCAATGTATATCTTATAGATAAAATTATTTATATATTTTTTTTATCAACTTAAACTTCTAAAATAATTAAGTGGTGTTATAAGGTAGTATTAGAGTTTTAACTCCCTAAAATGTAAAGTTTAGAGACATAAAATTTTTTATCTGTCAGATTAATCTTTTAGCTAGGATAAACAATTATATACATAATGATTGTATATATACAGAGACTGAGTCATTTCCTTTATTAAACATGACTTTGTCAAGTACATAATCTATTTTTATTAATTCAAACGGTTGAATCTAGACATAATATATGACACTACTGAAAATGATGCTTGCTTAACAAAAAAAAGGTAAAGTTCCTGTAGAAATTTAACATTGAAAAATTATTTCAAAAATTGTGATGCAAACATATATAAAGAATCGTGGTAACTTGGTAAAAAAATGATTATGTGAAAATGTAACATGAAAAATAAATAGTACATATACACATACATGACAATGCTCTAGTATATTCAGAGGAAGAAAAACACACGAGGAATCGAAAACTAACCAATGTAAAATTATATATGCTTTCTTTGTTCTTAATTACTTGAAAGAGATCAATAGTGTTTCTAACTTGAGAGACAAAAATCTCAAGATAAACAATTTTGGTAATGTTATGGTGATAAAAAAACAATCAATCGAAATAACTTAAATTTATTTTATTTAGTATTTATTTATCGCAAGATGTATTAAATAAATTTAAAAATAATAAATTTTCACTATTTTTTATTAATATTTTTTTGTTATCAAATATTTTTGAAATACTGTATATAGCAATGATGATGATGAGTTAGTAGTATGTAGTGGAAACCTGAACAAAGCAGTCATGGAGAAATAGACGGAGGGTTGCTTGTCCAGTTGTGAGAGTCTGAGTAAATTTATTGGTCACTGCCTCTCTAACTATGGATTCCACGTTTGGACAACTTGAACTGTAGAAATTCTCCACTAATTGCCCTTCACAACCCTTACTCATAATCATCGAAGCAACCATAACCACACCTATTAATAATGATATCTTTGCTAACAACTCCATCTCCTTAATTAATAATTCACACTGATGATGATATATATTATATTCTTCTGCTTCAGAAATGAATGAAGTAGCTAGCGGAATTGGTATCACTACTATACATATATATAGTTCTGATTCAATTAGGTTGGTTAATTACTCGGTTACCCTTAACGTTAACATTATGCATGTCCAATATATATAATATTAATTAGCAGGAAGCTGTCTTGGTCCAAGTCTAGCTAGCTCATTTAAGTTTAACTTGTGAAAATACTTTCTTGTTTTGTAAGTTTTCTTTCACATTTCTCCTCTATAAAATCAAGTTGTAAGTACTTGGTCATGCAACAAGTGGGAAAGGAAAGGTGAGTCATCCTTGATTTGATTTTGACAATATTTTAATTATCAAAATAATTCTTCAAAAATTTGATAGTCATTATTTTTTTTCTAAAATACTATAATAATTGTGAAAACATATATACTCTTTATCGATTTGAATTTATATTTTAATCCAATTAGATTCAAACAATTATGATTTAAATTGAACTTATTTATTCGGTTTTGAAAGAGTTAACTATTTAAAACTTTTACTTTACATTTTTTAAATTTAAAAAAAAATTTGGATTCGATATATTTCATATTTAGAAAAAACTAATAATTAAAAATGATAAAAAAATTTTATAATTTAGACAGAATATAAATCGATTCAATCAAAATCATAAAAATTTAAATTATATTATATTAAAAAATAAAGTCATTCGATATAATGTAAATCACTATCATTTGAATAAAATCGAATTACAATAAAAAATAAAAATCAAGTTAATACGATTTAAATCATAATAAATTATATTTTTCACATATCTCGTTTGCAAATAACATAAATAACAAAATTGTATTATTACTTATTTTATTTGTAGTGACAACGAAATTTGTAATAGAATACAATAAATAATTCATATTTATATGTATACATAAAAAATCAGTCAACATGTATAAAATATATATTAAAATTAAATAATATATATATACAAAAAAATTAATTTAATGATTATTTGTTATGTTTACATAACATTTTCAAAATACATATAAGTATAAATATATAATTTAATTTATTTATTTGAAAAAAATCCCATCACTTGGCTAATTTCTAGTGTGTGATGCCTAATTTCTAGAATTTATACAGCATTTTTGATAATTTACAACTTTTCTGCTATATCTCACACGCCTAACCCAATGGCGGTTATCATAATTTATTTTAGAAAAACATTTATATAAATAACAAACTTTTGCATGATATACAATTTTTGCAAGGAATCAAGAATAGCACCAAAGAACATTATATGTTGGGATATAATTTGTGTACCATTCTTAAGTACTTCTGGATTTTTAAGCAAATGGCTCATTCTTTTTTTTTTTAAAAATTCTAGTGGGTTATGTACCCCATTCTCTAGAAGATAATCGTTCAAAGCTTATTGTTAAAAAGTCAAGCACATACATGGATTAGATCTTCAATAATTGATTTTATTATTTCGTGTAGAATAGGTAGCCTTTACTTGTTTCACAATTATGGAACACTAAGGATTTCAAATTTAATTTGTGAAGGGCGCGGTCCCTAGCTAATATATGCAATGCATGTTGCATGTGTAGTAAATTCATACTATAGTGAATAGATGATTTTGACACCTTAACCAATCTTTTTTTAATATTAATAAGGACAAGGGCAAAGAGTAAATGGAGGTAATTAACCAAAGAATACATCACTGATGAGCAAACTAGATCCAGCTAAAAAAAGAATTTCTGTTAGAGATAAGATTGATTTTGGAGTTTATAAACATGATTATTAGGTTAAAAGTTAAAAGTTGGGTTTTTTTTGTCAATAAAAAGTTTGTTTAATATGGGTGTTAGTGATGCAGATCTTTTGTTCACTTCTGAGCCCAAATTCATGTTACTTCAGCACATTTCAAATGCACAAATAGGAGGTCTCAGCCCAATGCCTTCAATGAGCTACATTCTGAAAATAAAAGCCAAGAAAGAGGGTTTTTAAACATTTATGATTGTGGCTGAGGCATGTGACGTAGTGGCAAATAAAGTCACACCAGATGATTAGAACAAAAGAAAAAAAAATAGGACACTGGGAAAACAATAAGAAGATAAGGACAACAATACTAGACAAAGAACATTAGTAGAATAATATTCAAAAAATGGAAGAGCAAAACATAACAGAAGTAGTGGAGCTTGAGCTTCATTCGAAATTTTATTGTTATAGTTATTTAATGTTATTTTTCTATAATTGAAAAAAATACTTGTTATTGTGAGTAAAAAAATATGAAAAAGTTATGAAAGAAAAAGTATAAAAAATGCATAAAAAAGTCAATATAATTTCTGTATAATTTAGTTGTGTTGAATTAAAATTTAGTTTTTTTTGTCAAGTTGGAATAATATTCGGTGGTTAATTGAATTAGTGGGTTCTTCTTTGCCAAGTTGGAACAACACTTGATAGTAGTTAAGTTTGACTATAAATTTAGAATTTGATACTAGATGAATTAGGATTGTAATTTATTAGTATTGGTATGAGTGTATGTACTATAGTTGATTATAGAGTAAATCTACCATAATTTTAGTGGAAATTTGATATAAATTTTATGGTACTAGAAAATCGAACCAAGATACATAGGCCTCATTCTCTTCTTTCCTTCTCCGTTTCTTTCTTTCTGATTTTAGAGACAACAAAAAAAAATCTCTTGCATAATCAACTTTCACAAAAAAAAATAAAAAAATTTTATTTCTAAATTCAACTTGATTTAATCCTCTTCTTAAATTTTAACAGTTCTATTGCCTGTAAATATAACAAAATAGACACAAAAAATTTAATAGTGACAGGTGCAACAATATTAATTTTTTTTTTGGTATAGATATGTTTATAATTAGAAAAATTGGAATTACATATAAAAAAATATATTAATTTAAGATAAGGAAAAATATAGGTAATTTTTTTCTTTTTATTTTAAACATGATTAATAGACAGATAATATGCTTTCTTATTTTAACTAATTAAAATTACCAATTAATTCGTTAAAATGAAAACAACATAAAACAGATACAATAAAAGGATTAAATTATCCTCAAACGACATCAACTTCTTTATGACTTTTGATCTTTTCAAATCTACCGCTAGGTAATGTTGAAATTGAGTGACATGCATGCATGATCTTAACCATCTCTATAATTACTACTAAAAAAATACTGAAAACTGTTAAATTTATTAGTAGAATAACAAAAAATAATTTGTCGATAATATATTTACTAGTAGATTTTCAGTTACAATTAATTAGACAGTATAATTTTTGTTGGTAATTAATTACGAACCGTCAAATTTTTCAATCTGTTCGTAGTTACTGTCAAATTTTGCGATGGAATATTTTTTAATTCGCCAGTAATTACCGATAAAAAAGTTCCGCCAGTAATTATGGCGCTCCACTATTTTCTTTCCCACTTAATTATCGTTGGATTTTGCCACCAAAGATAAAATCCGACGGTAAATCCAATTTTTTTAACACAATAAGTAGTCAAATTGGTTTTTTTTTATTTAAATTTGCTTTTTACACAATTAGTATTCAAATTTTAAATAATATAAATCAAATATAATAAATTAAATATCAAGTGTAAAAAAATTAAAAGTAAAAAATTAAAATATAATATATAATGAAACAGTCTAGAACAAAATTTTAATCACTAAAGATCCTAATAGTCGTCATTGTTGTCGTCATCCCCTTGGTCTTACTGAGGCGGCAGACTAAGCGATCATGTCGGTGTCCCTTTAGCAGTGACATTACCACCAGCAGTGCCGCTGCCACTGGCCTGTATCTGATTTTAGTACACCGCCATATGTTGTGCTATTTGCTGAAGCCGCTTCAACTCCCACCTCCACTTTAGCCTGAGGGAATATGTATCTGAGATGCGTGTGAGGATCTCCTGATACCTCTTATCAGATTGCTGCAGCTACTAAGCGTGTTGGTGAAGGTTCCAGGTGAGCTCTAGCACCTGCTCCCTCAAATCGACACTGTCCTCGAGATTGATGGGCTGGCTGGTGGCAGAGGCGGATGAAGATCCCAGTGTGAAGGTGTAGATATTTTCACCAAAGAACGATCTCAGCCCATAGGCGCAGTTCTTGTGTGGCTCAGATTCAGTCTCACGCCAAACCGTGTTAAAATCAACATCTAATATCTTAGATTTGTTAACGTCGTCTCTATTCTCCTTAGATTGCTGGATTGCAGCCCCCAATCTCTGCGTGTAAGACTCCTGTGTAAGACATTTATGATTAAGACTACAGTTAAGTGAACACTTTATACCACATGATATTTACTCACATAATGATCTGCAGACCGCTGATCAGCAAATCTTTCCTTCAAGGTGTAAGTGTATGATGAGCGGATAATTTATACGCTTTTTGGCATTGTTTTTAGGTAGTTTTTAATAGGATCTAGCTACTTTTAGGGATGTTTTTATTAGTTTTTATGAAAAATTCACATTTCTGGACTTTACTATGAGTTTGTGTATTTTTCTGTGATTTCAGGTATTTTCTGGCTGAAATTGAGGGACCTGAGCAAAAATCTGATAGGAGGTTGAAAAAGGACTACAGATGCTGTTGGATTCTGACCTCCCTGCACTCAAAATGAATTTTTTGGAGCTACATAACTCCAAATGGCGCGTTCTTAATTGCATTAGAAAGTAGACATCCAGAGCTTTCCAGCAATATATAATAGTTCATACTTTATTCGAGTTTAGACGATGCAAACTGGCGTTCAACACCAGTTCCATGCTGCATTCTGGAGTAAAACGCCAGAAACACGTCACAAACCAGAGTTAAACGCCAAAAATACGTTACAACTTGGCGTTTAACCCCAAGAGTAGCCTTTACACGTGTAAAGCTCAAGCTCAGCCCAAGCACACACCAAAGTGGGCCCCGAAAGTGGATTTCTGCACTTAGACTTATTTCTGTAAACCCTAGTAGCTAGTTTAGTATAAATAGAACTTTTTACTATTGTACTAGGCATCTTTTGACCAGGTCTTTGACCAGATCTTTGATCAGTTTTATGCTATCTTAGACTTTTGTGGAGGCTTGCCATTCGGCCATGCCTGGACCTTTATCACTTATGTATTTTCAATGGTGGAATTTCTACACACCATATATTAAGGTGTGGAGCTCTGCTGTTCCTCGAGTATTAATGCAATTACTATTATTCTTCTATTCAATTCAGCTTATTCTTCTTCTAAGATATTCGCTGCACTTCAACATGATGAATGCGATGATCCGTGACACTCATCATCATTCTCACCTATGAACGCGTGACTGACAACCACTTCCGTTCTACCTTAGATCGAGCGTGTATCTCTTAGCCTCCATTCCGAAAGATCGGAGTCTTCGTGGTATAAGCTAGAATTATTGGCGGCCATTCCTAAGATCCGAAAAATCTAAACATTGTCTATGGTATTCCAAGTAGGATCTGGGCTGGAATGACTGTGACGAGCTTCAAACTCGCGAGTGTTGGGCGTAGTGACAGACACAAAAGGATCAATGGATCCTATTCCAACATGATCGAGTGTTGGGCGTAGTGACAGCGCATTTGGACCATTTTCACTGAGAGGATGGAAAGTAGCCATTGACAACAATGACGCCCTACATACAGCTTGCCAAAGAAATGAGTATGAAGGATTGGAGGAAGTCAGTAGGAAAGCAGAGATTCAGAAGGGACAAAGCATATCCATACACTTATCTGAAATTCCCACCAATGATTTACATAAGTTTCTCTATCTCTATTTTATGCTTTATTTATCTTTATATTCAAAAACCATTATAACCATTAGAATCCGCCTGACTGAGATTTACAAGATGACCATAGCTTGCTTCATACCAACAATCTCCGTGGGATCGACCCTTACTCACGTAAGGTTTATTGCTTGAACGACCCAGTGCACTTGCTGGTTAGTTGTGCGAAGTTGTGAAAAAGAGTGATATTACAATTGTGTGTACCAAGTTGTTGGCGCCATTGAGATCACAATTTCGTGCACCAAGTTTATGGCGCCATTGCCGGGGATTGTTTGAGTTTGGACAACTGACGGTTCATCTTGTTGCTCAGATTAGGTAATTTTTTTTCAAAAAGTTTTCAAAATTTTTTCTTTATTTGCGTTTTTTCCAAAATATAATTTTTGAAAAATCCAAAAAAAATTTTAAAATCATAAAAAACCAAAAATATTTTTGTGTTTCTTGTTTGAGTCTAGTGTCAATTTTTATGTTTGGTGTCAATTGTATGTTTTTAAAAATTTGTGCATTTTTCGAAAACTCATGCATGGTGTTCTTCATGATCTTCAAGTTGTTCTTGATAAGTCTTCTTGTTTGATCTTCATATTTTCTTGTTTTGTGTTTTTTGTTATTTTTCATATGCATTTTTTTCCATAGTGTCTAAACATTGAAAATTTCTAAGTTTGGTGTCTTGCATGTTTTCCTCTCTTGAAAATTTTTCAAAAATAAGTCTTGATGTTCATCTTGATCTTCAAAGTGTTCTTGGTGTTCATCTTGACATTCATAGTGTTCTTGCATGCATCATTGGTTTTGATCCAAAATTTTCATGTTTTGGGTCATATTTGTGTTTTTCTCTCTCCTCATAAAAAATTCAAAAATAAAAAAATATATTTTTCTTATTTCTCTCATAATTTTCGAAATCTTTGGGTTGACTTAGTAAAAAATTTTTAAAATTAGTTGTTTCTTGTTAGTCAAGTCAAGATTTCAATTTTAAAAATCCTATCTTTTCAAAATCTTTTTCAAAAATCAAATCTTTTTCATTTTTCTTTTTTATTTTTGAAAAATTTTTAAAATTGATTTTCAATATCTTTTTCTTATCTTTATTTCATGATTTTCGAAAACTTTACTAACAATTAATGTGATTGATTCAAAAATTTGAAGTTTGTTACTTTCTTGTTAAGAAATGTTCAATCTTTAAATTTTAGGATCATATCTTTTAGTTTCTTGTTAGTCAAGTAATCAATTTTAATTTTAAAAATCAAATCTTTTTAATTTCCTTTTCAAATATTTTTCAAAATATTTTTTTCAAATCATATCTTTTTCAAAATCAATTTCAAAAATCTTTTCTAAATTCTTATCTTTTCAAAATTGATTTTCAAATATTTTTCAACTAACTAATTGACTTTTTGTTTGTTTTACTATTTCTTATCTTTTTCAAAACCACCTAACCACTTTTTCTCTCTAATTTTCGAAAATTCCCCACTCTTTTTCAAAATTCTTTTTAATTAACTAATTGTTTTAAATTTTAATTTCAATTTTATTTCTTCTCTTAATTTTCGAAAATCACTAACCATTTTTCAAAAATAATTTTTGAAATTCTCTCCTTCTCACCTCCTTCTATTTATTTATTCATTTACTAACTATTCTCTTCATCTAAAAATTCGATCCCTCTCTTCTCCTCTGTGTTCGAATTTTTCTCTCCTCCTTCTCCTATTCTTTTCTTCTTATACTCACATAAAGGAATCTCTATACTGTGACATAGAGGATTCCTCTTCCTTTTCTGTTTTCTTCTCTTTCATATGAGCAGGAGCAAGGACAAGAATATCCTTGTTGAAACAGATCCTGAACTTGAAAGGACTTTGAAGAAGAAGCTAAGAGAAGCTAAAGCACAGCAATTCAGAGAAAATCTTACAGAGAATCTCGAAAAAGAAGGAGACATGACCGAACCCAATAATAATGCAAGGAAGATGCTTGGTGATTATACTACACCTACTTCCAGTTTTTATGGAAGAAACATCTCAATCCCTGCCATTGGAGCAAATAATTTTGAGCTGAAACCTCAACTAGTTGTTCTAATGCAACAGAACTGCAAGTTTCATGGACTTCTATCAGAAGATCCCTATCAGTTTTTAACTGAGTTCTTGCAGATCTGTGATACTGTTAAGACTAATGGAGTAAATCCTGAAGTCTACAGGCTCATGCTTTTCCCTTTTGCTGTAAGAGACATGGCTAGAACATGGTTGGACTCACAACCTAAAGATAGCCTAGACTCTTGCGATAAGCTGGTCACGGCCTTCTTGGCCAAATTCTTTCCTCCTCAAAAGCTGAGCAAGCTTAGAGTGGATGTTCAGACCTTCAAGAAAAAATATGGTGAATCCCTCTATGAAGCTTGGGAAAGATACAAGCAGTTGACCAAAAAGTATCCTTCTAACATGCTTTCAGAGTGGACCATTTTGGATATATTCTATGATGGTCTATCTGAGTTCTTTAAGATGTCACTGGACCATTTTGCAGGTAGATCCATTCACCTAAAGAAAATGCCTGCAGAAGCTCAAGAACTCATTGACATGGTTGCAAATAACCAATTCATGTACACCTCTAAGAGGAATCCTGTGAGTAATGGGATGCCTCAGAGGAAGGGAGTTCTTGAAATTGATACTCTGAATGCCATATTGGCTCAGAACAAAATATTGACTCAGCAAGTCAACATAATTTCTCAGAGTCTGAATAGATGGCAAAATGCATCCAACAGTACTAAAGAGGCATCTTCTGAAGAAGAAGCTTATGATCCTAAGAACACTGCAATGGCAGAGGTGAATTACATGGGTGAACCCTATGGAAACACCTATAATCCCTCATGGAGAAATCATCATAATTTCTCATGGAAGGATCAACAAAAGCCCCAACAAGGCTTTAATAATGGTGGAAGAAACAGGCTTAGCAATAGCAAGCCTTTTCCATCATCTTCTCAGCAACAGACAGAGAATTTTGAGTAGAGCCCCTCTAGCTTAGCAAACATAGTCTCTGATCTATCTAAGGTCACTTTAAGTTTCATGAATGAAACAAGGTCCTCCATTAGAAATTTGGAGGCACAAGTGGGCCAGTTGAGTAAGAAAATCACTGAAACTCCTCCTAGTACTCTCCCAAGCAATACAGAAGAGAATCCAAAAAGAGAGTGCAAGGCCATTGATATTATCAAAATGGCCGAATCCAAGGAGGAAGGGGAGGATGTGAATCCCCATGAGAAAGACCTCATGGGACGTCCTCCAGACAAAAGGGAGTTCCCTATTGAGGACCTAAAGGAATCTGAGGCTCATATAGAGACCATAGAGATTCCATTAAACTTCCTTCTGCCATTCATGAGCTCTGAGAACTATTCTTTCTCTGAAGAGGATGAAGATGTAACTGAAGAGCAAGTTGCTCAATATTTAGGAGCCATCATGAAGCTGAATGCCAAGTTGTTTGGTAATGAGACTTGGGAAGGTGAACTTCCCTTGCTCATTAGTGAACTAAATACATGGGTTCAGCAAACTTTACCTCAAAAGAAATAAAGATCCTGGTAAATTCTTAATACCCTGTACCATAGGCACTATGACCTTTGAGAAGGCTCTGTGTGACATGGGGTCAGGTATAAATCTTATGCTACTCTCTGTAATAGAGAAACTGGGGATCTTTGAGGTACAAGCTGCAAGAATCTCATTAGAGATGGCAGACAAGTCAATAAAACAAGCTTATGGATTGGTAGAGGACGTGTTAGTGAAGGTTAAAGGCCTTTACATCCCTACTGATTTCATAGTCCTAGACACTGGGAAGGATGAGGATGAATGCATCATCCTTGAAAGACCCTTCCTAGCCACAGCAAGAGTTGTGATTGATATTGACAGAGAAGAGCTAGTCCTTCAATTGAATGGGGACTACCTTGTGTTTAAAGCTCAAGGATCTTCCTCTGCAACCATGGAGAGGAAGCATGAAAAGCTTCTCTCAATACAGAGTCAAAGAAAGCCCCCACAATTAAACTCTAAGTTTGGTATTGGGAGGCCACAACCAAACTCTAAGTTTGGTGTTGAACCCCCACATTCAAATTCTAAGTTTGGTGTTGGGAGGTCCCAACAATGCTCTGAACATTTATGAAGCTCCATGAGAGCTCACTGTCAAGCTATTGACATTAAAGAAGCGCTTATTGGGAGGCAACCCAATTTTTATTTATCTATATTTCTATTGTTCTTTTATGTTTTATTAGGTTTATGATTACGTGGAGTCACAAAACAATTGCAAAAATTAAAAACAGAATCAAAAACAGCAGAAGAAAAAGCACATCCTGGAGGAAAAGCTGTCTGGCGTTTAAACGCCAGAAACAAGCATCTGTCTGGCGTTTAACGCCAGAAACAAGCACCAAGCTGGCGTTTAATGCCAGCAACAAGCATCAGGCTGGCATTAAACGCCAAAAACAGGCTACATTTGGGTGTTTAACGCCAGAAACAAGCTGCAGTCTCGCGTTAAACGCCAGGATTGCATACAGAGGGCATTTTACACGCCTAAAAGGTGCATGGATGAGAAATCCTTGACACCTCAAGATCTGTGGACCCCACAGGATCCCCACCTACCCCACTTCTCTCTTCTTCACACAATCCAATAACACTATATCCTTCACCAATTACCTCAATCTCTCTTTCCCATTACTCCATCACCAATCACATCCATCCATCTTCCCCATAAACCCCACCTACCTTCAAATTCAAATCTCTTTCCCACCCAAACCCCACCCTAAATGACCGAACCCAACCCCTCTCCTTCCACTATATAAACCCCTCCATCCTTCTTCATTTTCACACAACACTACCCTCTCTTCTCCCCCTTGGCCGAAACCCACACATCTCTCCCTCTCCTCCATATCTTCTTCTTCTTCTTCTTCTTCTATTCTTTCTTCTTTTGCTCGAGGGCGAGTAACATTCTAAGTTTGGTATGGTAAAACCATAGCTTTTTTGTTTTTCCATAACCATTGATGGCACCTAAGGCCAGAGAAACCTCAAGAAAGAGGAAAGGGAAGGCAATTGCTTCCACCTCTGAGTCATGGGAGATGGAGAGATTCATCTCAAAAGCCCATCAAGACCACTTCTATGAAGTTGTGGCCAAGAAAAAGGTGATCCCTGAGGTCCCTTTCATGCTCAAGAAAAATGAGTATCCAGAGATCCAACATGAGATCCGAAGAAGAGGTTGGGAAGTTCTCACCAACCCCATTCAACAAGTCAGAATTTTAATAGTTCAAGAGTTCTATGCAAATGCATGGATCACTAGGAACCATGATTAGAGCATGAACCCAAACCCAAAGAATTGGCTTACAATGGTTCGGGAGAAATGCTTAGATTTCAGTCCGGAGAACGTAAGGTTGGCGTTCAACTTGCCTATAATGCAAGAAGACGCATGCCCCTACACTAGAAGGGTCAACTTTGATCAAAGGTTGGACCAAGTCCTCATGGACATATGTGTGGAAGGAGCTTAATGGAAAAGAGACTCAAAACGCAAGCCGGTTCAATTAAGAAGACTGGACCTTAAGCCTGTGGCTAGAGGATGGTTGGAGTTCATCCAACGCTCCATCATTCCTACTAGCAACCGATCCGAAGTAACTGTGGATCGGGCCATCATGATCCATAGCATCATGATTGGAGAGGAGGTAGAAGTTCATGAAGTCATCCCTCTAGAACTCTACAAAGTAGCCGAAAAGCCTTTTACCTTGGCAAGGCTAGCTTTTTCTCATCTCATTTGCCATCTATGCAACTTAGCTAGAGTTGTCATAGAAGGAGACATCCTCATTGAAGAGGACAAGCCCATCACTAAGAAAAGGATGGAGCAAACAAGAGAGCCCATTCATGGATTTCAAGAGACGCATGAGGAAGCTCATCATCAAGAAATCCCTGAGATGCCTCAAGGGATGCATTTTCCTCCAAACAACTATTGGGAATAACTCAACACTTCTCTAGAAGGATTGAGTCATGACATGAACCAATTAAGGGTGGAACACCAAGAGCACTCCATCATTCTCAATGAAATTAGAGAAGATCAAAGAGCTATGAGGGAGGAGCAACCAAGGCAAGGAAGAGACATAGAGGAGCTCAAAGACACCATTGGTCCTTCAAGAAGAAGGTGCCACCATCACCAAGGTGGACTCATTCCTTAACTTCCTTGTTCTTATCTCTCTGTTTTTTGGTTTTTGAGCTTCATGTTTGTCTATGTTTGTGTCTTTATTACATGATCATTAATATTTAGTAACTATGTCTTAAGGCTATGAATAATTTCATAAATCCTTCACATTTCTTAAATGAAAAATGTTGTAATACAAAAGAACAAGAAGTACATGAGTTTCGAATTCATCCTTGAAATTAGTTTAATTATATTGATGTAGTGACAATACTTTTTGTTTTCTGAATGAATGCTTGAACAGTGCATATTTTTTTATCTTGTTGTTTATGAATGTTAAAATTATTGGCTCTTGAAAGAATGATGAACAAGAGAAATGTTATTGATAATCTAAAAAATCATAAAATTGATTCTTGAAGCAAGAAAAAGCAGTGAATAACAAAAGCTTGCGAAAAAAAATAGCGAAAAAAAATGAAAGAAAAAGAAAAAGCAAGCAGAAAAAGCCAATAGCCCTTAAAACTAAAAGGCAAGGGTAAAAAGGATCCAAGGCTTTGAGCATCAATGGATATGAGGGCCCAAGGAAATAAAATCCAGGCCTAAGCGGCTAAATCAAGCTGTCCCTAACCATGTGCTTGTGGCATGAAGGTCCAAGTGAAAAGCTTGAGACTGAGTGGTTAAAGTCGTGATCCAAAGCAAAAAGAGTGTGCTTAAGAGCTCTGGACACCTCTAACTGGGGACTTTAGCAAAGCTGAGTCATAATCTGAAAAGGTTCACCAGTCATGTGTCTGTGGCATTTATGTATCTGGTGGTAATACTGAAAAACAAAGTGCTTAGGGCCACAGCCAAGACTCATAAAGTAGCTGTGTTCAAGAATCAACATACTTAACTAGGAAAATCAATAACACTATCTGAATTTTGAGTTCCTATGGATGCCAATCATTCTAAACTTCAAAGGATAAAGTGAGATGCCAAAACTGTTCAGAAGCAAAAAGCTACAAGTCCCGCTCATCTAATTGAAACTAATATTCATTGATATTTTGGGATTTATAGTATATTCTCTTCTTTTTATCATATTTGATTTTCAGTTGCTTGGGGATAAGCAACAATTTAAGTTTGGTGTTGTGATGAGCGGATAATTTATACGCTTTTTGGCATTATTTTTAGGTAATTTTTAGTAGGATCTAGCTACTTTTAGGGATATTTTTATTAGTTTTTATGAAAAATTCACATTTCTGGACTTTACTATGAGTTTGTGTGTTTTTCTGTGATTTCAGGTATTTTCGGGCTGAAATTGAGGGACCTGAGCAAAAATTTGATAGGAGGCTGAAAAAGGACTACAGATGCTGTTGGATTCTGACCTCCCTGCACTCGAAATAGATTTTCTGGAGCTACAGAACTTCAAATGGCATGCTCTGAATTGCGTTAGAAAGTATACATCCAGGGCTTTTCAGCAATATATTATAGTCTATACTTTATTTGAGTTTAAACGACAGAAACTGGCGTTCAATGCCAATTCCATACTGCATTCTGGAGTAAAACGCTAGAAACACGTCACAAACCGGAGTTAAATGCCAAAAACACATTACAAATTGGCGTTTAACCCCAAGAGAAGCCTCTGCACGTGTAAAGCTCAAGCTCAGCCCAAGCACACACTAAAGTGGGCCCCGAAAGTGGATTTCTACACTTAGACTTATTTCTGTAAACCCTAGTAGCTAGTTTAGTATAAATAGAACTTTTTACTATTGTACTAAGCGTCTTTTGACCAGATCTTTGATCAGTTTTATGCTATCTTAGACTTTTGTGGAGGCTGGCCATTCGGCCATGCCTGGACCTTTATCACTTATGTATTTTCAACGGTGGAGTTTCTACACACCATAGATTAAGGTGTGGAGCTCTGCTGTTCCTCGAGTATTAATGCAATTACTATTATTCTTCTATTCAATTCAGCTTATTATTCTTCTAAGATATTTGCTGCACTTCATCATGATGAATGTGATGATCCGTGACACTCATCATCATTCTCACCTATGAATGCGTGACTAACAACCACTTCCGTTCTACCTTAAATCGAGCGTGTATCTCTTAGCCTCCATTCCAAAAGATCGGAGTCTTCGTGGTATAACCTAGAATTATTGGCGGCCATTCCTAAGATCCGGAAAGTCTAAACCTTGTCTATGGTATTTCGAGTAGGATCTGGGTTGGGATGACTGTGACGAGCTTCAAACTCGCGAGTGTTGGGCATAGTGACAGACGCAAAAGGATCAATGGATCCTATTCCAACATGATCGAGAATCGACAGATGATTAGCCGTGCTGTGACAGCGCATTTGGACCATTTTAACTGAGAGGATGGGAAGTAGCCATTGACAACGGTGATGCCCTACATACAGCTTGCCATGAAAAGGAGTATGAAGGATTGGAGGAAGGTAGTAGGAAAGCAGAGATTCAGAAGGGACAAAGCATCTCCATACACTTATCTGAAATTCCCACCAATGATTTACATAAGTATCTCTATCTCTATTTTATGCTTTATTTATCTTTATATTCGAAAACCATTATAACCATTAGAATCCGCCTGACTGAGATTTACAAGATGACCATAGCTTGCTTCATACCAACAATCTCTGTGGGATCGACCCTTACTCACGTAAGGTTTATTACTTGGACGACCCAGTGCACTTGCTGGTTAGTTGTGCGAAGTTGTGAAAAAGAGTGATATTACAATTGTGCGTACCAAGTTGTTGGCGCCATTGAGATCACAATTTCGTGCACCAGTGTACTTGAAAGTTTTCGCCATCTTCACATCATGACTCAACGACTTAGACTATGCAGGTTGAAACATGTTAAATCAAGTAATAATGACAATATATTTCAAAGACAAAACAAACTTAATAACAAATTGAAACAAGTTACATACCAGCCTGGCCTTTATTTTTCTGAAGCCGCTAACCCACTAGTATACTTTAACGACTTGGTCGATGTCCTGTTAGTTCTGTTCGTGAGATGATGACGCTTGAACCCCTCATCAATCCCCCAATGGACGTATAGTGTCTTCTTAAGATCCGGGCTGAGCCAAATAGTGAGCTGGTTGTACCGCACACGTACGTCTTCCATCATCTGCTTCAACCTCCTACCCATTATCTTCTAGCCATCTGATTGATTGGAATTGAGTTTATAGGATATTTGAAGGATTGAATCTTAAAATATTGAACTACTTGCTGAAAATGTGAGTTTTGAAGTCAAACGGCAATTTTGAAAGTGAACCAGTAACTCAATAGTGTTTGAACTGATAAGAAATTAAGAGCTAAGTAAACTATAATAAGTATGATTGTTAAGATTCAATTTTGAAGGTTTTGTATTAATTGGAATATTAGTTATGATTGTTTTGGTGACTACCTTGGGTATGAGATTTAAGAATTGATTTTTATACTATTATCAAATTTTTTTGAGAGTATATTGTTATAACAATTACTGATAAAAGGCTGGTGAAATATTGAGGGTGAGAGTGACTATGATGAGGTTAAAAGTGAGCCGGGCACTATATCCCAGGGACTTGGTTTATTGAAAGAGTTTTGTCTCGACAAGGACGGTGGTTTGATCCCGCTTGTCGTAGTTATTGTGCATATGCAGGGATGATGGTTTTATCCCACCTGCAGTGAGGACGGAGGTTCTATTCTGCTCACGTATAGGTGAATTGTTTAGCAAGGACAGTGGTGTGATCCCGCTTGCATATTGTTTTATGTTGCGCAAGGACGGTGGTTTAATCACGTTTGTAGATTGATTTGTGAATGCAACCCGAGCAAGGATGGTGGTATAATCCCGCTTGTTCGAGGTGCCCAGTAAGGATGGTGGTTTAATCCTGCTTACTGTGGAGGCAAGGACGGTAGTTTAATCCCGCTTGTGTGTTCCGAGCAAGGATGGTGGTTTAATCCCGCTTGTTTATGGAACATACGGATAAGGATGGTGGTTTAATCCTGCTTATCCGAGTCGGGTCTGGCAACATAACCGACGCGTGAGCTCATGGCCAGTAGGACAGGCATGCATCATTTGCATCTATGTGACATTGACTGGGTGTGTTTATTGTACATGTGGTTTGCCTATGTGATTATCATTATTTAACTGCTGTTGTTATAATTGTTGTAATTGAATCTTGTTGTGCTTGAACTTCATTATTTGTGTTTGCTGTTGTTGTTCTATTTTGAGACCTTGTATATATAGAAGTTGAGATGATATGGGGTGAACTTGAGACTGAAAGAAATATGATAAGTGCAAGGTGAGAGAATTAATAAGAGATAGTTTAAGAACTTGAAGGTTATTGGAGAGGGAAAAGTCGAATGAAATCAAAGGTGTATGAGTGCAATTAGTTAGTCTAGCATACCTTACTGTATTCTGGTTTAGTATATTTCTAGGCTTGGATTTCTTTGTTGTTGAAGTGTTAGGATTGCCTAGAAGTTTCGTGTAATCTTTACATCGCTTCTGCTTTGGAACTGTTACCCCTGCTGAGAACCCCAAAAGGGATGATGTTCTCAACCGTTTCGGGAATTTTCATCTTATAGGTATTGAACGTGATGCACCTTGTTGAGCATGCAGAATTTGCTTTCAGGAAGCGAAGATTGTCTTTTGGGAATTTTACTTTTGCTTAGATATATTAAATATTCTCCACTACTGTATTTTATAACTTGTATATCCCCCCTAGAGGTTGATTATGGAGAAACAGGATTTATGTTTACGATTTTTAGTCATACTTTCGAGTTGTATTATATTAACTAGTCGGCCTTATCTTCGTAGGTTAAGACTAGTGTTGTTATGTATACTTTTTGAATCATATATATTATATTTCGGTCATTTCTACTTATGTATATCGCCGGTTTCTGAGAATGATGCGATTTTGCTTATGTTTTTTCTTCACGGGCTCCTAGTATATCAAATTCCTTCCATTATATGTGTATGCATTTTATTTTTAGAAGTTGTGATAGCTCACCACCATTGTCTGTGGCATGTATGTATCCTGTGGTAATACAGGAAAACAGAGTGCTTTGGGCCACGGCCAAAACTCATAAAGTAGCTGTGTTCAAGAATCAACATACTATACTAGGAGAATCAATAACACTATCTGAATTCTGAGTTCCTATGGATGCCAGTCATTCTAAACTTCAAAGGATAAAGTGAGATGCCAAAACTGTTCAGAAGCAAAAAGCTACTAGTCCCGCTCATCTAATTGGAGCTAAGTTTTATTGATAATTTGAAATTTATAGTATATTCTCTTCTTTTTATCCTATTTGATTTTCAGTTGCTTGAGGACAAGCAACAATTTAAGTTTGGTGTTGTGATGAGCGGATAATTTATACGCTTTTTGGCATTGTTTTTAGTATATTTTTAGTATGTTTTAATTAGTTTTTATTATATTTTTATTAGTTTTTAATTAAAAATCACATTTCTGGACTTTACTATGAGTTTGTGTGTTTTTCTGTGATTTCAGGTATTTTCTGGCTAAAATTGAGGAACCTGAGCAAAAATCTGATTCAGAGGCTGAAAAATGACTGCAGATGCTGTTGGATTCTGACCTCCCTGCACTCGAAGTGGATTTTTGGAGCTACAGAAGCCCAATTGGCGCTCTCTCAATTGCGTTGGAAAATAGACATCCTGGGCTTTCCAGCAATATATAATAGTCCATACTTTGCCCAAGAATTGATGGCCCAAACCGGCGTTCCAAATCAGCTTCAGAATTCCCGGCGTTTAACACCGGAACTGGCACAAAAGTTGGAGTTAAATGCCCAAATTGGCACAAAAGCTGGCGTTAACTCCAAGAAAAGTCTCTACACAAGAAAGCTTCAATGCTCAGCCCAAGCATACACCAAGTGGACTCCGGAAGTGGATTTTTACGTCATTTACTCATTCTTGTAAACCCTAGGTCACTAGTTCACTATAAATAGGACTTTTTGCTATTGTATCTGGACCTCATGACACTTTACACGTTTCATATTGTACCTTCTACGGCATGAGTCTCTAAACCCCATGGTTGGGGGTGAGGAGCTCTGCTATGTCTTGATGGATTAATGCAATTACTACTGTTTTTCATTCAAACACGCTTGTTTCCATTCTAAGATATCACTTGCTCCTCAACTTGATGAATGTGATGATCCGTGACACACATCATCATTCTCACCTATGGACGTGTGCCTGACAACCACCTCCGTTCTACTTTAGATTGAGTGGATATCTCTTGGATTCTTTAGCCTGAATCTTCGTGGTATAAGCTAGAATATATTGGCGGCCATTCTTGAGGATCCGGAAGGTCTAAACCTTGTCTGTGGGATTCTGAGTAGGATTCAGGGATTGAATGACTGTGACGAGCTTCAAACTCCTGAAGGCTGGGCATTAGTGACAGATGCAAAAGAATCACTGGATTCTATTCCAACCCGCCGACAGATGAATAGTCGTGCTGTGACAGAGCGCGTTGAACATTTTCACTGAGAGGATGGGAGGTAGCCATTGACAACGGTAAAACCCTACATACAGCTTGCCATGGAAGGAGTCTTGCGTGTATGAAGAAGAAGACAGTAGGAAAGCAGAGATTCAGAAGATAGAGCATCTCCAAAACCTCG
>NC_029777.3:95888091-95890364 GCF_000817695.3 Arachis duranensis | reverse complement strand
CGTAAGGTATTACTTGGACGACCCAGTGCACTTGCTGGTTAGTTGTGCGAAATTGCAAAAGTGTGATTGTAATTTCGTGCACCAAGTTTTTGGCACCGTTGCCGGGGATTGTTCGAGTTTGGACAACTGACGGTTTTATCTTGTTGCTTAGATTAGGAATATTTTATTTTTGTTGGTTTAGAGTCTTTTATTTGAGTTTAGTTTCATATTTTAAGTTTGGTGTCAATTGCATGCTTTTACTTTTTTTTATTTTTCGAATTTGCATAGTTTTAGTTGTTTCTTGATCTTTAAAATATCTAAGTTTGGTGTCTTCTTTGTGTTTTCCTTTAAATTTTCGAAAATTTGTGTTTGATTTTCTAAAAATTTTAAGTTTGGTGTCTTTTGTGCTTTTATTCACTTAAAAATTTTAAAAAAAAATTGTTCTTGGTGTTCATCTTGATCTTCAAAGTGTTCTTGGTGTTCATCTTGACATTCAAAGTTTTCTTGTTTGTTCTCTTTGTTTTGATCTAAAATTTCTAAGTTTAGTGTCGTTTTGTTGTTTTTCTCTTTCCTCATTAAAATTTAAAAATAAAAAAAATATCCTTTCCTTATTTTACTCATAATTTTCGAAATTTTGCATTAAATTAGTCAAAGATTTTCAAAATCATATCTTTTTTTTAGTCAAGTCAAAATCTAATTTCAAAAATTGATCTTTTCAAATCTTTTTCAAAAATCAAATCTTTTTAATTTCTTCAATCATATCTTTTTAATTGCTAATTCCAAAATCTTTTTAATTAATTAATTAATTTAGTTTTCAATTTGCTTTGATTTTATTTTCTTTTAGTTTTCGAAATTTTATTTTATTTTCTATTTATTTTATTTTATTATTTTCGATCACTTTTAATTAAATAAAATAAAAAATAAAAAATAAAAAAATAATTTACTTGCAATCCACATCATCTTCCTTTCTCCATCATGGACCTAAGTGGAATTGAGCAGTCCAGAAGGACTCTGGGGTCATATGCTAACCCCATTACAGCTGCATATGGGAGTAGCATCTGTATACCTCCCATCAAAGCAAGCAGTTTTGAGCTAAATCCTCAACTCATTATCATGGTGTAGCAAAATTGCCAGTATTTCGATCTTCCAGAGGAAGAACCTACTGAGTTTCTGGCACAGTTCTTACAAATTGCTGACACAGTACGTGATAAAGAAGTGGATCAGGATGTCTACAGATTATTACTATTTCCATTTGCTGTAAAAGATCAAGCTAAGAGGTGGTTAAATAACCAACCCACAACAAGCATAAAAACATGGAGACAGTTATCAGACAAATTCCTGAATCAATTTTACCCTCCAAAAAGGATGACACAGCTGAGGCTGGACATCCAAGACTTTAAACAAGAGGATAATGAATCCGTTTATAATGCCTGGGAGAGGTACAGAGGTATGATAAGGAAATGCCCCTCTGAAATGTTTTCAGGGTGGGTACAGTTAGACATCTTCTACTATGGGCTTACAGAAAAAGCTCAGATGTCTTTAGACCACTCAGCTGGTGGATCTATACACATGAGAAAGACGATTGAAGAGACTCAAGAACTCATAGATACTGTTGCTAGAAATCAACATTTGTACTCTAGCAGTGAGTCCTACATAAAGGAAGAGGCCAGGGCAGTAATTACTGATCCTAATCCTCAAGAACAGATTAGTGAGCTTAATCAACAATTACTCCTTATGACAAAACAATTAGCAGAACTTAAAGAGATGCTCCAAGACACTAAAAATGCTAACAAGAATATGGAAGCACAATTGAATCAGACAAGACAGCAACTATCTAAACAGATAACAGAAGAATGCCAAGCTATTAAATTAAGGAGTGGGAAGACATTGAATGTACCAACTCAAAGCAGCAGAAAGCTAAGAAAGGAACAACTGACAGAGGATGACCAACCAACTACCCAAAATCCCTCTGAGGACAGTAAGAGCCCAGAGAGGAATGATTATAGCGTTCAAATGCCAGAAAAGGGTAAGAAAGTGGCGTTAAACGCCCAATGGGTAGCCAACTCTGGCGTTCAAACGCCAGAAAAAGGTTGCAATCTGGCGTTAAACACCCAAAAAGCACCCAATCCTGGCGTTCAAACGCCACAAAGGGGTCAGACACTTGCAAGTGATGATAACAACCCCCTTAAGCAGGGTTCTCCAACCACTTCTATAGGAAATAAACCTGCAGCAACTAAGGTTGAAGAATATAAAGCCAAGATGCCTTATCCTCAGAAACTCCGCCAAGCGGAACA
>NC_029777.3:95884490-95888085 GCF_000817695.3 Arachis duranensis | reverse complement strand
TTGGGGCAAGTATCAACCTAATACCTGCATCCACTATCAGAAAGCTTGGCTTGGCTGAAGAAGTCAAACCAACCCGAATATACCTCCAACTTGCTGATGGCTCCATTAAATATCCATCAGGCGTAATTGAGGACATGATTGTCAAGGTTGGGCCATTTGCCTTTCCCACTGACTTTGTAGTGCTGGAAATGAAGGAGCACAAGAGTGCAACTCTCATTCTAGGAAGACCTTTCCTAGCAACTGGACGAACCCTCATTGACGTTCAAAAAGGGGAATTGACCCTGAGAGTCAATGAGGATGAGTTTACGTTGAATGTTGTCAAAGCTATGCAACATCCATGAGTTTAAGTTGAATGTTGTCAAAGCTATGCAGTATCCAGACACCCCAAATGACTGCATGAGCGCTGATATCATTGACTCTTTGGTGGAGGAGGTCAATATGACTGAAAGTCTCGAATCAGAACTAGAGGACATCTTTAAAGATGTTCAGCCTGAGGAATCAGAGGAAATAAAAGAACCTCTAAAAATCCCTCAGGAAGAGAATAAGCCTCCTAAACCCGAGCTCAAACCACTACCACCATCCCTGAAATATGCATTTCTGGGAGAGGGTGACACTTTTCCAATGATCATAAGCTCTGCTTTAAATCCACAGGAAGAGAAAACACTAATTGAAGTGCTAAGGACACACAAGACAGCTATTGGGTGGTCCATAGGTGATCTTAAGGGCATTAGCCCAGCAAGATGCATGCACAAGATCCTATTGGAGGAAGATGCTAAGCCAGTGGTTCAACCACAGAGGCGGCTAAATCCAGCCATGAAGGAGGTGGTGCAGAAAGAGGTCACTAAGTTACTAGAGGCTGGGATTATTTATCCTATTTCTGATAGCCCCTGGGTGAGCCCTATCCACGTTGTCCCCAAGAAGGGAGGCATGATAGTGGCTCATAATGAAAAGAATGGACTGGTTCCTACAAGAACAATTACAGGGTGGCATATGTGTATTGACTACAGAAGGCTCAATACAGCTACCAGGAAGGATCATTTTCCTTTACCATTCATAGACCAGATGCTAAAGAGACTAGCAGGTCATGAATATTATTGCTTTTTGGATGGCTATTCAGATTACAACCAAATTGCAGTAGATCCTCAGGACCAAGAGAAAATAGCATTCACATGTCCTTCTGGAGTGTTTGCCTACAGAAGGATGCCTTTTGGTCTGTGTAATGCACCTGCAACCTTTCAGAGGTGCATGCTCTCCATCTTTTTAGATATGGTAGAGAAATGTCTGGAAGTCTTCATGGATGACTTTTTAGTATTTGGAGACTCTTTCAGCTCCTGCCTTAACCATCTAGCACTTGTTCTGAAAAGATGCCAAGAGACCAACCAAGTTTTAAACTGGGAAAAATATCACTTTATGGTGACTGAAGGGATTGTCCTTGGGCATAAAATTTCAAACAAGGGAATAGAGGTGGATCAAGCTAAAGTTGAAGTAATTAAAAAATTACCACCACCTACCAATGTTAAGGCAATCAGAAGCTTTCTAGGGCATGCAGGATTCTACAAAAGGCTTATAAAGGATTTTTCAAAAATTGCAAAACCTTTGAGTAATCTGCTAGCTGCAGACACGCCATCTATCTTTGATAAGGAGTGTCTGCAGGCGTTTGACCTTATGAAAGCTAAGCTGGTCACAGCACCAGTTATCTCTGCACCAGATTGGACACTGCCATTCGAACTAATATGTGATGCAGTGACCATGCCATTGGTGCAGTATTGGGGCAGAGGCACAACAAGCAATTACATGTCATTTATTATGGCAGCCGTATTCTAAATGATACACAGAAGAACTACACAACCACAGAAAAGGAGTTACTTGCAGTGGTTTATGCCATTGACAAGTTCAGATCTTATCTAGTAGGATCAAAAGTGATTGTGTACACTGACCATGCTGCTCTTAAATATTTACTCACAAAGCAGGATTCAAAACCCAGGCTCATAAGATGGGTGTTGCTTCTACAAGAGTTTGATATAGAAATAAGAGACAGAAAGTGGACAGAGAATCAAGTAGCTGATCACCTGTCCCGGATAGAACCAGTAGCAGGAGCATCCCTCCCTCCTACTGAGATCTCTGAAACCTTTTCGGATGAGCAATTGTTTGTTACTCAGGAAGCTCCGTGGCTTGCAGACATTGTAAACTATAAGACTCAAAGTTCTCCTTCTACCACCATGGAGAGGAAGCATGAAGAGCTTCTCTCAAAACAGAGTCAAACAGAACCCCCACAGTCAAACTCTAAGTTTGGTGTTGGGAGGCCACAACCAAATTCTAAGTTTGGTGTTGAACCCCCACATTCAAACTCTAAGTTTGGTGTTGGAGGTTCCAACATTGCTCTGAACATCTGTGAGGCTCCATGAGGGCCCACTGTCAAGCTACTGACATTAAAGAAGCGCTTGTTGGGAGGCAACCCAATGTTATATCTATTTATTTTCCATTGTTATTTCATGTTTTTTGTAGGTTGATGATCATGTGAAGTCACAAAAATAATTGAAGAAGCAAAAACAGAATAAAAAACAGAATAAAAAATAGCACACCCTGGCGGAGAAACTTGCTGGTGTTTAAACGCCAGTAAGGGTAGCAGAATGGGCGTTAAACGCCCAGTCAGGCACCATTCTGGGCGTTTAACGCCAGAAATGGGCACCAGACTGGCGTTTAACGCCAGAAAAGGGTAAAAAGCTGGCGTTAAACGCCAGAAATGGGCAGCAGCTTGGTGTTTAACGCCAGGATTGGCAGCAAGGGGCGTTTTGCACGCCACATGGTGCAGGGATGAGAAATCCTTGACACCTCATGATCTGTGGACCCTACAGGATCCCACCTACCTCACCTCTTCTTCTCTCCTCTTCACACCCTTCCAGAATACTCTTCCCCAAAATAACCTCACCCAATCACCTCCAGTACCCCTCTAAAAAGATCATACAAACCACCTACACCCACCCACTCAAATTCAAACCATCACTCATTCTTTTTCCCACATCATAACCATCTAAAACTCCCCTTGGCCAAACCACTCACACCTCTCCATCTCATCTATTTTCTTCTTCTTTTACTCCCTCTTCTCTTCTCTTCTTTTCCATAACCATGTATGACACTTAAGGCCAGAGAAACCTCTAGAAAGAGGAAAGGGAAGGCAAAAGCTTCCACCTCTGAGTCTGGGAGATGGAGAGATTCATCTCAAAAGCTCATCACTAAGAAAAGGATGGAGCAAACAAGAGCTTGAGCAAATTTCTCATCATGAAATACCTGAGATGCCTCAAGGGATGCACTTCCCTCCACAAAACTATTGGGAGCAAATCAACACCTCCCTAGGAAAATTAAGCTCTAACATGGGACAACTAAGGATGGAGCACCAAGAGCATTCCACCATCCACCATGAGATTAGAAAAGATCAAAAAGCTATGAGGGAAGAGCAACAAAGACAAGGAAGAGACATAGACGAGCTCAAAAGCACTCCATAAGATCTTCAAAAGGAAGAACAAGCCGCCATCACTAAGGTGGACCCGTTCTTTAATTTCCTTGTTCTTTATTTTCTGTTTTTGAAATTTTTATA
>NC_029777.3:95871158-95882990 GCF_000817695.3 Arachis duranensis | reverse complement strand
AGTCTAACCTTGTCTGTGGTATTCCGAGTAAGATTCCGGTATTGAATGACTGTGACGAGCTTCAAACTCCTGAAGGCTGGGCGTTAGTGACAGACGCAAAAGAATCACTGGATTCTATTCCGACATGATCGAGAACCGACAGATGAATAGCCGTGTTGTGACAGAGCGCGTTGAACATTTTCACTGAGAGGATGGGAGGTAGCCATTGACAACGGTGAAACCCTACATACAGCTTGCCATGGAAGGAACCTTGCGTGTATGAAGAAGAAGACAGTAGAAAAGCAGAGATTCAGAAGATAGAGCATCTCCAAAACCTCAACCTGTTATCCATTACTGCAAAACAAGTATTTATTTCATGTTCTTCTACTTTTCACAATTAAACATGTGAATTATTGATATCCTGACTAAGAGTTACAAGATAACCATAGCTTGCTTCAAGCCGACAATCTCCGTGGGATCGACCCTTACGCTTCAAGCCAACAATCTCCGTGGGATCGACCCTTACTCACGTAAGGTATTACTTGGACGACCCAGTGCACTTGCTGGTTAGTTGTGCGGAATTGCAAAAGTGTGATTGCAATTTCGTGCACCAGAAAGCAGGCAGGGACTCACCAAGTGTAACACCCTAACTACCAAAGCTCACGCTTCCGGCTGCGCAACTCTGATAGCTCAGACATTACGACGACACTTATACTATTTAATACTAAAATATAAGCCTGTTTAAAACTATAAACCGCAATACCGCTCCAAAAATTACTTTCGTTCGATAACATACATCCTTAGATACCATACAACTTACAAAAGCTCACCAAGAGTACATCCATATATATATACATACATATATATAAATAATGCTACAAACATTACCCAATACAATTCCTAACCCTCTTACAGAACATCTCAAGATAAAGGCGAGGGTACAATAAATAATAATCTAAAGCAATACAAAGCATCTCAACAACAACTAAATAAACTCTTCGTGACTTCTGCACCCATGTCCTGAAAGGGGAAAAATGTAAGGGGGTGAGAACATTATCCTCGAAAGGGTTCTCAGTAGAGGGTTTTTGGGAATTACTGTAATAGGATACATGAAGATAAACCGTACCAGTGATTAATAACCGACTTATGCCTCTTTTCAAAAATAACAGTTTACAATAAAAGAAAAACCTGAAATGCTTTTCCGAAAGAGGAACCATTCAATTCTCAAAAACTCAAAAGCCTTTCAAAACGTTTTATCTATGCCAAACCAAAATAGCCTTTCATATTTTATTCCAAACCAGAAACACAAAACCGAAATCAACCATCGGTTCATCTCATTCCATCCACGACCCTAGGCCCAAACAATCCAACCATCAACAAATCACCACAGTCCAACAGAGTCTCAGTAGCAATCACAAATAGGAAGATGCAAGCACAAACAAACAATTATTGCAAGTAGAACAATTAGCAGTTAATCACATAGGCAAACCACGTACAGTATGCACACCCAAACAATGTCACATAGATGCATATGATGCATGCTTGTCCCTAGTGGCTGATGATATCATCTATCAGTTACCAAGCCAACCCGACGTGTCCGGTAGCTAACCCGGGCACAGTCTCTCTGTTGCGCATTAATATCATTAGAGGGTATCTGTGCCCTGTAGCCATTAGAGGGTATCGGTGCCCTGTCACCCTTACAACCAGAGAGAAAACACAAGCATACTCGCTTACGACATTCATCTCAGCCATTCGGCTTAAATTCACAATTCATTCAATTGCATACATGCATTTATATTCAACCATGGATCACCATCCATCTCAGCCATCCGGCTCACGGTTCAATCCAGAACCAACTAACTTATCAATAAATACAGCCCTTCGCCTTAAATTCATAATTCATAGCCAGCCATACGGATAGCATACACAGCCATTCCGGCTCACGGTTCAATCTAGAACCAGCTAATATTCATAATCATACACAGCCATTTCGGCCCATAACAAAACAGCACTTCCACCATCCAACATCATCAAATTCATAAAATCGGCATTTAAGCCATAATCACTTTTTCTCAAATCGTTTCACTTTGAAATCAAGTTTCAACTCTTTTCAGCCTTGGCTTCAGAAATCTCGTTTCTCAAATCATCTCAGGCTCATAAGTCAAATTTACTCAAAGTGAGTTTCCTTTTTAAAACAAAGCCACTCTCAGCATTCTCTTTCCAAAACTTCCAAACCCATGGCAAGTTAAGGATTTATTTCAAAGCATTCAAAATCACCCATCCAACAGTGGGATTTTATAACAAAATTTTTCCGACAGAGTCCCAAGTCTTTAGGGGAGAATAACATAACTCATTTCGCCAAGTTTATTTAAATTCATTAAAAACCTTGGCTTCCTGATTTGAGTAATAAAATAGGACTAAGCCAAACCGAGTCATATAATCATTCACTCCTTTCAAAATCCGTTTCCTTTACTTAGGCAAAACCAACTTCAACCCCATGATAAATTCTAGAACGTTTCAACGGTTCAAAATTGCTTTAGTCTTGCAAGAATTCAGAATTCAAAGAGTACTTAAAACCTTTCTCAAAACATTTCAAAATGAAACTTATCAATAAACATTTAGGTTCTTTCAAAGTCATTGAAACTCTTCTGATTGAGACCCTCAAGTCAAATTTAAAGACAATACCCTTGTCACATTTAAAACAGCTTTAAAACATAAGTTTCATCTAAATAACTTTCTCCTGAAAGAGATATCATGCCTTTCTTAAAAAGCAAGACTAAATCATAATTTCCTCTTTAATAACTCATTTCAAAAGCATGAATCATCCCATTCTTGATAATTCAAATATGATAGTTGAAGTCTTTAACTCATCATTTTTCCAGACAATATTTCAATAAAGACTTGGATTTTATAGAAATTCCGACAGCATCTCCCCTAAAACTTGGACTTTTGCCACCCGGTTCGGGTCCCAACTAAACCGTTTCTCATTCCTTTTCAACAGCCCAAAACCAAAAATAAATTCAAAAGCAAGCTAAATCCAACATTCGCCTCAGTGGCATATCTCAAGGAAACTATCTCAAAATCAACTCAATATCAACCGATTTAACTCATTTCCAAAGCTTTAAAGAATTGGTTCAGCAACAAATCATTTATCAAAACCAAATCAATTAAAGCAACCCAGGCTGAATTTCAAGAGTATTCTATCTATCACATCATCAAAATAATTGACTCAATTCAAACCAATTCTCAACGGATTAAACTCATTTCAAATCTTTAAATAATCAACTTCAAAAGATTACATTTCACAAAGCCGCACAACAATTCAGCCAAACAAACATCCATAATCATTCGAGTCAATCAAATAATACATAAGGCAGATACAATCACCAAATACACAATATCTCACATCAGTATCCATATGTAATAACTCCAATACATAAAATACAGTTTTTGGAAAGCGCCCCTACCTCAAAACGCAAATCCATAACTCAAACGCGTCACAGAATCCTTTCTGCCTCGACCCGAAATCCACAATCACAATTCTGACAGCCAAAACCTCAGCTCCAAGCCACTTTTGCAATAGTCTCAACAACTCTAATCGCAACATACAACAACCAAACTCAATCTCATAGAAATTAACGCCACAACCTCAGCGTATGATAACAGAACGGTAACTAAAGGGCTTTCAAATCGAAAACGCTTACCGAAACATAGAAAGTGTGGCTGAACCGAAACAGCGACAATCTCTGAACCGGTTTGGCGGCAGCCCGGCAGTCACCTCAAGCGGCAGCGATGACCTGAACCATATGCAGTGGCAATGAGGTTCCCAGAAACTCAACGGAAAGGAGAACCAACGTAAAACCCTTACCGATAGAATTTTCTGGCGACGGCAAAAGCTGCCAAAAGCTCCGACGGTGCTCCCGAAAGTCACAAAACCACTCCCGGCGGTCAGAATCACAGAAATGCAGCTCCCTTTTTCCAGCAGCGACACCTGCGGTGGTCGAAACCCCTTTCTGACAGTGGCAGCTTCGGCGGAGGTGGCGCCAGTAACGCAAGCACGGCTAGGCACGGTGGTTGAACCCCAAAAGCGCCGGCGCAGCTCAACCGGGAAGAGTTCCTCCGGCCCGTGTAGCGGCGTTCTTCCCTAGACGACAATGGCGGCGCGACAGACCGGAGCAACGCGGCGGCAGCGAGCTTTGATCGCAGCAAGGGGCGGCATCATTTCTCCTCGCACAGTTCGGGCAGTAACTCGTTGCTGGACCAAACGGCGGCGGCACAGGGACCGCGGTGGCAGCGCGGCCTCCTCTCCCTCCTCCTCTCTTCGAATGTGTCGCTATCTCTCTCCTTGGTCCCTCTGCTGCGGTGGTGGTGAGGCAGTGTGGCGCGGCGGTCTTCTCCCTCCTCGGTCAGGTGACGGCGCGATGGCGGCGGTGAGGCCGGCACGTTGGCACGAGTCGTCCTCTCCTCCTTCCTTCTTTCGCGGCAGCACAGTCTCCCCTTGTCTCTTTGCTTTAGATTCTTTGGTCATGGAGGAAGGGGGAACCGTGTAGTTTGCTGCTGCTAGGTCATGGGGGAAAAACGGGTGTTGGCTAGGGTTTTAGGGTTTCATTCTTTTTGAGTAAAAATTAGGGTTAGGGGCAAATTGGTAATTTCAAATAAAAAAATTAAAAATAATATAGTAATTGAAATTCAAATTAAATCCAACATTAATTGTATATAGAAAATACTATTTGATCATCCATTTTTACAAATTACTTTTAATAAAATGCCCAAATCAAATAATTAGAAATAATATACTTAATTTTTTCATTTTCCAAAATAGCAGTATTAATATTTAAAATATTACTTATCTAATCCAAATCATACAAAATCCTTATTATTTCATAACTATCAACTTTATAATTCAAATATAGAAAATAATCCAATAATTATAAAATTGGATAATAATCATAACTCATCTCAAATTCAATAAATCAAAACTTGCCTTAATTATCTTTAATAAAATAATTTCTGAAATTAAGGCTATAAATAACTATATGATTTGAGACTTGCTCATAGAAAGACTTTTCAAAGATTCTAGGTCTTACACCAAGAGAACTTGAGATGCCTGAGATGCAAAAGATACCATCCGAAAATGTCGTGCATGGCTGGGCTTGGATTATGCTACCACTGCGGATTGCCTGGGCATGTCTCTAGACATTGTCCCAACAGGAAGGACCAGGATGCGAGTCGGTCTTAGCGACAAGGTTGAGAATCCCTAATATGAGGTAATTGTGAAATGGGTAACCAAATTCTAATTGCATTTATGATATTGGAACACCATGTTTATCCATAGTTTGTAACAGAGATAAGAATTTAAAACTAAAAGTGTCAAACTTAGTGTCATACCTAGAATTAAATTTAATAGTGCCACGTAGAGTATTGCCGTTAGATTTGGCAGAACTTAAGAAGATTTTTGGTTGATGTGGGTAAATAATTAAATTCTTAAAGGCAAGCGAATTAAAGTAACACTATGGAAGCACAATGATCTTGATGGCGACATGAGATTTTATATAAATGAGAGTACCAATAAAATCCTTGTGACCTGATCTATCTCTTCTTTTGTTAGTTGCTTTGAAGTTCTTTATTCCAAATTCTTTCTTGGAAATAATTTGAATATTTCCAATTCTATTCCTCATTTGCATATATCCTTGCATGAAACTTGCACTCTTTGATGTGAGTCCGAACTCATTTTGAAATAATCATAAGAACCTTCGACCCTTGAGGGATCAATGTTGAGTTGAGCCGCCTCCATTCAAGAACTCAAAACTCTTCCAAAGCCAACAGGGACATGTTTCGAGTCGATGAACTTTTTGTTTCTGTTAAAGGAATTTTAATTTGTAAATTTCTTTCTTGGGATTTACTTTAGTTCTCTTTTTGGTGCATTTCGTTATTTTCTATGACCTCACTTGATCATAACATTGAGCATCTTTCCGATTCTTGTTGGATGCCACTCGAATTGTTTGTTCTGTTTTGGGCTTGGTATTCCTTTGAACGCACTTGAGCTTATTTTGGCATTGCGTCCATTTCTTAAACTCAACCATTGAAATGTTACTTCCTTAGAGCATGATTTGTGGACACAGAAGGTGAAACCTATAAGTATACGTCGTTGCTAGAAGTTGTGAAGTGGCGATTTTTACGGAAAAAGTTTCGGATTGATCTAAATCTAAAGTGGATGGTAATATAGTTGCGAAGGGTTGATGCTCCGTTGTGTTGATATAGGGTTAGAGAGCTAAGTGTTGTAAGGTTCCGACTGGTGTTGAGAGATGTCGCAGGAAAAGAAGTTCTGCTAGTTAAGTTCGCTCGGAGTCGAACCGGGGTAAGATAGCACATGTAGGAGCTTAATGTTAAATATGAGAAATGACTCTCCTCAGTATTGAGACAATGTGACTTTTGGTTAACATAGAGAAATAGCTAGCTTCTGGATGGCTAATAATCAGAGTGACACAGTGAAAGCAGTTTGGAACATTCAATATGAATTAGGTTTATGGAATCGGAAGGGGCGTTAGTAGCGTGGAGTTATCAGTTGCATTCTATAAAGAGTGAGAATAGGTTATGTAAGTCGTAAATCTTACTATGGGAATTGAGGAAGCTTCATTAATGAAGATTGCTTGGAGTCGGATGGACCTTGAGAAGCATACATAGAAAGTGGTGATACATGAGAGGAAGAATCAGTCAAAGTTGGTTAAGAGTGGTCAAATTTTGAGGACAAAATTTTTATTTAGGTGGGTAAAATGTAAAACTCAGTTAATTAATGACTAATTAACCCATAAATTAAAATATATTCTAGAAAGTGAGAAATGAGGTTTTCATGGTTTAATATGATAGAGGAAATTAAAACGAAAATTTTGACACTAATTTTAAAGAATTTGGCCCAAAATTGGGTCGAATGGGCCAAACCGGTTGGACCGAGCTGAATTGGCCCATGGCCCAGCATATAAGAAACCAAATGCAGCCTCCTTTCCCTTCATTTCACTTGAAACACATTGAGGAGCAGCAGCAAACCTCAAACCCTAACTCATCTTTCAACTCAAATTTCAATTCCACATAACTTTTGATCCGGAACTCCGATCGACGAGCAGTTTGCGGTCACGCGTAGCTCTCCTCATTCTCCTCAATTCTATTTAAGATTTGTGTTAAAGAACTCTCAGTTTTTTGCCCAGTTTTCTGTTCCTTACAGATTCACATTTTCGGTTTTGGAGTTGTTGAATTTTTGTGATTTTGGTTGTTTAGGGATGCTTTAGCATGAATTCCTAGTGAGTTCCACCTATATTTCGTGTGGGTTAAGGTAAAGAAGCTTAACTCTCTTCATTGTCCCTAATTTTATGTATGAACCCTAGAATAAATGTTGAGATATATTGTTGTGACTAGATTATATGGAATAGAGAGTTTTTGGGGCTGAATTTGATATGAAGTAGAATTTGATTGGCAAATTTAGGTGGTGGACCTTGGATATTGAGCTAGGAAAGGCTTCAAGGGTTGGAACCGCCGACATTCAAGGCACAGGTTTGAGTTTCGAGTAGGCATTATGTAAAGTTATGTGAATGCCTAGGTTAGTTGACCCTAGGATAGGTGTGGATTGAAATTAGTTGTTGTTGTGGATAGTGAATGGCTATATATATGTGTGTGTTGATTAAGAATTGTTGTGACATTATGAAGTGAATTGCATTTATTGATTTTATTGTTAATTGATTTGGATATTGGGTCGGAGGCCGTAATAGGGTGAGGAAACCCCTATGAGGTAAGTGAAGGTAATCAGTGTGAATTATCGTAACGGTAGTGGACTTGGTGATTGATTGGAATTGAGATTAGAGGATATTTGAAGGATTGAATCTTAAAATGTTGAACTACTTGCTGAAAATATGAGTTTTGAAGTCAAACGGCAATTTTGAAAGTGAACCAGTAACTCAATAGTATTTGAACTGATAAGAAATTAAGAGCTAAGTAAACTATAATAAGTATGATTGTTAAAATTCAATTTTGAAGGTTTTGTATTAACTGGAATATTAGTTATGATTTTTCAAAGTTAAATCGCGGGATCTGATTTTCTGCATTATTTTAAAACGAAGTGAGAAACTTTGAAAATCTATAACTAATTTTGTAATGATCGGAATTGCATGGGACCAAGTCTGGATTAAGCTTGGAAATATAAGAAGCTGGACTAGTGAATTTGAGACATTTTCGTTAAGTTTATGATTTATGGTAAATTTTTGAAGTGTGGTTGTTAAATCTGATTTTTCTGCAGAATGCTTAACATAGCAGCAAATTGTTTTCTCTACTGAAAATTCTCTAGTTTGAATTTTAAAATAAAATCAATTTTAAATAAAACTCTGGTCCTAATACTTTTATTTTATAAAAATTTAGAATTTTTGGAATTGTAGTTTTAAAGATATGGATTTTTGAAATATGACGCGTTATGTAGTACAAGCTAGATTCTGTTCTCTTAAATCAGTAACTTTGAAAGTTTATAACTTTTGATTCTGGATTGGTATTGAAGTACAACCAATTGGATATGAAAATTAAGTAAGTTTAGCATATGTAATTTAAATTTCAGGGCTGTCCATGTTTTACTGAGTGAATTATGGGACTTGGAAGAAGATATGCTCATTGGCTTTTAAAATAGAATTCTGCAGAAAATACTCAACTTCCAAGTTACATAACTTTCTCATTAAAAGTGGTATTGACCTGGAACCAATTGGAAAAGAAACCTGGATGAGTGAAGTTGAATCATGTTAATTTTTAAGGTAATTGGATTTAACTTGGATTTTATATTGAATTTTGAATATCACATGCTGCTGTTGTTTTCTGATTTTGAAGCACTGCAGAGCAGTCACAGTTTTTCTTCTATTTCCGAAACTAAAATAAGTGAAAAATTATGATTTTTAGTTTAATAGAAAGCTTAATCTGAAACGGTCATATTGGTATAAAGTTTGTGCAATTCTGAGTTTATTTGATATTTTAAAAATAAGATTGTTTTTTGACTGCCGATGATTGTTTTGGTGACTACCTTGGGTATGAGATTTAAGAATTGATTTTTATACTATTATCAAATGTTTTTGAGAGTATATTGTTGTAACAATTACTGATAAAAGGTTGGTGAAATATTAAGGATGAGAGTGAATATGATGAGATTAAAAGTGAGCCGGGCACTATATCCCAGGGACTTGGTTTGTTGAAAGAGTTTTGTCCCGGCAAGGATGGTGGTTTGATCCCGCTTGTCGTGGTTATTGTGCATATTCAGGGATGGTGATTTTATCCCGCCTGATGTGAGGACGGAGGTTCTATTCCGCTCACATATGTGTGAATTGTTTAGCAAGGACAGTGGTGTGATCCCGCTTGTATATTGTTTTATGTTGCGCAAGGACGGTGGTTTAATCCTGTTTGTAAATTGATTTGTGAATGCAACCTGAGCAAGGATGGTGGTGTAATCCTGCTTATTCGAGGTGCCCAGTAATGATGGTGGTTTAATCCCGCTTACTGTGGAGGCAAGGATGGTGGTTTAATCCTACTTGAGTGTTCCGAGCAAGGATGGTGGTTTATTCCCGCTTGTTTATGGAACCTACGGATAAGGATGGTGGTTTAATCCCGCTTATTCGAGTCGGGTCTGGCAACATAACCGACGCGTGAGCTCATGGCCAGTAGGACAGGCATGCATCATTTGCATCTACGTGACATTGATTGGGTGTGTTTATTGTACATGTGATTTGCTTATGTGATTATCATTATTTAACTGCTATTTGTTATAATTGCTGTAATTGAATCTTGTTGTGCTTGAACTTCATTGTTTGTGTTTGCTGTTATTGTTCTATTTTGAGACCTTGTATATATAGAAGTTGAGATGATATGGGGTGAACTTGAGACTGAAAAAAATATGATAAGTGAAAGGTGAGAGAACTAATAAGAGATAGTTTAAGAACTTGAGGGTTATTGGAGAGGGAAAAGTCGAATGAAATGAAAGGTGCATGAGTGCAGTTAGTTAGTCTAGCATACCTTACTATTTTCTGGTTTAGTATATTTCTAGGCTTGGATTTCTTTGTTGTTGAAGTCTTAGGATTGCCTAGAGGTTTCGTGTAGTCTTTACATCGTCTTTGCTTTGGAACTGTTAACGCTGCTGAGAACCCCGAAAGGGATGATGTTCTCAAACGTTTCGGGAATTTTCATCTTACAAGTATTGAACGTGATGCACCTTATTGAGCATGCAGAATTTGCTTTCAGGAAGTGAAGATTGTCTTTTGGGAATATTACTTTTGCTTAGATATATTAAATATTCTCCACTACTGTATTTTATAACTTGTATATCCCTCCTAGAGGTTGATTATGGAGAAACAGGATTTATGTTTACGATTTTTAGTCCTACTTTCGAGTTGTATTATATTAACTAGTCGGCCTTATCTTCGCTGGTTAAGACTAGTGTTGTTATGTATACTTTTTGAATCATATATATTATACTTTGGTCATTTCTGCTTATGTATATCGCCGATTTCTGAGTATGATGCAATTTTTCTTATGTCTTTTCTTCACGGGCTCCTAGTATATCAAATTTCTTCCATTATATACGTATGCATTTTATTTTTAGAAGTTGTGATACCTCACCACCATTAATTTACAATCTAGGCGTAAAGCTCTGTGTGGTAGGGTGTTACAACTATTTTCTATAAGATCATCTCCAAGGTCCTACTTCACCAATTACAACCAATCATGAATCAAATTATCAGCGACAGTTAAAGTGTTTTTATAATAGGTAGATTGATAAGTGACAACATCATGGTGGCTCATGAATGCATGCATTATTAGAAGAATAAGAGCTATGGTGCAAATAATATAGCTCTGAACTTAGATATGAGCAAGGCATATGACCGGGTTGAATGGAGCTTTGTTTGGTTTATGATGAAAAAGTTGAGGTTCTGTGCAAAGTGGCACTACAAGAAAAACATTGAGTACCGTCAGATTTACCACTGAATTTAGCGTCTCATATTAGTGTCAGCTTTACCGGCAGATTTAGCAACAATTTTTGGTATGGGGTTCATCATGTCAAATCATTACCGGCGGATTTTCGTTTCCGGTGGTAAATTCGCCGCTAATAATCAATGGTAAAACGAGAAAAGTATGCGCAAACTTTAGCATCGGATTTACCGTCGAAAAAACCCAACAGTAGCCACTTTAGTGAAACGTTACATTTAGGCGATGCACACAGCGTTAAATCCGACAATAAATCCGATGGTAATCGTGCTCTAAAGTCGAACTGCGAACCATCTTCCCTTCATTTCAAATTTTACTCTCTCTCTCTAACCTCTCGCCTTCCTATCTCTCTCTCTCTCTCTCTCTCTCTCTCTCTCTCTAACCTCTCACCTCTCACACTCTCTCTAACCCTCTCATCTCTCCTCTCTGACAGCCCTTGATGAGCGGATAATTTGTATGCTTTTTGGCATTGTTTTTAGTATGTTTTTGGTATGATCTAGTTAGTTTTTAGTATATTTTTATTAGTTTTTAGTTAAAATTCACTTTTCTGGACTTTACTATGAGTTTGTGTGTTTTTATGTGATTTCAGGTATTTTCTGGCTGAAATTGAGGGACCTGAGCAAAAATCTGATTCAGAGACTAAAAAGGACTGCAGATGCTGTTGGATTCTGACCTCCCTGTACTCGAAGTGAATTTTCTGGAGCTACAGAAGCCCAATTGGCGCGCTCTCAACGGCGTTGGAAATTAGACATCCTGGGCTTTCCAGCAATATATGATAGTCTATACTTTGCCCAAGATTTGATGGCCCAAACCGGCGTGGCAAATCAGCCTCAGAATTTCCAGCGTTTAACGCTG
>NC_029777.3:95868430-95869359 GCF_000817695.3 Arachis duranensis | reverse complement strand
GCCAGAATGTGCACCATTCTGGGCGTTTAACGCCAGGATGGCACAAGGGGGAAGATTCTGTTTTTCAATGCAATATTTTTTTCAGTTTTCAAAGTTTTTCAAAATCAAATCTTTTTCAAATCATATCTTTTCAATCATATGTTTTCAAAATTGATTTCTTTCTATCTTTAAAGATACTTGCTACTAATTAATGATTTGATTCAATAATTTAAGTATGTTGCCTTTTCTGTTGAGAAAGGTTTAATATTTGAATCACATCTTTTCTTGTTAGCCAAGTTTTTAATTTTCAAAATCAAATCTTTTTAAAATGTTTTTCAAATCATATCTTCTCAATCACATCTTTTTTTAAAACCAATCATATTTTCTTAACCACATTTTTTTCAAAATAATTTTCAGTCAAATCTTTTTGATTTCTAATTTCAAAATCTTTTTCAAAGATCACTTCACTTCTTTCCCACTTTCATTTTCGAAAATTAAGTAATGTTTTTCAAAAATGTTTTCAAAATTTTTACTTAATTTTCGAAAATCACTTCCCTTCTTCTCACATCCTTCTATTTATGGACTAACACTATTCCTTAATGCAGAATTCGAACTCCATCTCCTTTGATAAGTTCGAATTTTCTACTTCTGTCTTCTACCTTTCTTTTCCTCTGACACTTCAAGGAATCTCTATACTGTGACATAGAGGATTCCACATTTTCTTGTTCTCTTCTCTTTCTTATGAGCAGGAGCAAAGACAAAGGCATTCTTGTTGAGGCTGATCCTGAACCTGAAAAGACCTTGAAGAGAAAGCTAAGAGAAGCCAAAGCACAACTCTCTTTAAAGGACCTGACCGAATTCTCCAAAGGAGAAGAACACATGGCAGCCGAAAACAACAATGCCAACAATGCAAGGAAGGTGCTGGGTGACTTTACTGCACCTACTCCCGA
>NC_029777.3:95860218-95861147 GCF_000817695.3 Arachis duranensis | reverse complement strand
TAAACACCTCCCTAGGAGAATTGAGTTCCAACATGGGACAACTAAGGGTGGAGCACTAAGAACACTCCATCCTCCTTCATGAAATTAGAGAAGATCAAAGAATCATGAGGGAGGAGCAACAAAGACAAGGAAGAGACATTGAGGAGCTCAAGCACTGCATAGGATCTTCAAGAGGAAGGAAGAGCCGCCATCACTAAGGTGGACCCGTTCCTTGATTTCCTTGTTCTTTATTCTTCTGTTTTTCGAATTCTAGTGCTTATGTTTATCTATGTTTGTGTCTTGTGATCATTAGTATCTTAGTGTCTATGCCTGAAAGTTATGAATGTCCTATGAATCCATCACCTTTCTTGAATAAAAACGTGCTTTAATTGAAAAGGAAAGAATTGCATGAATTTTGAATTTTATAACAGTTTAATTATTTTGATGTGGTGGCAATATTTTTGTTTTCTGAATGTATGCTTAAACAGTGCATATGTATCTTGAATTTGTGGTTCATGAATGTTGGCTCTTGAAAGAATGATGAAAAAGGAGACATGTTACTGAGGATCTGAAAAATCATTACAATGATTCTTGAAGCAAGAAAAAGCATTACTATTCAAAAAAAAACGAAAGAAAAAAAAAAGAGAGAAAGAGAAAAGAAAGAAAAAGAAAGAAATAAAGTTGTGATCCAAGGCAATAAGAGTGTGCTTAAGAACCCTGGACACCTCTAGTTGGGGACTCTAGCAAACCTGAGTCACAATCTGAAAAGGTTCACCCAATTATGTGTCTGTGGCATGTATGTATCCGGTGGTAATACTGGAAGACAGAGTGCTTTGGGCCACGGCCAAGACCCAATAAGTAGCTATGTTCAAGAATCATCATACTCTACTAGGAGAATCAATAACACTATCTGGATTCTAAGTTCCTAAAGAAGCCAACCATTCTGAATT
>NC_029777.3:95849681-95859200 GCF_000817695.3 Arachis duranensis | reverse complement strand
AGAACTGATGGCGGCATTCAAGAGAATCCGGAAGGTCTAACCTTGTCTGTGGTATTCTGAGTAGGATTCAATGATTGAATGACTGTGACGTGCTTCAAACTCCTAGCATGCGGGGCGTTAGTGACAGACGCAAAAGAATCGATGGATTTTATTCCGGCCTGACCGAGAACCGACAGCTGATTTCCGCGTGCTGTGACAGAGCATATGCAATCGTTTTCACTGAGAGGATGGGAGGTAGCCATTGACAACGGTGAAACCCTACACAAGCTTGCCATGGAAAGGAGTAAGAAGGATTGGATGAAGACAGTAGGAAAGCAGAGAGACGGAAGGGAAGGCATCTTCATGCGCTTATCTGAAGTTCATACCAATGAATTACATAATAAGTATCTCTATCTTTATCTTTATGTTATTTTCGTTCATCATCATATCCATTTGAGTTTGCCTGACTAAGATTTACAAGATGACCATAGCTTGCTTCATACTAACAATCTCCGTGGGATCGACCCTTACTCGCGTAAGGTTTATTACTTGGACGACCCAGTGCACTTGCTGGTTAGTTGTGCGAAGTTGTGTAATGCCATGGTATTGAACACCAAGTTCTTGGGGTTCATGACCGGGGATTATGAGAGTTGTGAAAAATATTGTTCACAATTTCGCGCACCAGCCCTCTTCAATGGCACCATCTCACCATTCTGCTGCCGTTGCTGCTGCAAGCGCTTCAGCCATAGCTTCTACTCTTCTTCTTCTTGACGCCAGAGTGAGGTCAGAAGCTCCTACTCTTCTTACTTTTTATTAGTTATTATAAAATAGGATTTGTATTGATTATTGTTGATATGTCTTGATTATTCATTCGGGCTGCTTAGTGAAGTTTTCATTATATATATTTTTTATGAATTTGTTCTTAATCTTTTACTTGAAAATTTTTTTTGGTGCTTTAATTTTCTTTTCAAGTTCCTTGCTGCTTCAATTAGATGATCATTTAGAATCAATTAGAGAATTTATAAAAATTGGTTTGATGATGAAGAAATTAAAATAAATTATATGATTTAGGATTTGTTTGTTTTATAAATTTAGAATACTTTAAAATTTTATCAAATTTGTGCATTTGAGTTGCTTAGTAATAATGCTTGAAGCCTCTTGGTGGATAGATTAGGATTTAAACCCATGTATGTTGCTTTAATAATGATTGAAAAAATTAAAACAGAACAGAATTTAAAGTTACATAACTTTATCATATGATGTGATATGAGTCTGAAACTTTTGTTAAATTAAACTTGGAGGTGTCTAGTATAACCCCACCAAAAATTAAGAGAAATGATTTAGAATTTAATTTTTCATGATTTTTGTAAAAACCTTGTTGCCTGCTATTTTTCAGAAATTGCTAGGACAGAGGGCAAAGCTTTGAAACTTTGTACAAAATTTAATTTTAAAGCGATTGCAATGAAATTTGATTTAAATTAAAGTTTATGATAATCTATTTCTTTAACTAAGTTTAATATAGTTTATTCTGATGAAGCATTTTGAATGATTAGTGAATATGTCTAGCACATTTTTAATTGGTATATGCTCTTCGCAGATATGACGACTAGTAAAGATGTTACGGATCAGCCTAGTGGTTGTGGTCGTGGTCATCGTTGTGGTCATGGTCGTGGTCATGGGAGGGTTTCTGCCGGTACTGCTGAAAATTCTATATCCTTTCTCTGTACTCCGACTACCCCAGTGACATCACAGGTTGCGGATGCATCAGACCAACCGTTGATCAAGGTCTCAACCCCAACTACGTCCCTGCATCTATGGTGATGACACGCCTCCATCTGCTCAGTAGCCCACTGTCTTGGCGATGTCGCCTCCAGCAATGGATGCCATGGCGTCAGAATCTTCTCACAGAAGCTAGCCAGCTGATGCCCCTTCACCACCTCCCATCGTATGGTTGATAATTTGACCTGATGACGGAACAACGTAAGTACTAAAGTGTTTGATAACTCGTGATTAATGATTCTTGATTATTGATTCTAATTTTAGTGGATTTAGGGTTATATGTTTGAACTGCTAAAGTGTTTGATATATCGTGATTACTTATTATTGATAGTTGATTCTAATTTTAGTAGGTTTAGGGTTGTAGGTTTGAATTGCTGAAAGTGTTTGATATATCCTGTTTATTGATTCTTGATTATTGATTATAGTTTAGTGGATTTAATGGATTTATGAATTTTTCTTCTTGATTATTAACTGTTGTTCAATTGGTGTTGTTTAAGTTAATTGTTGATGGATAGAGTTTGTGGCACATTTTAGTTATAGATAAAACTGTGCTGAAATTTCTAAAAATTTCTCTATATATTATGGTTGTTTGCTTCTGAAGTTTTAATTTATATTGCCATATTGGTTTCTTTGTGGATTGTTAATAGGTTTGCGCTAAATAACAACGCATGTACTTAGAAGACGACCAACGTCATCAAGCTGATGTATGACCATCCATGGCCGAGTTACAAGAAGATCCCATCTAAGACTAGAGAACAATAGTTTCAGAAGTGGGTGGTAAGAATTTAATATAGTCAAACCTTCTTAGCTAGTTTATATCTTCTATTTTTTTAATATGATATATTTTGATTAACTAATTTTAAAGTTTCTTTATACATCTAAACTTTATATGGGACAAAGAGCATGATCTCATCATCAGGAAGATATACGACCACCGTATAGGTAGACGGCTGCAACAGATGCTGGAGGATGTACGTGAGAGGCATGACCACCTCACTTCCTGGCTCCACCCGAAAATCAAGAAGGCTCTGTACGTTTATTGGGAGACTGATGAGGGGTTCTCACAAACGGAGCTAACAGGGCATCGGCCAGGTCGTCCAAGTATACCGGCGGCTCAGCGATCTTCATGAACACTAAGGCCAGGATGACATGTAGATTCTCTAATTTTGTTATTAATTTAGTTATATTCATTGACATATCATTAGTAGGCATCCTAACATATTGTTTCAATGCAACATGTGCAGTCGAATTTGTTGGATCGCAATGCAACATTGGCGGAGACCTTCAAGTACACCCACACTTTGAAGGAGAACAAGGTGATATTTGCTTATCAGTGGTCTGTGGATCATTATGTGAGTAAACATCTATTCTTGTGATATAAAATTTTCAATTAACTGTACAGCTGTCATCTTAATCTTAATAACATGTGTTATACAGGAGTCCTATACGCAGAGATTGGAGGCCGCAACTCAGCAATCTCAGCAAAGTGGGGAGGACACTACTGGCTCTGCTACTTCAGTCGTCAATCCCGATGTGGTTTGGCGCGAGACTGACTCAGCACCATACAAGAACCGCGAATACGGGCTGGGATCATTCTTTTTCAGCAGCCTCCGCACTTCCACATCCGCCTCTGCCACCAGTCGAGCCGTCAATCTCGAGGAAGGCATTCATTTGAAGTTGTGCAGGAGCTCACCCGAAGCCTTCATGAACAGGCTTAGGAGCTGAACGAGACTCGAATGAGGTATCAGGAGATCCTCACACGCGTGAAGAATACGGATGAGCTCAGGCTGGAGTGGAAAGAGTAACTGGAGCAACTTCATCGAATGGAGCAACAGATAACAGTGTACCAGGTTTAGATATGCGCCAGTGTCACCGGCACTGTTGGTGGCAGCGGTGCTGCTGGTTATGATGTGGCCTACAGATTTTATCACCCTCTAGCGAAACTTTTTCATGGACGATTCTCAAAGAAAGGGTGATGGAACACCATTTGGGGGACTTCATTGCCAACCAAAAATCAAAAGCCTCATCTGGAAGCTTAACCATGATGGACTTGCTATCAGAGAGAAGATCCACAACCAAATCCCCCAAATTGGAGGTGATTGCTCATGCTGTTCTAAACTAGAAATGCTACTCCATTGTTGTGTTTTCTTCCCAAAAATTGAAAGGATCTAGAATCACTCATCTATAGTCAGGTTAATTTTCAGAAATCCAAACTTACATCCTTAACAATGGTGGAAAAATCTCACGAAATTAGTAAAGAACAGGTTTGATTCAAAGTTTTACCTCTCCCAAATAGCGTATTTATTGTAGAATGTATGACTTGCAGGAAACACTCCGATTTTCAAAAGAAAAAAAAATTGAGTCTAGAAAAATTCTGTTCCAAACTTTAATTCTAGTTGATAAATTCGCCAGACACAAATTGCACCACCACAAAAATTAAAATCAACATTTTTTCTTCTTCTTTCTTACCGTTATTTTTCCCTTTTTTTACACATTATTTTCTCATTTTTGTTTTTTATTAGGAATATTTCCATTTTTTATGTGATGCTTTTAGACCTATGATCTTTCTTATGATTGCACCTTTTATTGCAATAAAAAATATCTGAGAAAAAAAATAATTTTTTTTGTTAATATTTGACTCATCTTAAATTTTAAATACTAAATTTTTAAGGCCAAATGCTACTGTGTAGATGGCCAAAAATATCTACATGTATAGATTTGAGGTGTTGAAATGAGATTGGATTTTGCCTATAATATTGAAATCCACATTGATAAACAAATTATTATTGATGACCCCACCATCTGAATTGTTGCAGCAAAAAACAGGATGCAAAAGTAGATAAATTAGATTTAATTAGTATTAATAATTTTTTACTACTTTTATATCCTTTAAATTAAATAAATTGAATTTAATTAGTATTAATATTTTTTTTTAGTGTTGAGCCATAACATTAGTTGAATTTCGGATTTGAACGTGATGTCATACTTTCTGTGTCAATATAAAACTTTTTCTTTGTTTAAAAGTTATTATTTGTATTGATTTTGTTAAATAAATTTTATTATATAATATTTTTGCTATTCTTATTTTATGTTGTAATTATGAATATTTACAAAATACTATTACCTTTAAAAAAAGTTTTGAACAAAATTTTCTAATTATATATATAATAAAATTAGATTGATTTATCAAAGATATTTTTTTTATAATTTCAAATAATATAAATTTAATTTATCTGAGTGACAAAAAATAAAATGAGAAGCATTTTACATTATTATTTTTTAAAAAAATAATGGTACAAATATATTATACTTTTAAAATATTTTGTTACGTAAATTTAATGTGATAATAAAAAAATATTTAAAAATAATAAAAATAGTCATAAAATAATGTCTATTTTCTCTTTTACATGACCTATTACAATTTTTTTTAATTAAATACTAATATATATTTCTATATTAAAGAAACTATTACTATTGTTTTTTAATTTTTTTTTTACTATTACATTAAATTTATGCACGAAGAAAAAAGAATAATTTTATTAAAAAAAATTATCAAAAAAAGTTTTAAAGTCATAGTATTTTTTGTTATACAGGATAAATTAAATTTATATTATTCAAATTGATAAAACAAAATTTCTAACAAATTAATATAGTTTTATTAATTTTATTAATTAATAATCATTTTTATACCTAAAATTTGTTATCACGACAACAGAAACCTAAAAGGTTAGTACCTAAGTTCAATCCAAAAATTTCAGTAACTGGCCTAATGCAAAAAAATTTCATTAAATATTAATTAGATTAACTAATTTAAATGAGACACAAGCTTTTTTTATTATTTATTTACAATGAGACACAAACTTTAAAATTTTTTGTTGGTGTCAGTATTTTGTCTACAACAATTTAAATGGTAGGACCATCAGTAATAATTTGTTTATTAATATGGGTCTCATTATTATAGTCAAAATCAATCTTATTTTAACACCTCAAATTTATACATATAAAAATTTTTGAAATTATTAGCCCTCACGTTTTTCATAATAAAATACAGCCGTCAAATTACCAACTTTCTTTATCATGACGGCATGGTTCATCTTATTTAATAGCATCAAATAACGTTACATCCAATATGCTTAGAATTCAAAGTGATATTTGGTTACATCGTTACTGTTTTATCATATATATATATAGAAAACAAGTACTTTTCCATGGTTGTCGATATGTCCGAGTGGTTAAGGAGACAGACTTGAAATTTGTTGGGCTTCGCCCGCGCAGGTTCGAACCCTGCTGTCGACGATTTTGTTTTAAATAGATTATAGTCAAATAAGAATTCTATTGACATTGTTAGATAGATTATAGTCAAATAATTGCCTTCCCTTGAGGCTGGGTCCAACACTTGATTCCCCTTCTCTCTAATTTTATTTCGGCTGGCCCAATCTAAATTTTGGGTGTTTGTTTTTTGTTTCCCTTTAGTGGATCCCCTCTCCAGTCCATTAGGAGCACAACTAATTGTCTTCTCAAAATCTGCCTCCTCACTCATAACCGTCCCTCCCTCAACATCAAGCACACCTTTATTAAATATAGATAGTTGAAAAAAATAAAATAATATATTTTACTTAAGTATAAGTGAATATGTAATAAGCTTCCAAAAGTATTAACTACTCTTTATCAAAAAAAAAAAAAGGAAAATATCACTTCAATTTGAAAAGTATTTATTTTATTGACTCCTTTAAAATATAAAAATGTTTTCCGTGTCTTATTTTCTAATGGAATATATTCCTAATATTTTATATATATTTATACACAAAAATATTATTTCTAATTTTAGTATATATAATATTTTAAATTAAGTATTTTTTGTTAAAATTATTTTTTAATTTTCACTTATAAAAAATTTAAGATTTAAAGTTTAACATTTAAATTTAATATCTATAATAATAACTATATTGGAGATAAGTTGTAGTGGTGTTGAGATGAAGAAAAAAAAGAAATAAAAATAAAGACTCTGAATATAAGAATAAAAAGTATTAACTACTCTTTAACATAAAAAACAGAAAATGTCATTTTCAACTTCAAAAGTATTTATTAAATTGGTTTCTTGATAGCATGGGAATATTTTCCCAATCTAATTGACTTTATTGAAATAGCGATGGACTATGTTCTCAATAAGTAAATAGTTTAGAAAATTTAATATAAAAAAAATATGAAGAAGACAATAACCTCGCTCATGTCTAAGTCTAACTCAATTGTCTGCTGCCTCAATTATGCTTAAGTTTTTTTTATTCAAAGGAGGGATATAATATACCGTGAGAAAGCTTATGACAGAGTTGACTGGAGGTTTTTAGCTCATACCCTTAAGAGCTTTGATTTTTCTATTCCTACACTTAATTTGATTATGAATTGTGTCACTGCTTCTTCTTTATCTATTCTTTGGAATGGGAGTCGTCTGAATGGCTTTACTCCTAACCGATGTCTTAGACAAGGAGACCCTATGTCACCCTATCTTTTTGTGTTGTGTATGGAGCGATTGGCATGCTTTATTAGTCATCAAGTTGATTTGGGCTTGTGGGAGCCAGTTGCTATTTCTAGAGGGGGACCAAGAATACCCATTTAATGTTTGCGGATGACTTGCTTCTATTCTGTAAAGCTACAAAGAGACAAGTGCAAAATGTGATGTTGGTTTTAGAGACATTTTGCAAAGCATCTGGGATTAAGATTAATGTGGAGAAGTCTAAAGCACTTTACTCCAAGAATGTCTCTGCAACAAGGAAAGAGGTTTTCACTGGGGTATCCTCTATCAGATTTGTCCAGGACTTGGGCAAGTATCTTGGAGTTACCCTTAGCCATTCTAGGGTGACTCGTTCAGCTTTCAATGGTGTCCTGGATAAGATTCGGAGTAGGCTAGCAAGCTGGAAATGGAGTTTACTCAATCGGGCTGGTAGACTCTGCTTGGTTAATTCTGTTGCCGCCGCTATTCCCACGTACCAGATGCAGGTCTCTATTTTTTCCAAAGGAATCATTAGTAAATTGGAGTCTATGATGAGGAATTTTCTTTGGAAAGGACAAGTTGATGGAAGATGATTGAATCTTGTTAGTTGGAAGGTACTGGTTACTCTAAAAAAATGGAGGTTTGGGGATTAAAGATCCTTATAGTGTAAATATTGCTCTTCTTGGAAAGCTAGTTTGGACTTTTTTCCAACAGCCAAACAAGCTATGGGTGCAATTGTTGGATGCCAAGTACCGATCATCTCTATATGACTGTTTTAGTTATCCTAAGAACAAGGACTCTCCCATTTGGAGGTGTCTTTGCAAGGCTTGGAAAGTGTTGAAGGATGGGTTTGCTTGGTGTATTGGAGATTTGAACCAAAATTTTTGGTTTTCTAGCTGGAGGAGAGAAGGATGGTTATCTAATGAGATGGATTATGTTCACATTTCTGATTCGAATCTCCGGATACAGGATATTTGGTCGGTTGGTAGGTGGAATTTGGATACTCTTTATTCCCCTTTATCTCAAAATCTGAAAGGTAATATTCTCTCTTACAATCCAGATGAACAAGCAGGTCCGGAAGTGGGTTGGTATTGGAGTGGGTCTGCTGCCAAAGTCTATAACTCACGCAATGGTTACTTGTGGTTGTGTAAGCAGCTGTTTGGTTGGGAAGAGTGGGAGAATTGGCTTTGGCTTTGGCGTCAACTTGTTCCGAAAAAACATAAGTTTTTGGCTTGGTTGTGTCTTAAGGAGGCTCTTCCTACTGCAAGTTTTCGCTTTAGAAAAGGGACGTCATCATCGGATAGGTGTCCAAGATGTCTTTCTAGCCAGGAATCAGTTTTACATTGTATTCGGAATTGTCCAAAAGCTCAGCTTGTCTGGCATAGGTTGGATATTTCTTGTCATCCTTTGGATTTGAAGAACTGGTTCTTATATCATAGCAGAGAGCATCCGTTCAAGTTCTTTTCGGGACTTTGGTGGATATGGCGAGCAAGAAACAATGACATATTTAATCCCCATAAAACTTGGCCTCCGAAAAAAGTGATTTGTCTGGCATTAACTTCAGAAAAGGAGCTTAGGAATATTTTTGAATTACAACGTATGTCCCTTCCCTCTACTCTAAATGGTTTTTGGAATTCCCATCCATTGGTACTTTTAAGATTAATTGTGATGCTAGTTATTTTGGTTCGGGTGATAGTGTTGGTTTTGCTTGTGTTATTAGAGATTGTAATGGGAGCTGGCAAAGAGGGTGTTTGGGAATGATTGAGAGTAATAGTATTCTTCAAAGAGAATTGTTTGCTATTTGGAGAGGATATCTCTTAGCTTGGGATGTGAGTCAACGAGATGTTATTTGTGAGACGGATTGTGTAGAAGCATTTAATCTTGTTACTCAAGATGATTTTGGATTTATTGATCCATTGGTGCTCAAAATAAGAGATATCATGCATTGGAATTGGCGTGTTGACTTTCGTTTGATTATAAGAGATGCAAACACGGTGGCAGATACTATGGCAAAGATGGCGATGAAGTTACAACTTTCGCATGTGGAGCTTATTTCACCTTGGGATGAGTTTAAGAGTAGTCTTAAACGGGACTATCCCTCTATTTAAGCAGTTCCTTGTTTTGTTTGTTTTATTTTTCTTTGTTTAATTTATTTCAGTCACAAAAAAAAAGAATTTATTTTTTAATAATTCCTTGTTGATCATTTTTAATAACAATTTATGATCGATTAATAATTTATATATTTATTGAAAACATCACTAGACATAAATCAG
>NC_029777.3:95845260-95848567 GCF_000817695.3 Arachis duranensis | reverse complement strand
TTTTTTAATTTTCACTTATAAAAAATTTAAGATTTAAATTTTAACATTTAAATTTAATATCTATAATAATAACTACATTTGAGATAAGTTGTGGTGGTGTTAAGATGAAAAAGAAAAAAAAAAGAGATAAAAATAAAGACTATGAATATAAGAATAAAAAGAATTAACTACTCTTTGACATGAAAAACAGAAAATGTTATTTTCAACTTCAAAAGTATTTATTAAATTGGTTCCTTTATAGCATGAGAATATTTTTCCAATCTAATTGACTTTATTGAAATAGCGATGTACTATGTTCTCAATAAGTAAATAGTTTAGAAAATTTAATATAAAAAAATATTAACAAGACAATAACCTTGCTCGGGTCTAAGTCTAACTCAATTGTCTACTGCCTCAACTATGCCTAAGTTTTTTTTATTCAAAGGAGGGATATAATATACCGTGATTAATCACTTTAATTTGTAAGTGTTTCAATTAGTAGCTAAAAGAGTTTATTTTTTAGTAATCCCTTGTTGATTATTTTTAATAACAACTTATGATCGATTAATAGTTTATATATTTATTGAAAACATCACTAGACTTAAATCAAAAGTAACTATTTCTACATTCAATTTGTTTGACGATTGGTTTAGAAAATTTTATTAGTCAAACATAATACAAATTCTCTTATGGATCTCTGATGCTTTTTAGTATGATGTATATAATTGCTATGACTAATAGTGGGTTATCGATGAAACAGCAGCTACTCATAGTGGTTTCATCAAGCCTTTTCATTAGAGACATAAAAAATATTTTCTTCACAAAATATATGGTTCCTTATCCTTAAAATTAAAAAAAAACTATTCAAATATATTCAACGCCTTAAAATCCCAAGGGGAAAGAAAGAGAAACCAAAAGCATGGAAAAGAGGAAAGTTTACTCACTTTTAAAGATGGCTGTGTTGCAGAAGCAACTAACCCATGTAAGGTGAATCAAGAAGAAACTGATACTCCATGGATGAAAATGAAAAAAGTTCTTTGTCTTCTATCTCTTTTGCCCACTGTGTTTTAATTTTTTGAATTTGCTTGGCGCTTATTAAATAATTGCCACCGAATGATGTAAAATAAATTGAAATTTGAATAACCTCATAATACGATTTGTGACTTAATTTAATAATAACATTTAAAATCAAGAAGGACATATGAAGAAGGCAGTAACTTCGGTCGTTCGTTCCTGTCTAAGTCTAACTCAATTGTGTGTTGCTTCAACTATGCCCAAGTTTTTTTTATTCAAAAGAGGGATATAATATACCGTGATTAATCACTTTAATTTGTAAGTGTTTCAATTCGTAGCTAAAAGAGTTTATTTTTTAATAATCCTTTGTTGATCATTTTTAATAACAATTTATAATCGATTAATAGTTTATATATTTATTAAAAACATCATTAGACGTAAATCAAAATTAACTATTAAATTAATTATTTATATAAATATATATTAAAAATAAATAAAATTATATATATTTATACACGAAAATATTATTCCTAATTTTAGTATATATAATATTTTAAATTAATTATTTTTTGTTAAAATTGTTTTTTAATTTTCACTTATAAAAAATTTAAGATTTAATGTTTAACATTTAAATTTAATATCTATAATAATAACTACATTGAAGATAAATTGTGGTAGTGTTGAGATGAAGAAGAAAAAAAAAAGATAAAAATAAAGACTCTCATATATAAGAATAAAAAGTATTAACTACTCTTTAACATAGAAAACAAAAAACTTTATTTCAACTTTAAAAGTATTTATTAAATTGGTTCTTTTATAGCATGGGAATATTTTTCCAATCTAATTGTCTTTATTAAAATAGCAATAGACTATGTCCCAATAAATAAATAGTTTAGAAAACTTAATATAAAAAAAGTCTGAAAAAATTATATTTAATGAGTTAAAAGAAATAAATTTAATTTGAAATTTAAATAGATATAATTTAATTAATAACTTAATTTAATTTGATAAAAATAAATGTATTCATATTATTATACTTATATAATTAATTATGTTTATTCGGTTTAAAAAAAATAATTATTTAAAACCGTTAATTATAAATTAAAAAATTAATATATTCGTATTATTTTAATATGACTACGTTTACAATACTCCTTAATATTTTGGTGAATCACCAATTTATAAAGTCTTTAATTATTTAATGAATCAGTACTCTTTATATTTTTATTTTTAAATTAATTTTTCGCAGTTAAAACTTTTATTATTTCTTTTATATTTATTTTATCTCATAACTTTCATTCTCAAATCTTACTTCTAACCAAATCCATCACCGCCATTTACCACCATCACCGACGTCTTGTTCAACGTTGCATCTCCTTCATCATTTTTATCATTGCGTCGCCGTCTCGGAGCAACTAATTCGCCTTACTAGCTTAGTGTCCCGCAGGCCGCAATCGTTCTCGCGTCGTAGCTATCTTCTAGGCACCTTCAGCATCCTCTATTCTCGTGCTGCCGTGCTTCTATACTGCCCTTATGCTTCTACTTTTCTGTCGTCGTTTCATTTTCCTGAGCCATGTTCCCTTCTTTTGGTTGCTCTGTTTAGTCTAGCTTATATCTATTCTTGTATTTTGGATCTGCTCTTTTATTCTGGATATGTTTTTGTTCCTATTCTTCAAATTTTTGTTTCTAATAGAATGTTTTTAGGATAATTTAGAATTTTTACCTCCTATTTTAATTTTTTCTATTCTTCTATTATTCTGGATATGTTTCTAAACTGTTCTTCAATTTTTGTCCCTGTTTTAATTGTTTTGGACAAAACGACTTACATAGATTAATTCAAAATTTTCACTTTTTTTATGGGAGTTGTAACACCCTACCATACAGAGTCTTATGCTTAAGTCATAATTCAGAGATGGCAAGGTATTACGACCTCTAAAATAAAAATTTAGTACGTATAGTAGTATGAATGATTGATTATAACTAGGAGCCTTTGTAGAAAAAGGGGTAAAAAAAAACCGCAACTCGAGAGCGTAACACTCCGATCGATAACGTAACGAACAAGGATAACCAACGCGTGATTATATATAAACAGAGGAGTGTCAAAAACAGGAATATCAAGACTCAAGATCCGGCTGCGAAGATAACCGGTTCGAGCATAACAATATATACATATGATAGAAATAAGGAAAACCCCAAAGGGACACAAATACATAAAACCTATTCTCCAAAATCTCCCATAAGAGGAGTCATCACAGTTTGTATTGTTTAATGGAGATAAAAGTATCTAAGCAAAACATATAAACCAAAACATAAA
>NC_029777.3:95843359-95844952 GCF_000817695.3 Arachis duranensis | reverse complement strand
TATGCATATGATGAATGCCTGTCCCTAGTGGCTGATGATATCATCTGTCGGTTATAGAGCCAACCCGACAAGTCCTGGCAGTTAACCATTGGACTGTCCCTCTGTCACGCATCCCCAACTCGAGTTATACTCATCATAAACTTGATCATAATCATGATCTATATCCATCACCCTCACTGGTGAATATATACGGGGGCGAGCTCATCCGGGTCTTTCACAGTGCCCGGCCACACTTATGACATAGGGTCAGAAGAGCTTCGAGTCTCAACCTGGAGCACGTGGTGGCTAGCCACTGCTACTACCCAGGGAAACTCGTATCTCCGATAGTGGAAGTGCAAATCACAATTATCAATAATTCAGCATAAACATGCATGAATTCTCATCTATGGATCAACATCCATATCAGCCATTCCGGCTCACGGTTAAATCCATAACCAGCCAATATTCATAGCATACACAGCTATTCCGGCTCATGGTTCAGTCCAGAACCAGCCAATGTTCATAGCATACACAGCTATTCCGGCTCACGGTTCAATCCAGAACCATCCAATATATAAACAATTACGGCCCTTCGGCCAATGGCATAACAAGCACTTCCACCACCATCCTCCACATCTCACATAATCATCAATGATCCTCATTGATTATTCATTTTTTCCTTGCTTCACTCGCAAGTTACCTCATTCACTAGCCCCTTTTTAATAGCTAGGCATGTCATAATGATTTAAGATATAAGTGGTGAGATCGGATGCTTAGAAGTATGAAATTTGGCTTTTAAAACTCAAAAATCAACTTTGGGATGAAAACAGGTCCGCGCGTACGCGCACTCCACGCGCACGCGGAAATGGCCTCAAAACTTCATCGACGCGCAAGCGTCATGCACGCTAACGCGTGAATTAAACATTTGCTAATCGACGCGTAAGCGTCAACCACGCGTACGCGTGGGTGTTCTCGTGCCCCAGGCACAACACTGGCACAATTCTGGCATGACTCTCTGGAAAATGGCTGGGCATTGGGTGCAGCACAATCGGCGCGCCCGCGCACATCACGCTCACGCGTGGATGACGCTTTCTGAAAGATCGGCGCGTACGCGCCAGGTGCGCCCACGCGCAAGGGGTCATTCTGCTAAAAATTTTCTAAGTTAAAAGCTGCAGAATTCACCAATTTAAACCCCAATCTTCCAACGGACATAACTTCCTCATTTTAAATCATTTTTCACCCGTTCTTCGAACGGCATGGACATCCCGGATCTAATTTCAATTCTAAATAGATTTGGCACAAAACAGAGATCCGTAGTCCAAGTTATGTCCCATCAAAGTATGCCCAAAAATCATATTTTCATACAAAACCACAATATGCCATTTTCAAAACAAGTTAACCTTCTCCTTCAAGAGAGTTGGGTCCTATAACATCAAAGAGCCCAAAATCTCAACATTTTTGCTCATCAAACTCGAAAACAAGGCTGGAATTTCGAAGAGAAAAACGTGTCTTACTGGTGCGCGAAATTGTGAACAATACTTTTCACAACTCTCATAATCCCCGGTAATGAACCCCAAAAACGTGGTGTTCAATACCATGGCATAAACACAACTG
>NC_029777.3:95834680-95842222 GCF_000817695.3 Arachis duranensis | reverse complement strand
TATATTAATTTTAAAAATTCTAAATCCTAACCCTACGATAGAAAAATAAAGAACTAAAATTTAGGATTCTCACAATTAATATATATAATAGAAGTATTTTAGTCATTTTTTATAGGGCAATTTACATAAATAAATAAAGTGGGAGAGTTATTTACGTAAATGTGTAAATTTGTTTGTTGTTACGATTTTGTGCAAAATGGAATTATATGTAAACCGTGGCAACCCACCACGGTTTCTAAACATTCATAAACCGTGGGAGGTCACCACGGATTAGGAGCAAATTTTTGTAGGAGGAAACCGTGGTAGGTCACCACGGTTTATGAAGAAAATTTGGCAAGCATAAACCGTGGGGAGTCACCACGGTTTATGAAGAAACTTGTTTGCACATAAAACCTTGTGGGTCACCACGGTTTACATGTGGTAAATAATGGCTAGAAAACCTTGTTAATTTTATGTCCAAGAGACACAAAGCTGTTTATTATAAAAATCATTATTTTTATAATAGAAAGAGTACAATAAAAAAAATCAGATAATACTAAGAAAATGATTTTTATAGTGCTTAAAAAATTGATGTCTATTTACTAAAAAATAAAAAATTAATATTTAATTTAAGATGATGAAATTTAATAAATTTAAAATATTTAAAATTTGTTATGTAAAATAAATTAGAAAAAAATTAGACTCTAATAATAAACACCATGAAATTTTTGGATTTTTTTCTATTATAAAATAAAAAAATATTTTTAAAAATAAATTACACTAACATTAATGTTTGGAATCTGTGTTTTTATTTTTTATTTTGAGTTTTTATGAAGTTTTCAAAATCTTAGGCGAACTTATAAAAACTACTCAAAAGTTCGTTTAAGCTTAAGGTGACCTCTCTCATTATATTCATCTTTATTTTTTCATTTATAAAATAAAGATTTATTACACTATAACATATTAATGAGTACAATAAAATAATTACTTGTTAATATTGGTATATTAATATTCATTAACATGCTTATTGATTAAATCTTTTATATAGATTTAATAAATTCACATATAAGTGTATATTGATACATTAGTATTTGTTAAATTTAAAATAAAAAATATTTATTATATTTTAAGAATATTAATGAGTACTCTAAAAAATATTAATAAGTAATTATTTTATTATGTTCATTAATATTTTTTATAGTATAATAAATATTTAAATATAGTGTAAAATGAAAAATAGGGATAAACATAATGAAAAACTAATTGATAATACATGTAAAAAATAAAAAATGAAAATCTAATTTATTCTCATTTTTTCATTAAAAAAATTTGAGATAAAAAATATAATAATAAAAAATATAATTATAAAAAATTTAACAAGAATAATAAAAAAATAAAAAATAAGTTGTGTCTCTTGGACATAAAATTAACAAGGTTTTCTGGCCATTATTTACCACACATAAACCGTGGTGACCCACAAGGTTTTATGTGCAAACAAGTTTCTTCATAAACCGTGGTGACTCCCCACGGTTTATGCTTGCCAAATTTTCTTCATAAACCGTGGTGACCTACCACGGTTTCCTCCTACAAAAATTTGCTCCTAATCCGTGGTGACCTCCCACGGTTTATGCATGTTTAGAAACCGTGGTGGGTTGCCACGGTTTACATATAAATCCATTTTGCACAAAATCGTAACAACAAATAGATTTGCACATTTACGTAAATAATTCTCCCACTTTATTTATTTATGTAAATTGCCCTTTTTTATAATAGAATATGTAGTCATTTTCTATTAAAAATAATATTAATTTAGACCAGTTCAAGATTTGATTCACTATTTTTTGGTTAAATCAATTTATCTAGCCTAATTTTAACAAAAATAACACAATTTAATCGATTATATGTGTTAAATTTTAATTATTAAAAAATATCTTTATAAAAAGACGTTTTTAGCGTCTTTATCTGAATAGCTCCTTTTTTTATACTTTTATAATCATCCACCTCCTAAATTGATGGTTAAGATTTAATCTAATTAACGATTTAGATTGAATTACAAAAATCTTTATTACAAATATCTTTTTTATTATATTTTTTAAATACTTTTAGATTCTTCTAAACTATTCTTTATCTTATACATGCATATTTTTCTAGAATATTTTATGACTTTTTAGAATTTTTTAGAACTTTTTTTAAAATTCTCTAAAATCTTTTAAGATATTTTAGAATTGTCTAAAATATTTTTAAATACTCTAGAATACTGTGCAAATACGATTAAATATAACATTTTAAAAGTTATCATAATATAGTGTTGATATGAATATAAAGTTTAATTTTAATATGCTTAAAGTGTAAAAAAATTTTATAAAATCATCCAATTATATTGATACATTAAGATGATCTTTTAAATAGTAAAATTAAAAATTAATTATTTTTTTGATGTGACAATAATACACCATTAATTGTCTGAATAAAATTCTTTTACATTGAACATAAACTGATAAAAGTCAAATTCTTATACATAAGGCAGAAAAATGTTAATTACCTAATATTTTTCATTTTACTAAGACTAACTTGGATCAAAATAATGTACAAAATTCTCTTTGGTTTTCTTTATCATGAGTTATCATCCTCTTGTTAAAAATATTTTATATTCCTTAATTGACCTTGAGAATAAAGTTGTCTTAAAAAAGTGAGATGTATTATAATACGAATTGTGTTTATTTATTTGAAAATTATGATACTTAATTTTCTATAAATATTTAATTTCCATTAATTATTTCAAATATACACGCTTAAAATTAAAGTCTTATTTGCATCACATGTGTTTTTAGGGATGTCAACAGGGATATATAGGAATGCCTTCTTGTTCTTTGTTCCTGAACTCCAAGTCCTCTCGTTTCTATCCCTTTTTTTGCCACAGAAAAAAAAAAAAAAGTTTTTCAATCTCTTTTTTAATACGATTGTGTAAAGGCATAACTGTTGTCTCCTAATGCTGATAATACAACGAGTTGCGCTCGGGGACATCACAAGAAAAAAATTTGCTACTTAATATTCGGTAAATATATAATTGAAGTGATTAGAAATCAAAATAAAAAAACATACTAAATAATAGTATGAAAATAAAATTATAACAAAAATTCTAAGAATAATAATTAACTAATAAATTTTAACTTTTATAAATTAAAATAAGTTAATGTCATCCAAATTTTATCTAAAATATTCAAATAACTTATCAACACACTCATTATCCTAAACCTTATCCTAATTCAATGTCATTACGTGTATTCATCGATTTTTATCTAACTCTAATCACTACTATTCTATTTCAAATTGTATTCATCTGTACTAATAAATAATACTACTAGTATTTCTAACGTAATATTACTGTCATTTCTAATCTAACAACTCTACCATCAACAATATTACTGTCATTCTAAATCTACTTCTAATCTAACATAAAATCTCTTAAATAAAAAAAAAATTATTGCACTAAATATTTCCAGTAACATAAACAATATTGTCAGATTGATAGAGACAATATACTTCATTTATGATCAAGGATGGATGCATTCATTGAGTAGTGGGGGCAAAGTCAACTCTTCTTAAACCAGGGGAAGAACGGTATCCGTATTCTAATAATTATTAGAAGAAATTATTACAGGTTTCAGTTTATTCAACAATTCTATAATGCAAAAAGCTCAAGAGATATATTGAAAGCTATACAAGGTGGACATAGAAAGTAAGATAACCCCTTTTTTTCAACTTTATATAGAGAAAATATAAATAATAGATCTATTCAGGTCGACTACAGTGAAGACTACTCTAGAATCTTGGATTCCTTCAAAGGCAAAAAAGAAAGCTATAAGTCCGACCAGATTCGTTGGTTCACGACTCTATAAATGAAAATCTTAATTTGAGTCATCTCATATGACTCTAGAAATTCCTTAAGAAAGTGAGTGAAATTTTAGAAATTACTTAATAGTTCTTAATAAAATATTTTAAATGTCTCGACTGTATAATTAGTTTTGACCCCCACCCCAAATTAAATCCATAACCCTTCTTTTTTCCCAATCTTCTTCATCTGCTCCAAGCCTCTAAATTAAAGAATATTTTTATTTTATAATATCATAGTATAATTATAAAAATTATTATTATATTATATATATTTTGTTCCCACTGAAAAAAATTTTCTGGATCCGTCACTATCTATGATCCTACCTCTGTGTGACACTCAAGTCGTTGCCTTTGGAATCTCGTGAGTGGGGTTTTGAAAAGAGATGGAAATGAATAGTTCATGGCTGGGTCAAGCGAACTTACAAGAATCGCTTAAGGTAACTCGTGGTAGCCTCCAACAGATTATTCCTCCTCAAAATTGTGTTTGTTTATAAACACATGATACTAATACAAAGACACAGAGATGCAAACTTATATTTGGCATATAAGACATAGATACAGACATCGTGTCCAAAGATACTAAATTAGTAAAATTTATATTGTTTCTGAATTATTCCTGACAAGAAGGACACATAGACAATACCACAACTTATTTTTTTATTTTTTCTTTCATTATTCCTACACTACAAGAAAGACGCTAAATACCATCGGAATTTACCGGCGAAAAAATGAAAATAATCCGATGGTAATCTAGTTACCATCGGATTATATCTGACGATATAAACCTCGCCAATAAGTAGTTACTGTTGGATTCTTTGTTCTGACAATAAAAGGAGCGGAATTAGCGACGGAATATGATGGTTCAGGGACAAAAATTGGATGCAAATTACCGTAAAAAATAATCCAACGGTAATGTTGGCGCCATTAGTTAAGGCTTCGCGCCACTATACCATCGAAAACATCTGATGATAAATCCAATAGTAACGTCATTCTTTTATTTTTTAAAATTAACCTGTATGATCATTACCGTCGGGAACTTCTATCGTAAATTTGACGATAAAGTCATTTTTTATATTTTTTTCAATCTATAATGGACCTGATAGTTAATAATTGATAGTCAACTCTCAATTAGTAAAAAATGAATTAGTATTTATCTGAAAATAATGATTTATATATGATGTAAAATGTCAAATATACAGAATCAAAACACGAAATGAAAGTTTGATACAAAAATACATAAGATAAAACTATATTGACATTAACCTTATTCAGATACATCATCTTCTTCCTCTGGTTCATCATTATCCTCTTTCGAGGTAATTTCCTGATCATCGAACTCGTCTTCTTCTTCGTTTTCATCAACCCCGTTTTCTTCTTGAAGATCGTCGTCATCCAGTGGTACTGTGCCGTCATCTACCCTAAGATCAATGATGTCATCATCCATAACATCCGACCTAAGGGTGATCGGATCACCAATATCAATCACCATTTTCGAGGGAGTTGGGTCATCAATTTGGAAAGATTCCTAACCTTCTGTCCTATCAGACTCAATGCAACCTCTTGCCTTAGTCTTTATCACAACCACATTGTATATCAGGTAGCTTGTTTCCTTATTCATTGGGCCCTAACTAAGTGTAACTAGTTCCCAACCTGTTGTGTCTGCTAGATACACTCCGACATATTCTCTGAACCAATGTAAAAAATTGTTTAATGATGTATCAAGATTTGTTTCTTGGAATAACCTATGATACAATAGGATAAATAAGAAATTTAAGTGTTCTGAAATTTTGATTAGATGACTAACAAAGTATGATATTAAATGCAATAATTACGAAGACTTGAAAACTCACATTAGGTAGGATGAAACCTGATCACGATTAAGCAACACATGTAGATATGCAGCATCAATTTTCTTTTTCTCTAACCAATATTCACTACTCGCACCTATTGCAGCTCTTTCCAGAACAAATATTTGATATATTGGTCCACCTGATGAGGATTCTTCCCTCTCATCATTTCTTCCAACTCTTATTCTACGTGACTTAACATGAGGCTCAAAATAAAAGGAGCAAAATTCAGATATTTTTTTAGTTAGGAATACTTCGCAGATACTACCCTCGATTGGAACTCTATTCTTCACAGTGCGCTTGAATAATCCAATCATCCTCTAAATGGGTACATCCACGTAAATTGGACTGACCCACATACTCTTGCTTCTGGTAACTGGATTGCTAAGTGTTCCATGACGTCGAAAAATCCGGAGGAAATATCCTTTCTAAAAGTAGGATTAAAATGTTCTTCTCCATGAATTTGAGATTATTTACGTTAAGTTCGTAGCACGTAGCTCCTTAAAAAATTTACTTATTTCGGTGAGCAATTTTCAGATGTTGGTAGGAAGTTCTCTAAACGCAACAGGAATCAATGAATCCATATAGACATGACAATCATGACTTTTCAACCCAGCAAGCCTACCGTGTGAGATATTTAGACACCTACCTAAGTTAGAGACATAACAATCAAAAAACTCCAATCTTCTAATCCACCTTCAAATATTTTATCTCTGGTCCTTTGTTAGAGCGAACACTGCTTTTAGTTTAACCCACCGGCAGTTCTCAAGTCTCTTTAAGTTTAAATTTGGCCAACTACAAATGTATACCAAGTCTAACCTTACCTTATTGTTATCCTTTGTCCTCTCATCATCTATTACAGTGTGTATAATATTATCAATCACGTTCTTTTAAATGTGCATCTTGCAATAAACATCCTAGAATTCAATCAACAATACAACTTATTAAAATTTTTGAAAAATTTGGCAGGGTATCTTCTATAATTAGAATCTCCCCACCAAGTTCGATTATTATTTTTTCACAAACCAAATATATTTTAAACAATTTAAACAAAATTTTGGCAGAACTTTTTCTTAATTCAGAGACATCCACTAAATAAATTTAACAGATTTCACAGAGAAAATAATTGCAGGCATAAATTAGAACAAAACACACATTTAATAACACATCAAATCCTAACTGTTCTAGTACACAGCCCCTTATAACTCCACATTTTTTCAGCAAACAAGTGTTTCGAGAAAGCGCCTCTACGCAACCTTCTCTCACTTCTGTCCAAAAGCGCTATCCTAGGAAAAGTAAGTTCGACGTATAACTTAAACAATTGATTATATTTAGAGATAGAATACCAACCTGGAACTAGGATGCACAAACTACAAAAGAAGTGAACTCCAATTAATCTCAGACAAAATAGCAGCATCCTAATAAAAAAGACAACTTATTAAATTCACAAGCTGAAACTAGCTAATTCAACAAACTAAATAAAATCTTTCATTAGGTCAATCACTTTTAATCTCACCTTACTTAACCTACTCTAACTTTATTTAATTTCTATTTACATTAAATTAACATAAAAAATTCTAATCACAAACTTCATTAAACTAATATAATCAATAATTAAATAAAACATAACAAAATTCTAAACTCACAAAAAAAAATCTAAAAATAAATTATATCAAAATTACCTTTGATAGTGGCTGTAGGATGCTTGAAGCATGGCAGTCACAAGAGACAGCAGCAACGATGACAACGTGATCACCACCGACGGCCATGAACACCAACAACGGTGGAGGGGGTGATAGCGGAAGCTCCAGGTGGTGGTGCC
>NC_029777.3:95828810-95834598 GCF_000817695.3 Arachis duranensis | reverse complement strand
AGAGAGAGAGAGAGAGAGAGAGAGAAGAAGAAGAAGAAGAAGAAGAAGAAGAAGTAAGGGGGAAGGTATTCGTGTTTGAATTTTACCCCAATTTTATCGTCATATTTATCAATGGAAATTTCTGCCAGTAAAGTATCTAAACGTTACGTTTCACTAAACTGTTTTCCCGGTACAATATACCGATGGTAAATCTGTTGGTAAATTTGGCACTAGTAAAATAAGATTTCACACCATTAATTACCGTCGGATTTAACGGCGGAATAAAAAATCTGACGGTAATCAATTCTGAAAACGAAATTTTGCTCGTATCTGACGCAAAAACTGTCACTGAATTGCCGGTAACAATCGTCACTAAATCTGACAGTACTTAATGTTTTTCTTGTAGTGCTATAAAATTTTTAAAATTTTATTTTTTATCATTATGTTTTTTTCCTAAATTTTTTGAATGAAAACAATGAGAATAAGTTGAATTTTCATTATTTATTCTTTTTTATATTTAATTTATCATCAAACAAAATATAAAAACATTAATTTTTGTATCTCTATTATTTGTGTCTTATTCTTAACGTTCTATTTTGTTCTGTTTCTAAAACCAAACACAACCCAAATGCACATCATCTTTGACATTGTCCCATAGGTTATGAATGCACGTAATTCATGACAGAAAATAACGACTAACTAGTAAGGACCTACTCTAATTTGTGCTACCCTCCCTCTAATTATGCTCAAATACTTGAATGTGGTAATCCGTTGTAAGTTTTTTTTTATATTTTATATAAAGAAAACAATACTCCATTCTTAGCTAGAGTGAGTAGGAGTTCATTAGTAGGGGTCGCAAACGAGGAAATCCGCCCTGCCAAAAGCCCGCTTTTTGGTAGGTTGGCTCGCCTCGCCCCGCCTAGTGAGGTGGTCCTAAAATTCCACCCCACCTAGCAAGCTGGCGGACTAAACCCACCAAATCTCTTTTTTTTTTACTATTAACTATTAAATAATATATATAATTTCACAATTATTTTAATAAATTTATAATTTCTAAAGATATAAAAAAACTATAACTTTTACATTCACAAATATTAAAGTTTTTGTAATTATAAATATCTAATAAACATAATTATAAACCAAGTTTTCATCCAAAATATAATTATAAATATTGTCTCCAAAGCAAAATAAATATAATCTAAAACACTCAATTTTCATCTTCATTCTCTTCTAAATTGGATTGGGGGAAGTGGGATTTTGGCCAAAAAATTGCAAAAATATTCCCATGCCAAAAAAACTCTAAGCTCGGCAGGGAAGTCTGTCTCATCCCACTAAAGCCTGCCAAAAGCTACGGTTTAAGCGGTGCGAGTTAGACGGACTTTTGTTATTTGACGATCCTAATTTTTCCAGCTCGACTCACCTTTTTGATAGGTTACGCAAACTAACTCGGCAAATTTAGACCCATATATCACCCCTATTCGATAGTCAATAATCCACAAATTAAATAGAACGAACGTAGCACAAAATGAAATCAACTAAGGAATACATCTCTTACACAACTATGCATTAGAAAATGTAAAACAAGCAACAACCAAAGTGATACGATTCCAAAGTGATACGAATAAGCTAATTTCTTACTCAGTTTACGAGATTCAGATCACCATTATTAAACACAATATCATTTCTGCACTTCTAGATGCATCTACACCACCGAGAAAAACACAACCAACTACTCCTCCCTATTCGTCTTTCTCATAACACGTAAAACAGCACCCCAAACTAACCACACCTTGTCACAAGCGAAAAACAAGTGTACAGTTTCTTTTTTTTTCTCCTTGCACAACACACACTTAGCCTCCAAATCAAACAGGATTCCACACCTATATAACTTGTCTCTATTTTTCAATTTGTTCAAGATCACAAACTACGAAAACAACTCTATGCTCGGGGGTAAAGCTTTTTAGAGAGTTAAGTATATTTGATAAATTTAAAAGATTATGTATTTGTATTAAAAATTTTTAAAATGCTATCACTTTTAAAATATTATTTTTTTAAAATTAACTTTAATAAATTATTTTTAAAATATAAAAATTTTGCCAAACTAAGTCTTAGTTTTATTATAGTAATACATAAAGCTGATGGTTTCAGATTTTCAGTGGCTAAGAGAAGGAGAGTTGAATCTTAGCCCCTTTTTCACTTCAGAACATTTGCTGGTCTTTGAAACAACTTCTGGAGATTTATTTGATTTTTGTCTCGTCTTTAGCCACGAGACTTTTCTTTTTGTCTCGTCACTTGGTATGAGATATTTTGCGGTTTTATCTCCTGTGCAGCAGAAACAGAAAATGGAGTAGAAGAGAAAGAGAATTACACCTAGATATATCCTGGTTCAGCCGCTAAGTGCAGTGCAGCCTACATCCAGTCTCCATCACAACAATGATGGAATTTTACTATAATCATCTTTGATTGCATACACCAATTCTCCCTAGGAACTACCCTTCCTATCTGGGATAAGTCCAGAATTCTAAACCCAATCCTGAACTTGACTTGGTCATTGCCAAATTTTCAACTGTAAAGTGCTAACCCAACTTACAAGGAGATTCTCATATAATCATGAAACACAACACAGATGTACAAAGGAACTCTAAGGACATCTATGGCTTTTTCTTTTAATTTTGCACTCTCTACCTTTTTTCGCTCTATGACTTTTTCATACAAACCTCACTGTTTGCCTTTTTCCATGAGACTCAAGACATAACAAAATTAAACAGAAAAATAGAAAACAGAATATATTGAAGGAGAAGAAATTCTGTTAGCTTAGGTAGCTCTGAGAATCCTGTGCCTTGCACTCTCACTACTTCCTCTTTGAATCAAACCCTGACTGTTCACCCTTACTTATAGGGAGAAGCCTTCAAGGTTGAAATCAAACAAACCAAGCTAAACTCCTTCTTCTTCAAAACAGAACCGATTCGGCCAGAGAGAGAAAAGAGATAACCCATGCAAAACCCAACATGCAATTACCTCTAGTCCTTCCTTGGTCACCAATCTTCATCAATTCGAGCCCTTCATCTTTTCTTGCTCTCCAAGATGAACTCCTGGCCCTTGATGCTTCATGATGATGATAGCTTCATCTGCTCCTATATCTGCCTCTTCCATCACGTAGCCACTGTAGCTACCTCCTGTGGTGGTTGAGCAAGATTAGAGACAAGCCATCCATCCAAAGATCTTTTTCTCTGACCGAAATCTTCTTCAACTATTTTTGGCATGGAGAAGCCAAGATCTCTTCACAAAATCTTACCACAAGTGAATGAAAATCTTAGCCACATCATACTTTTAGTTTTCTTTTTCTTGCAATCATTTTGATGGTCTTTAGGCGTGCTTCTTCTTCTCTATGGTAGCTTGCTATAACTTCCATGGTTGCTGAGTGATATGACCAAAAGAGAAGAATAAATATGAGAGAGAAGAGAGAAATTTGAAAAGCATTGAATTAGGAAAGAGAATGAGATTAAGTAAAGTGATTCTTCCCTTGCTGAGTAGCGTGTAGCATTAAGTGCTGCAATCATGTCAATGACAATCTCTCTCATAGTTTCCATGCATTTATTAACTTCACTTTAATGAGATTTGAATTCCATCACATGGTGAAGCATGAGATCCGTTGGAGGCATAAAACAATAAAAACATTTGGTTTCCTTCTCAATTGTTTTCGGATCATGCATGAGAGATAATTTGGGCTTGTATCAATAATAAGTAAAACTGGCCCATCTAATAAAACATTTCAGCCAACATTCATATGACAAAAATTGCATAAGGCTGAATTTTGATTTTATTGGGTTTAGGATCTCTTCTTTTCATTTCGGCCCAAACAAAAATAAAAACTGCACAGCAAAAATTATTTTAATTAACATATATGAATCAAAATTGAATTAATAATTTTGCTGTCAATAATGTTTGATCATCATCAATTTAAAATAGAGTTTTTCAAACTCATCAAAAGCACTAGGTAGTTACCTAATAATTTTTGAACCAGTAATTAGATATAGCCATAATTATCCGAAGAACTTTGGATATGGCATTTGTGTATTGCGGAAACTGTGATGAATCTTTGAAATCAGTAGTGAAATGGTGAGAAGATGTTGATGATTTTTCTCCATGAGGCATACATTCATCATTGTCCTCTACAACATCAGTTATACGCCAACTCACACTATTGTAATCTTTTGCTTTCAAATTTTGTTGCATGGGGTCAATTTCATCTATTGCACATTCTTACCACTGAATTCGTTTAAGTAAAAATTGTAGAGTTCTTTTGCCTTAGGATCAGTGGCTTTTGCAATCAAAGAGTTGAGAAAGTTCACTGTGTTTATAAGATTTGAACGAAGCACTTTAATTGAGTATGATGCTAAAGAATCAACGTCTGCTCCAGCTGCAACACCGGGTATTGAGTTTAGAAGATTTGAACAATATGTAAAAATGTTACTTTGCTTACAAATTTCTTAGCTTCTACTTTCACATTTTTTTGTGCATAGGAGGATGCATCAAATAAAAGAAAGGTTTGAGAACAAATGAAAACGGTCATGTGTTAATTGATTTAATTACAAAAAAAAAAATTTAAAAAATAAAAAATTGTGCAAACATAGCTAAATTATTTGTTCAAAATATGCATCATCAAAAATTAACCAATACAGTAGTTGATGATTATAGAAAACCGGACGTCTTATTATTTTCAAGTTGCATTGAGCCCTCTATTTAATCAAGTTAAATTAAATATGCGTTGTCATCTTATTAGTATTTATTTTAGTATTTATTTTATATTTATTTTACTTTGTTTTACTTTTATTGTTTTAGATTTAATTATGATTTGATCTATTTTTGTTTGAGTGAACTTATAAATTAAAATTTTAAAATTAAGAAATATAAAAATTTTGAACTTGTAGTTTTTTTTTTATTTTGATGAATAATTTTTTTATTTTTTTAAAAAAATTGAATATGAACAGAAAAAATAGAATAATTCTTTGAAATAAAAGAGTCTCTTTTTTAATTTTTGTCTTATCCTAAGTTTCATTTTGTAACATTTGATTAACACTAGGATTAAAATCAAGGAATATGATTTAACATTATTAATATTGAAATGACGAGCCATGGTGTATTAATTTCAACGTTTTAGTTTTGTTGCAATTGTTCGGTTTGGTATGATGAGTTCTTATATATATAGTTGTATATGGATATTCCATATCTACATCATTCAATAAAAGGCTATTATCAGAATATAGACAACAATCAGCCCAAATTACGCACAAACTAGATCAAGATCAGTCCATTCACAACAACAAAGCCCAACCAACTAATTGTTGATTCATTCCTCTCTTTTTGTCTCATTCTCACACATACATTCCTCTAGAATCAATTAGTTTTCGGTGACTCACAATTCTGTTAGTATAGAAATTTTTTCTATAAAGATTTGATGATATTATTTAATTTTGTTGAGCTGTACAGAATATAAAATAGGACAGCATGTGCATATATTGTTAACGTTCATACTGAAATGAAACAAGGAAAAAATACAGCATACATATTTTCTTTTTCAATTATCCTCCTTCTTCTTCTTCTCTGTTTTTAATAGTTATTTTGTTCATAATATTTTTGGTCTTTACTAGTTTGATAGTTTGACGAAATCAATAGATGCATCTTTCTATTCATGTAAAAACATATATGTGACTGATTTAATACATGGAACATTAATTATTCTATTAATATTAAATTATATATTTAATGTATTTTCATCAATGACTTTGGATTATCTAGCACTAGTTTA
>NC_029777.3:95724844-95828803 GCF_000817695.3 Arachis duranensis | reverse complement strand
GTATTGTAAAAATATATTCAAATATTAACCGAAAATATACTATCAGTTTCTTATTAATTATTATTAATCAAATCATATACTACTCTACATAAAACAATATAATTCTACTTCAAACGAGTGGATTATCCATGACTATAAAGAAATTAATCCTTAAAGGAAACCCGTCTACAAAGTAGTCTTGAAAAAAATAATCTTTAAACATGACTCAGCGAGTAGCATGCATAAATATAAATATTTAACTAGATACAGCCTAATAATATGATTACTCTAAATTTTATATTGGTCCGGCAAATTAAACTTTGTCTTCAACACAGAGATTGCTTGACATATCCGGGAAACAATTATTTTTCCTTTTTTTTTCTTTATCTCTCTTTTTTTCCCCTTAATACGAGATATGGTGATAACATAGAATTCGAATGTTTAAGCCGTAAGGAATCAAAAAGTTTCTTTATTCATAAATCAAAATAGCTCCAAAAGCAAGCCTCTTTCTAAATTTGTATTACCTCACTCTTCATTTAATTCGTTAGCTAAAGATATATAAGACTACAACGTGCAATGTTTTATGATACAATTCGTCCTTAAACGGTGTCATGCATCATTCATCCCACTAAAGAGACTTTAACTCTTTCGTCAGCTTCATTTATTTGTATCTATCTCATTTCGTTCATATAATCAATCATATCCAGCAAATTCACAAATCAAATTAAAGGTTCAAATTGTGTTCGTAGCACTACTGCATTTTAGACTTTTCTTTTTTTTTTTTCTTTTGTGGGTGTGTGTCTTTATTAATTGGCTAATAAAAAGATACACGTGGTTTCAACAAAACAAAAAATTGAAACAGATTTTCAACTTGGAATGAAGATAAAATATACTTTGTGTTTGTTACAGTTGTATTTTTTTTAAATATTTTTAAATGTTTAATTTTATTCAATTTTGTACTTAATATTTTCGATTCATTTAATTTTGTTTGTAGATGATAATTTTCAATTTATGTCAACACTATCTTTAAATATTTTTAATTTTGTCTCTAACGTTTATATGAAATTAATATCTAGGAGTAGCTTTCACAGAATAAAAAATATTAGGAATAAAATAAATAAAATTAAATGTTACAAATATTTTTTAAAAAAATTACAAATATTGAGAGATAAAAAATATGTTTTACTCTTAGAAAAAAAACTTTGTTGTTTTAAGTGGTCTTATTTAGTTTGAATAATCCTGTAATAACAAGCAGTACTATATTATTTTAAGAAGATATATGTATTTTTTTTTTTAAATGAGGGTGTTATGTACCATACCCAGCCATAACATGAAGCTTCCTTTTTAGTAATAGTTTTAATTTTGTGCCGTGCGTGTGGATGTGAGAGTTGCATATATAAATGAATTGGAATAGCTTGATTCTTTAACCTTCACTTTATTTTTATTCATTTATTTATTTTCCTTGTCATCAATTACTTGTCTCTTGTACCAAAATTAAAGGTAACTAATTAACACTTTTTGCCTCATTTTCTTTTTAAGTCCCATTTCCACTTAATTCCCACATCATTTCTCATTGCAATTCGTAACCACCACAGCATAGATTGAAATAATAACAAGACCAATTAATTGGTTGAAGGAGTTTATTTGATTTTTGAAGATGGCTGATTGGGGTCCAGTTTTTATATCAGTGGTCTTATTCATTTTATTAACTCCAGGGTTGTTGGTTCAGATTCCTGGTAGAGGCAGGTTCGTTGAGTTTGGCAATTTTCAAACGAGTGGATTATCCATTTTGGTTCATGCAATTCTCTACTTTGCTCTTATATGCATTTTCTTGTTAGCAATTGGGATCCATATGTACATGGGTTAATTAACAATCCTAATTAAGTTCTTGTTTACACTATGGGATCCATAGTACTTAATTGTTATATGGTTACGTTGCTTTGGATTATTATGGGATTTGATTTGTAATGTTTCTTTTTCTTGTGATCAAGCTTAGTTAATTAATTAATAAGATTCAGTTCTATTTTAGTACATCAACTAAAAATGAGTGTTTTATGATTATAGTTATTAATGAGGTAAGTTATTCTCTTGAGTGGATAATTATTAAGGCTTGGTTGTTTATGTTTCTTATGTAATTGCTTGCCCGACCTTAAATTTAAGGCGTTGTTTATTTTTTAATTGGTATATATAATTTGGTAAGATAACTTTTTTAAAAGTTTAATTGGAAATTTAATTAAATGAGATGGTGTGATCATGGTGGAGATTAACAAACAAGGTTAATGGTTTTTAAAACATTATATATGCCAATTTATTTTTTTTAATAGAATATTTTGAATTAGTCTCTAAAAAATATACCATGTGCTATTATCTAACTGACAGAATGATCAATTTAATTAATACGTGCTTTAAATATTTGTAACATGAAGAGTTCGATTATTATTTAGTAGTTATTATTTATTTTATATTTTTAAGTGTTAGAATAATATTAGTTTAATTTCATGTATTTTTATTTCTATTTATTTAGTTAGTAGATTAGATTTTATGTTGATGGATTTAGAATTTTTTTTATTGTAATCTAATAAGAGTTTATAAATATCTCATAAATTATTGAAGTTGTCATAGAGTTATTAGAGGTCTGAAAACTCCCATTTTAGTTATGTGATGAAACTATGATATAAATAAGTGAGTTTGAATGAGTTCCTCTCTTGTTACATCAAAAAATTAGAAGAAAGTTGAATAATTGTCTTAGATTTAATTTTCAAACTATCGTGTTGACAAGTTAAATTGAGTGAGTTTCTTTTTTGTTATATCAAAAAATAGAATAAAAAATAAAATAATTCTTTTGGATTCAATTTCAACATACATATCTTTTTATTTCTATTTCAATTTCAATAAATTATTTTCATTCAATTTTAATCTTGTATTTTTATTTATCCCTTCTTTCGTATCATTTTATATCAGATTTTATGAATTAAATTAATTCTTATTAGCCTATTTTTTTTTCTTATTCCCTCGTAAAAATAAAAAAATTATTGCATCTAGTACTATTTTTGCATCATATCCTTCCGTTCTTGTATTCTTCACTTGCATCTTTCAATTTTTATTTTTCAATTCAAACAAAATAAAAAACGTTAAAGTGTTGGTTTTCTTATCATCTTGTATACCACTACAGTAAATTTGGGTTGAGACCATTTTTCAAAAACATTGTTTATAATAAAAAAATAATGTTTTTAATCAAAGGTAACACTTTTTAACAAAATATAATGTTTTTTAAAAGTTGGCTATATGGTTATCTTTGATCTAAAGTAACGTTTTTTTGCATAAAAAAAAATCTTTTTATGTCAACTTTTAAAAAATATTGTATTTTCTACTAAAAAAAAATAACTTCATGTAAGGAGTTATCTTAAAAGACCTAAATACAACGTATTATAAAGACTTTATTGTAATATTTTTTATGAGTTGTATTTTCTTATACATAAAGTAACATTTATCTAAAATTTTTTAAGTTATCTTTTTATATACCTAAAACAACACTTGTAAATTTTTTTAGTTATTTTTTTATATACCTAAAACAATACTTGTCTAAGTTTATTTGCGATTATTTTTTTTTAATACCTAAAGCAACATCATATTAAATTTTTTTATTAGATTCTCTTTTTGATATCTAAAGTAACATTTTTTTATATTTTGAATATTTATATGACATTTGAAAGATATATAATATACAATAATAATATTTAAATAAAGGGACTTTGTGTTTTACTATTGTACCAAAAATTGCTTTTATCCCATAAAACTTTATCCAACCATAAACAAATTGCAATCAGATTTAAATAGACAAAAAAAAAACACATTACCAAAAAGAAAGCAACATTGGTTATAGAAAATAATTGACGTATAGTAAATATGTATGTATATAGGTAAAATTGATGAGGTAGAGTATAAGTTGAGGCTTCTTAAGGCAGAAGAGGTCATCACTAGGCTACACCACCGGTGTGCCTTTTACTATTTCTTGAAGAGGAGAAGAATAATGATAGATACTTTTAATGTTGGAAATATGAACATTTCAAATATTATTTTATATTTTTAAGCATCAAAATGTTTAATTTAATTTCATATATTTTTTTATTTATTTAGTTAGTAGATTGAGAATATATTAGTAATTTTTGAATTTTTTATTTTAATCTAATAAGAGGATATAAATATCTTATAAACTATTGTAATCGTTATAGAGTAATTAGAGGGGGTTAAGAATTTTTTCATCTCTAAGATCTGAGGTCAAAATCAAAATCGTCTCCGACTTTTTTCGTTATTAAAATCATCCTCAACGTTACAAAATGTTATAAAATTATCAATTTGTCCAAAAACAATATTTTTTGGACAATTTTATTCTTAAACAAAAATAATAAAAAAATCTCCACAGCCTCACCATTAACTTCACATCATCATCATCGCTTCGCACCTTCTCCTTCTCCCTTTTCTTAGCACCATCACCATTGTCACCATAACCATTTATTACTCACAATACTTTTTTTTCCAGCAACAACAATAGCCCCAAAATAAATTAACAGCAACGTAACATTCACAAAATAAATCAACAAAATATTTAGATTAAACAATAATTCAATAATCATCAACCACAATTTCAGTTTTCAGATTCAAAAATAGCAAAACAACAGAAATTAAAAAAAATAAATGATGTTTATGTTCTTCAAAAATTAAAAAAAATAATAAAAAGAAAGGAAGAACAATGAACAACTTCTTGAAACTTCGTTCGAAGTTCCAAAACCCCACCACTACTGTTAATTACCACCACCACCACCACCGTAATTGTCATGGTTATCGAAATCTCTGAGATTCTATGGTTAGTAGAGAAACAACAGATTACTGTTGTTGTTGTTGTTTCTAAAAACATGAATTAATGGGTTATTCAAATGCAAAGTAGAAGAAGATTGTGGATCCATGTAAGCATGGTGATGGGAAAGAGAAACGAAAAAGGAGTTAGAAGAAAGAGAAGAAGATGATGAAGAAGAAGAACTGTTGTTGATGGTGGTTACTACACCAAATTTCATCGTCATCAAATCAGAACATTGTTGTTCTTTCTGCTTCACTGCAGAAGAAGAAGGCAAAAAGCAAATAAGTAGGGCGATAAAAACGGAGAGAATAAGAATTAGGGTTGGGATTGAGGCTGGAGTTTTGAAGAGAGGGGTATGAGGAAGGGGATGGGAAAGGGAAAAAGTAAAGAGATACAGGAATGGGATGAGGGGCTGGGGCTATGGGAGTGGTGAAGGGGTGGGGTTGGGTTTTGTTTTAGTTTTTAAATATTATTTTTAATTATTTTTATTAATTATTAAGGGTAATTTGGTAAAAAAAAATTAAAGTAGAAAATGATGATTTTATAACATTTTGTAACGTTGAAGATGATTTTCATAACAAAAAAAGGTTTGGGATAATTTTGATTTTAACCTCATACCTTAGAGACGAAAAAAGTACTTAACCCTAATTAGAAGTGTGAAAATTCTCTTTTTAGTTTCATGATGAAACTATAATATAGACAAGTAAAATTAAGTAAGTATCTCTCTTATTGCATTGAAAAATTAGGTAAAAAATTGAGTAATTTATTTCGATTCAATTTTCAAAACATAATATGGACAAATTAAGTTAAGAGAGTTCTTTTCTTGTTTCATCAAGAAATGAGATAAAAAATAAAATAATTCTTTTTGTATTCAATTTTAACCTATTTTATTATATCATTTCATCTCAACAAATCTTTTTTTATTTAATTTCAATCATATGTTCTTATTTATCCTTTTTTTGTATTATTTGATATCAAATGACATGTATTAATTAATTCTTATTAGTCTATGTTTCTTTTTCTTATCCTCTCATAAAAATAAAAATAAAATTACTGCATCTTCAGTGTTCTTGGTCATATATATCCTTCCGTTTTTGTGCTCTTCACCTACATCTTTCAATTTTTATTTTTTAATTCAAATAAAAAAGCATCAAAGTGTTAATTTTTTTTATCATCTTGTGCAAGTCTTAGTGTATCTTTTTGCTTTTTTTGTCATCACCCGTAAGTCTTGGTATTTTTTTTCAATTTAAAAAAAAATGTCTTTTTTATATTTGTCATTTCATATACTATTTTTTTTAATTATACGATTTGAGAACGAATCTTTTTTGAAAAGGAGGAGAACAATACATGCTTCAAATATTTGTGACATGAAAAGTTTAAATATTATTTAGTAGTTATTATTTTATATTTTTAAGTATTAAAATGTTTAGTTTAATTTCATGTATTTTTATTTCTATTTATTTTGTTAGTAAATTGGATTCTATGTTTGCAGGCTTAGAATTTTTTTTTTATTTTAATCTAACAAGAGATATAAATACCTTGTAAACTATTATAGTCGTCGTAAAGTGATTAGAGGTGTAAAAACTTCCTTTTTAGTTTCATAATGAAATGAGTATATAGACTACCATTCCTACCTATAAAAGTTGAAAACGCTGACATATTTATCCATAGAAGACGGAAATTACCATTTGTACCCATAAAAAATAACTTTTGTAAACAAAATTGTCCAAACCCTAAAAAATTAAATAAGATTCCTAAACTACCTTCTCTCCACGACTACCACTATTGTCTCTTCCATCCCCCCTCTCTCAATGTTCTCAGCGATCCAATCCCAACATCAACCACATCGCCACTCAATACCACCGCCTCACCCTCCTTCTCAACCGTCACCCTAACTCCTTCGCTGCATACTCTCCCCATCAGTGTCGGATCGGGTTCTAGAGAACCAGATTGAATTTTCTCTACACACACACTCAAAGGCTACAACTTTTTCAAGGGTTGATCGAAAAATGGTGTCTGGAAACAACCCAATTGGGTCCTTCTTCAATTCCATTCAGATTGTGAATTTAGATCTGCGATGTGAAGAAGAAGAGAAGGTTGTCAATGAAGGTTCCCTTGAAGGCTTTCTTGAGTATTTTCTTACAGAATTTTAGATCTATGACACTTTGAATGCCTTTATTGGAAGCTTCTGCATAGTGTATGGAATTCGAGGAAACGATGAAAGCTTTTGCTGCCACATTGCTGGTGACTGCGGTTGCACCCTCAGCTGCTATTCCTGCAAAACAACCACGACTACAGTTGTTGTTGATGCTGTTGTTGTTGTTGCCCGAGCGGATGCAGAGTCAATTGCAATTGCAACGGTGATCGTGATGGCGTTCATGGAATCGCCTGTGCCAGCGACTGCGACAGCGGACTCGGCAGCAGTTTCAGGTGTGTTATGAAATCCAACTGCCTCACCAATTTTCTCAGAATTAGATCCAAAGTCGTTTCGCTCTATTCCATTCACCTTTCAATCGATCTCCCAGAAACAACGAGAGAGAACATTGAGAGAGAGAGGGGGAAGGAGGAGACGATAGTGATAGTGGTGGAGAGAAGGGTAGTTTAGGAATTTTATTTAATTTTTTAGGATTTAGATAATTTTGCTTGCAAAAGCCATTTTTTATGGGTACATATGGTAATTTCTATTTTCTATGGGTAAATATGTCAGCATTTTCAACTTTTATGGGTAGAAATGGTAGTTTACTCTAATGAAATCATGGTGTGGACAAGTGAGATTGAGTGAGTCTTCCTCTTATTATATCGAAAAATTAGGTAGAAGGTTGAGTGATTCCATTCAATTCAATTTTCAAATTATGGGAGTAGATAAATTAGGTTCATATAATTCCTTTCTTATTGCATCAAGAAATTTGATAAGAAATAAAGTGATTCTCCTTGTATTTAATTTCAACCTATCGTTTTATTTCTATTTAATTCCTTATTTTTGTTCTTGTATTCTTCACTTATATTTTTCAATTTTTATTTTTTAAATTATTAATTTTTTATCATCTTATACAAGTCTTGGTGTACTCTTTTGCTTTCTTGTAATCATTTGTAAGTTTGGTGTTCTTTTCAATTCAAAACAAAAGAAGAAAATAAAAAAATTGTGTTTTTTATATTTGTCATTTGAAAATTTTTTCGATGTTTATAATTTTTTTGTCTAAATTGCCTAAAAATAAAAATAGATAGAGAATGATAGGATCCATCTTTTTATTTTTGAATTTTGTGTAAAAATTAGGCACTATAAAAGACAATTTATCATTTTTATATACTATTTTTTTAACTACAAAATTTGAAGACAAATCTTTTTTGAACACGAAAAAAATAATACATGCTTCAAATGAACGTGACATGACTAGTTCAAGTGAGTTTAGAATTTTCTTTATTTTAACCTAATAAGAGATTATAAATATATCATAAACTATTGTAGTCATCATAGAGCAATTAGAGGTGTGAAAATTCCATTTTTGGTTTTGTGATAAAACCATAGTGTGGATTGTAACACCCTACCACATAGAGCTTTACGCTTAAGCCGTAAAACAGAGGTGGGATGGTATTACGGCCTCTAAAATAAAATATATACATATAGTAGCAGAAGGAGTATAATAACTAGGAGCCTTAAAAAAACAGGTGAAGCAAAATTCGCAAAATGAAAAGCTCAACGCTCAGAAAATAAGATTACTTGCGTGCTAAGAAACTTAAAGCTTATAAGTATAAATAATCAGAAAGTAAGATTAGAGAGTCAAGGATACAGAATAACTAGCCCCTAACTCATATATATATATATATATATATATAGAATCCCAAACCCAAAGTACATAGCCAACACCCTAACTCTCCATAAACCTCTAAGAGGATAAAAATAAACAAGTCATTCGGAGAGAAAGCTAAGTATATATACAAGGAACTATACAGCAAAAAGGAACCCATAAACCACTCCGCTTCAGAAGTCCAGACACCTAGCGAGGTGCCTCTCGACCTGCATCTAAAAAACAACAACACAGTATGGAGTGAGAACCAGAGGTTCTCAGCATGGTAAAGGTGTCACGCACATAATATATAAGGTTGCATTTGTTTATAGGGACATGACACTGAGACAATGATACAGAGATACAGAGACATGGACATAGGCAATGTGTTCAGAGGACACTAGATTAGTGTGTTTTGTGTCCATCATGATAGGAAGGACACATAGAGACTAACAAGGGACACAACTTATTTTTTATTTTTTCTTTCATTATTTTTGTTAATTTTTTATAATTATATTTTTTTAGTATTATATTTTTTGTCTCAATTTTTTTGAATAAAAAAAGAATAAATTAGATTTTTATAATTTGTTCTAGTTTATCACCAAACAGGATACAAGAACACAAAATTTTGTGTCTCTGCCTTTTATGTCTTATTCTCAATGTCTTGTCTTGTCCTGTTCTCAGAAACAAATGCAGCCTAAAGTCCTGGGAATGTCAGAGGCAATCTTAGAATGACGACACTCAGATTATAAAGCTTAAAAGTATTAAATGGAAGCCATAAAGGTGGTCTTCTAAGGATATCTAAGTCTAACTAAACTTGACCTTAACTCTAAGTCTTTCTGCATTTCCTCCATTCTTCCATCTCCAATAGCACATCACAGACAGTCAAGCAGATAAAGACAAACACAAGTAGAGTGCAAGTATTGCAGATAACAATTATACAATTAGCATAGCAAGTATATTTAGGCACACTAAGTTAATGCACAAACAAATAACTCAAGCAATATGTACATGATGAATGCATGTCCTATGGCTGATGAGGCTCATCTGTCGGTTATCAAGCCAACCTGATAAGTCCGGTTTACTAAATCCTTGGACTATCTCCCGACGCGTATCCCCAAGAGTTTATGCATAGCTTTTTCTCATATTTATATATGAAATTGCTCAATGGGGTTCAACATTCCCAAAAATTTATAAGTGCCCGATCACACTTACGTCGTAGGGTCAACAGAATATCGAGCCTCAACCTGGTACACGTGGTGACAAGTCACGATATTTTATCCAGGAAAACTCTTATCTTAGATAACATTGAATGCATAAGCCACATAAGTATTTATAATTATTCATATTCATTCCATAACCTTTCATCATAGCCATGTCATCATCAACTCCTTATACATTCACATCATTCTCATATGATTCATCATATTTACCTTTCATTCCCAAGTTACCTTAATTTCCTAACTCCATCTCATTACTAAGCTTTCTAACCAAGTTTAGAACTAACAATATGAAAATAGAGGTTTAGGAGGTCAAACTGGCTTTAAAAACACAAAATAATAATTTGTTGAAAACAGGGGTATGTGTACACATAGGCCTCTTTTTGGCCAAGACGCGTACGCATGCATCTGTCCGCGTACGCATGTACGCTAGACAGAATTGAACGCATGCGTATAGCTCCTGTATGCATACGCGAAACATCCTTTTTTAGGTGCTATGCGTACACATGCACATGTATGCGTATGTATAGGTACCAAACAGAATGTAATCAATGCGTATGAAAGGGTATGCGTATGCATGCATTGGTTTTTGGTTAAAATTTTAGTTAAGTAAAAAAGCTGCAGAATTTACATTTTGAACCCCGAACTTTCGACGTGCATAACTTCTTCGTTTTAAATTATTTTTCATCCGTTCTTCGAACGATGTAAACTTCACGGACCCAATTTTTATACAAAATAAGTTTGAAATCATTTGTGGGTCTGGAAGTCAAGTTATGGCTCACCGAAGTTTGGCCAAAAACCAATTTCACACCAAGTTCAAAAACCTCAATTTTCTTAAAGAATCCAATTCAAACCTAATATACCATACACCAAAATCAACACAACATAACCTTTCCATCTTCACAATAATCCTTCCATGACTATCATATCTTAGTTCAATAATATCATGCATCAATCTCTTAAATACATCAACAAATTTGTCATCCACCTATCCTAGACATTTATATATCCTTGACAACAAGTTCATAATCATAAATTCATCAATTCACATCCTATTATTATCATCCATAGCAATTACCCAATCCAATACATAACTCATAGCACAATTCAACAATAAGGATACTAAGCATTAAACATTCCTTTACTTCCAACCTATCCTAGGGTCGTCTAGCCTAAGTTTTCATAGAACATTATATATTAAGTACGAGAAACATAAACCATACCTTTGTCGATATCCACGTATCTACTAAGACACCCCTAAGGCACCAAAAACAATCCTCAAAGCTCAAAGTCTCCAAGGTAAAGTCTTCCAAACTCCGCCAAGATCCCAATGTTCACAACTCAAGCTCCAATTACATATGCACAAGCCTAATTCATATATATAACATATATACACCCAAATTCAATATCTAACATACTAAATCAAGAAATTGACTAGGGTTAGTGATCCTTACTGCACCCATGGACAAAACAACCCAAACTCGATAAGCTCCCCAAACTAAATCGAACCTAGAATACCAAATTCAACAAAAACTCAACATAGATGCTCACAATTTTGAAAATCAAAGAGGCTAGAGAAACTGGGGGTGATAGAGAAGCTTACCAATGAAATTATTCCGATAGGTTTGTAGAGCTCAACATGTTGGACGCATGGCTGCAAACGGTGCAGCGATCGAAGTTCGGAGTAGGAAGTTGTAGTAGTTTGAATATGGTGTAAGGGTTTGTGAGCTTTCTTCCCTCCTTCTCTAAGGTTTTCTGCGTGAATGAAGAGAATGGAGGAAGGAGAAGGCTGGGTTCATTAAGGTTAATGGGCTGAGTTGGGCCTTGGGCCCATTTTGGATCCGGTTCGTCCGGTTCGTTTCGATTTTGGCCAAATTCTTTGAAATTAGTGTCAAAATTCTTGTTTTAATTAGCTCTATTCTATTTTAATATAAAATTTACATGTTTAATTTATTCTATTAAAATTTAATTTATTAATTAATTATTTGCTAATTTTTTTAGATTTATATGGATAAATGAGATTAAGTAAGTCCCTCTCTTATTATATAGGGAATTAGGTTAAAAATTGAGTGATTTCTTTTAATTTAATTTTTAAACTATGATGTAGACAAATTATATTGAGTGAGTTTCTTTCTTATTACATTAACAAATTGAATAAAATGTACAATAATTCTCTATATTTAATTTTAACCTATTTTTTTATTTCTATTTTAATTTTAATATATCATTTTTATTCAATTCTAATCCTCTGTTCTTGTTATCCCTTTTTTCGTATCATTAATTTATGATTGTCTTTTCAAAGACCAATTTAAGATATTTAACCTTTCAAAAGTTAAATTGACACTCATATGATTTTTCAAAAATCATTTAACTTTGAACCTTTTGACTAACAACTATATATAACCGATCCCAACTAGCCAACAAACTACGTTGTGACTATCACTGACTAACCAACCAACCTATGATGTACGGATATTGATAAGAACACAGGACATGACACGACACAGGACACGCCGACACGCGAATTTTAAAATCTTACATGACATGAGGACACGCATACATATAAAATATAAAATATTTTTTAGATAAATTGTAATGATATTTTGATATTTTATTGATATTAAAATATAAATTAAAATTTTTAATTATTTTTAATATTTTATTTTAATTATATCAAGTATTTAAAATATTTTTTTGTTTTAATAAATAATAATATATACTATATCTAAATTTATTTTAAGAATATATGTTAAGAATAAAACTGGACACATGGTATTTAGGTGTGTTCAAGTGTGTCTGAAGAAGAATTTTTTATTTTTTAGTAAGACACGGTTGGACACAACAGATATGTGTGTCAGTAAGTGTTGTGTCCGAAATGTATCTGACACGCGGACACGGCAACTTAAAAAAATGTTCATGCTTCATAGCAACCAACAGATCGACTCCTTGTCCGCTAATTCACCTTATTGGTTGATCTCAACTGATTGACTGACTAACTTACCGTCTGTCAACTTATCTTGTCTGACCATCTACCAACCTACTCTAACGAACCGACTACTTAGGGTTATACATTTAAAATAAAAGATGTCATTAATTGGATAAAAAATCATAACTAGGCTTTTGAGTAACTAATTTAATAAAACAACTTTAAAAATTGTATTTATTTTATAAATTGGTTAACCAAAATCAAATTTTATAAAATCCTAATTTCAAATTGGTTTAGCACAATATTTAGCAGTCCTTCCTATTTTTATTCCTATTTTCATTTTTATATCTCGTTACTTGTTATATATTATAACTATTTGGTCTTTATTGAAAAATTAAAATCTTATTTTATGGAGTATATTTTCTGATGGTAATAAAAATTGTCTCGATAATAATTAATCTTTAAACTTTTGAGAAATAAATATTACCAAAGATAAAATTAAATTTTTAAAGTGATAAAAATTAATTTATAAGTTAAAATCGAATTTATATAGTTTTTTAAAAAATTAATTTTTAGATTAAAAGTTCAATTTTTTTAAAAATTAATTTTTGTATAAAAAATTAGCTTTTTTTTTCAAAAACCAGATTTTTCTATGCAAAAAATCGGTTTTTCTTTATAAAACGGATTTTTTTTTGCAAAAACCAATTTTTTATGTAAAAATCAATTATTATTTTAAAATCAATATTTATTTTTATAATTCATTAGAAACTAATTTTTTAACCTATTAATAATTAATTTTATCATGTAAAATCTATGATGCATGGACACAGACACGAGACACGCGGACACGCGAATTTAAAATTTTTGTAAGACACGGAGATATATATGTATATAAAATATAAAGTATTTTTTAGATAAATTGTAATGATATTTTAGTATTTTATTGATATTAAAATATAAATTAGTTTTTTAATTATTTTTAATATATTTTTTTAATTATATAAAATATTTAAAATACATTTTGTTTTAATAATTAATAATATATACTATTTAAACTCATTTCAAGAATATATGTTAAGAATAAAACTAGACACGCTGACACGTGATGGTATTTAGGTGTGTCCAAGCGTTTCCGGAGGAGAATTTTTTATTTTTTATTAAGACACAATTGGACACAGAAGACACGCATGTCGGACGAGTGTCGATGTGTGTCGTGTCCGAAATGTGTCCGACATAGGGACACAACAAATCAAGGAAGTGCTCATGCTCCATAGTGTAAAACGAATTTGACTAATTAACTTAAACTAAATTTTTGGTTAATCAAAACAATAAAACTCTACATCCAAACAAAACACTTAACCAAGTCTAACCAAGTTGTTGTAACAACTTTTTAAATCACGTGGTTCTCCAATGTTGCATCTTCTTCTCTTTTTCTTTTTCGTTATCGTTATCACCAATAACCAAGGTTACGAAAACCGGACCGGTCAATAAACCGGTGAAGTCACTGGTTTAGTGGTTCACTGGTTCGACCAAAATACAACCGGAATTCAACCGGTTTAATTAAATATTAAATAAAATTATTAAAAAATCTATTTATAATTTTGAATATATAAATTTAATAATTTCTAACTTAATAAAATTTAAAATTTCACAATTTTACATCATAAATTATTCATAATTTAATATTAAAGTTCACAAACAATTTCAATCAAGAAATTGCTTCCATTTACACAACAACATGCAACGATCACATCAATCAAAATCAAAATCAAAGTTTTATTACTCAACGAGAAGCATAGATCACTTGAGCCAGGGACGAATCCAAAAAATTTTAATAGTGGGGGCAAAACATATATAATATAATAATAATTTTTGTAATAAAAAATTATGTATACATAAAAATTAATTATCAAATTATTTATTAATTATTATATATTTATATATAAATATATGTATTGTTTAATTTATTTTTAATTTGTATTTTTTATTTTAATATGTATACAAGTGATTATTTTCTATTTACATATAATATGATTAATTTTTAAAATATCTAATTTACAAATTAAAATATTAAAATAATAATTTAAATAATAACATATAATTTAGAATTTTATTATTTAGGTTTCATATTTAAAAAAATTGAATAATCTTTTTCTTAACAATACAATCGAAATATCTATTTTTTTATATAGAATAATGCTACACATTCAAATATTTTTGTTAAATATAAGTAAATACTTATTTAAAAATTTACTTTTCATATAATTAGAAGCCAATTCTTATTGAGATTCATAGTTGAGAAAGTTCTTTCAATTAATACAGTTGTTACGGAAAAAAAATTAAAACTAATATAAAAAAATGATAAATAATACTCTTTCTAGTCAATTTTTAAGAAAAAACACAAATTTTATTTAAATTAAGAATTGATCATTCTACTGACATCTAATATGAAATTCTTAAATTGACTATGAAGTATCAAAAATTAAATAAAATATTTTTATAGGGTCAAATTTAATAATTTAGTGAAGGCAAATAAATATTATTATTATATACTACTCAAAAAAATTTCAAATTGTAGTGGGGGCGCTTGCCCCACAATGAAACACATACATCCGTCCCTGACTTGAGCTGCAACTATTCATAACTAAATATGCATTAACAAACATGTTGAATAATGTGAAGTGCATGTGAAGGATCATCAGGAACAATAATAATAATAAACATAAGGAAGTGAAGAGGATCAAGAAAGGGTTAGAGAGAACAAGGTCAACTACTATTAGAATTAGACCAATTATTAATGTTCCGGTTTGGACCCAGGTCAAAGGCAGTGCCTTGCCACCTCTTTTTCCACTCAAGAAAGGAAGATTAGAGAGGTAAAAAAAAAAGATTTTGAAGTATTCATAAGTTTGTTTAGTTTGATCCTCCTTATTAGTCCTCAGAGTACTTCTTAAATAAATTTTCTTATTTGTTTTTATGATCAAACTATGCTTTCATGCTTATTAGGCTAGTTGTTAATTTGGGTGGATCTGAGAGACTTAGAATGTAAATTCTGACTTTTGTATAATCATATGAAATGTGCATTTTCTTGTGATGTCACTAGAGGCCAGAAATATTTGATGTTCTGCATGTGGATAGCTAATTAAAAAAGAAGTGGGGGTCATCTCACATGATGGATACAGAATTTCTCAAATAAGTGAGTCCCACATGGCTGCTTGATCCATCAACCTCAAAGATCTTATCAATTGATACAATATTAATGAGTGAGTGGTGCAACAATTCAGTTTCAGAAAAAAAAAAAGCATAGTTGAATAAAATTTAGCTCAGACTTACAGCAACACCCAAGTTCCATCGAGAAGCGCAGGTTCCTCAACAAACAATAACCTCAGGAAAAAATCATGAACATAAAATCAGATTCCAATATAAACAATACCAAAATCATGAATCCAAAATAACCTCATAAAATCATGAACAGATACCAAAATTATGAAGTCCAGCAAATCAGAAAATCATGAACAGAAAATCAGAAGGCGGCGAGGAGGAATAACAGAGTATTACTTACCGGCGACGAGCAACGGTGTCGACAGAGGAGGCGAGGTCGGCGATGACAAAGACGCGGTGGAGACTGTGGTGGTCAAATCCGTCGCTGCTGTGGCTACGGGACACGATGGCAGTGGGCTGCTCGATTGGTGGTGGTGGTTGCAATGGTTCAAAGAAGAGAGGAGAGATGAGTGTGAATTGGTGATTAGGATTTAGTCGTTCAGATTTTAGCACTTCAGCGTTTAGCCTTTCTTCTTTCTTTTTTTTTATTTTTATAGGCTAAACAACAACATTTCAGAGGGTGTATTTCCGAACCGGAAACTCTCTAAAAAATCGAATGGTTCTACCGGTTTACCGTCGATTCGACCGATTTTTTTATCGATTTTTTTTCAAGCGGTTTATAGACTTATCCAGACCGGTTAGGTGACTGGTTTTCGGTTAATCCGATTGAATTGACCAGTTCGGTTCGATTTTTAGAATTATGCCAATAACATTAATATTTTCTAAACATCTTTATTAATTCTGATTTTCTCTACTGCCATCATTAAATAATTTTGATTTATTTCTTAATTTATTTTAGTTATAAGTATTGACCCAAATTTTTATTCTTTAAGTAACATTTTATTTCTTAGATTAATTGAGATTTATTTTTTAAAGAGGAGGAGAAGGAAGAGAAGACGAAGACAAAGAAAAATATATTTTACGTTATTAAAATATGCGTGTATACATATAAATATGATGAAAGTGGTTTTAATTGAATTTACACTAACTTAATTATCAAAAATACTTAGGTATGTAGTTAGACTATAATTAAAAACAGATTTAGTTGTTTGGTTAACCTTAATTATCCAGCACTTTAGACAAGTTATCGGTCTCTCATGACCAACTTACAATCAACGGTATGTCAGAGCATCCAGTCAAATACTGGCCTAGTTTTGTCAACTATCAATTGACCTCGTCATTCCCATTGGCCATGTATCAGATTATTACTCCCAAACCATGCAGGTGGACCTCTATCAGCCATCCCTATACATCCACCGACCAACCTTGGCCTACCCCTTTTGATCCCATTGCACATGCCAGCTTTGTCCATTTTTTTTTCCTAATTTAATTTAATAAACAAACTATCAAAATCATTTATATAATCATAAAATTGCTATCAACACGATGTGAAAGTAATTAACCATAAATAAGTAAATAATTTTGTAATATTATTGTGGATATAAATATTTAAGAGAATTTTTTTAATGAAGAATAAAATTTTTGTAAAGAATGAAATTTTTTGTCTAAATATATAAAAAAGATATGCATTACACAGGATAATCTTCACTCTTTGTCAATTTTTTTCTCCTTACCATGGCATTCCCTAATACATACTAATACTAATACTTACTAATGCTAATAGTAGTGTATGATAGTTTTATAGTTTTGTCTTTTAATCATCCAAGTTTATTTGATTATTTCATTAATGTTATTTTGGGCTAGAATTTTTAAAAAGTTTTCATCTATAATAATACAAGTATAATTATTGTTGATCTTTATTTGAGAATTGGCCTTATGAAAGTTGTATAAATAATTATATATTAATTAGTTTTGAATTTATCTATCTCGTATGTTGAGAATACATATTAAATTTATAAATTAATTTTTTTAAAATATAAAAATTTAAATTTTTAATGTATTTATTTTATATTTATTAAATAAAAATATTTAAAATTTTTAGTTAATGATAAACTTAAGAGTAAATATTGGTTAACCCATTAGTTTTTCATATAGTAACATTTGTAAAAAGGATTCCGTTAGAGAGACAATGGACTATTTGTACAATGTGTATAATGGCTATTAAGTTATGAAATGAACATCTCCTATACTATTTAGAATAACCATTCGAGTACAAGGGATAATAAACATCTTCTCGAAAAATTAGTTTAATTTTTGAGTTCACTAAGGATCGAGTTTACTAAGGATCAAACTCTTGACCTTTTAGATCTAGCGCTTTAATACCATGTCATGATACTACTCATCCCAAAAGATTCAGCTGATGAAAAAATATAACACTAATAATTATATCTTTAATTGTTATGCTTTATTGCTTTATGATTTGGATGGACCTTATCCCTTGTAATAAATAATAATGCGCAAAACCTTATCTGATCCTTGAAACCGTGTCAAGATTTTTGACACAGGGTGTAACTTGGTGGTCAACACTCAACAGTCACATGAATGATATTGGTAGGGAACATTATTTAAATACATCATTTATTAACGAGCTCTGTTTTCATTTGCAATACCAAAAAAACCCTTTCACCCGTGAATTCATTTTTGTGCTCTGAAGAGATCATTTGTTTTTTTATTCTGCAAATATTCAATTTTTGATCTAAAACATACATGTTGCTGAAAAATGTATTGACGCTTTCAAAAAATACATATTTTTAATAGTTATTTTTATAAAAATATTTTTATATAAAAATAATATTAAAAATCATTAAATATTTTCGTCAAATATCTTTAATCAAATATATTAAATTATTTAACGATTCACAATATTATTTTTTAATAAATAGTTTTAATTAAAATAAACCACCTATATTTTTTATTATAAAAAAGGTCACATATATTTTTTATACGCAATATATTTAGAATCTTTTAACTACATTAGATCGAATATATTTTCAGAAAAAAATGTAAGAATTCTCGGTATAAATTATAATTTTTGTATTGATTTATTAGTCCAATGACAGGTATAGAAATGTAGTACTTATGGTTAAGTTGCCGTGAGCTGGATTCATATTCTTACATTCTCATTTTGCCATGAATAATGGAACTTAAAAACAAAAAACAAAAAATCTTGTTGAAAACATAGGAAGAAACCTTATTAAATAACACATGGTGAGTCGTATTGTAAAGGTTCTGTTGTAAATCTTAACCCTATAACCACATGATGAGTCCTATTATAAAGGTCCTTATTACGAGATTAAAGTTCCTGGTTTGAAAGAAAAGAAAATTATTGACTTGATAGTTATGTATTATAGTAGTGTTTGCTTTTAACAATCAAAATTTGTACTTACATGATTATATTTTGTTTGAATATTTAGTTCATCATAAATTGTAACACTTTGCAAAAACTAACAACATAAATCATCATTAGGGAAAACAGAAATTAACATGAATTGAATATCACTAAATGAAATGAACCACAAGGAACTGGTAAAAAGAGAAATAATATATATGAAATTAATTAAAAATGTCCTTAACAGTAAATAAAGTAAAAAAGTTGTGGATGGCTGCTAGATATAAAGACGAACATTAAGAACAATGAAGAACAAAATGAGAAACAGACCATAAATTACAGTGTGCACAAAAATGGATGCCACAGTTGTCTTCATGTTCATGAATTCGAAAGGCGAGTTCTTTCCCGGCAACTGAAAGATCATTCCCGGCGACAACAACCAAAATAGAGCTGCAGCTATGAATGGAGGAGCCCAATTGTTCATTTTATTTCTTAGGTCCCTCTAAGAAAGAAACAAGAGTTAGAAAAGACTTGGAAGAGGCAGTGATAGAGAAGAAAATAAAAAACATAATAAATAACAAATTAATATAAGTTCAATTCCTAAAGTAAAGGGGGGGGCGAATATTGGAATCCGAAAAAGTTGAACATAAAATTAATCATACTTTAATTTCTCTTTAAATCTTTTGTCCTCCTTTTTATCCGGAGCCAGCTAGTGGAATTTTCTAGATAAGAAAGGCATGGTTTTTTATGGTCAATGGTAGAGAATATCGCAAGGCTGGTTGTGATGAAGGGATTGGACACTATTATTAATAAGTTGCAATAAACAATAGTGTAGAACTAACTTAGATTAATCAAATGATTAATTCACTCATTTATTTAAATAATTATTAAAAATTTAAATTTTATTTTATACGTATAATAACATATTTTGTAATAAGATTAAGATTAATTTAATTTATTTAGAGTGTATTTGGCAAGCATTTGTTACTGGTCATTATTAATTTTAATGATTTTTTTCATAAAATTTTTAGATTTATTTCAAATAATTTCAAATATTTTAATTTTTTTATCAATTTTAATATTTTGTTTTATATTTTGATTTTTTGTTTTTTTATTAAACTTTTTATTATAATTTTGTTATAATATGAATTATTGATCTTATTAAAAAGAATAAAATAAATAAAAAATTGATTATACATAACAATAGTCATAAATAATAAAATTTTATTGTCCAAAATAATACTAAATAAAAGAATACTAAAAGTAATAAAACAATTATAGAATATTTTGTTTGTTTGACATTGTAAAATTTATCATTGTAATTTTTGTGCAGAATTTATTATTCTAATTTTTTGTAATATGTATTATTCTTCCTATTAAAAATGATAAATTGGTAAGATTATAATTTAATATTATATCTTTTTAGTAATTAACTAATTATTCATCTAAAAGTAATTTTAACTAATATTATCTAAATTATATTTATTTTATCAAAATCAATTTTAGTATAAAATTATTAAACATAAATTATGTTGGTATAAACTCACTTCTATTTAAAATTAATTCTACAAAATTACTTTCATTTAAATTTTAATTTGATAAATTTCAATTTAAATACACACTTAAATATTTTACTTATAAAAGGACAAAGTTAAATAGAGGATACATGTGGTTGATGAAGTTCATCATTGTTCATTTAGTGGATGATCACAAATTAGATTTCTTTGTTGTTCTCTTTTTAGGTATGATTTCTTTATTGTCCTCGCTTTATGATTTATAATGCAGAGTAGGAGATAGACAAAACAAAAAGATAATAAATGAAAGAAAAAGATGGAAAAAGACGCTACAAAAAGCTTTATAAGAAAATCAATAATTCATAGGAGACACAAAGGCATATGCACGCTGAATGTCTTTTACATAGTCTAGTTAATCATGAGAAGATTATTAGAGTTATTTTTAGGTAAAGATATAAGTCTAAGACTGATACATGTCATATTGCGGTTTGACTAAAAAATCAATTTTTGTTAAAGACTAAACTTAGTTACAATATGAAAGAAAAATCAATTAGTCTGAACAGAGGTTACAAAATTTGGATATGGATATTTGTTTGGTATTATTTTCAAATATAGAGACGTATGGTATTGTATTTTAGAGCAGTGAATTATACCTTTTCTTAGTGGGTGAAATACATTTTTTTTAACCAAATGAAAAAGCTTCGGGCTATATGGAAGAAGTATTGTTAGAAGGTGACTCTCGTGATAACATCTTCACATGAAGATAACATTATGAACTATTAGATGAGTTAATAAAATTGATTAAATATTTTTTATTAATCATTTAAGGATTTACAATGTCATTTTCATATAAAAATGTTATCATCATGTAAATATTTTCCTTGTTAAAAAATTTAAAAAATAAAATTGAATCTTTTATCTCGCAATGTGGGAGTTTATTTTTTTTTTAAATAACAAAACTACTTATGTAGGTTTGTATATTTTATTTAACAATATATTTTGCATAAATATATTAGCGCAAATACATTTTATTAAGGTTTAATTACTCTTTTTGGTTTTTATAATTTTGCAAAATTTTTAATTAGGTCTCTATTTTTTTTAATTGAGTCTTTGCATTAATTTTTTTTAATTGGGTCTCTGTACCAATTTTTTTTAGTTAGGTTCCTATACAATTAAACTAATTACTGTCAAGAGAGACTTAATTGAAAAAAAATTTGGTACAGGGACTAAATTAAAAGAAAAAAAGTATGGAGACCTAATTGAAAATTTTGCGAAACTATAGGAACCAATAGAGTAATTAAACATTTTATTAACATGAATATATAAAAGAGGAATAATAGACGGTCATTAGAATTTATTATTTTTGGTTATCAGTTAGTCATCAACGTTTAAAAATATGAGATAAAGTATGTAATTAGATTATTAAACTAAAAAAACTAGTCTAAAGAAATTGAATTCATGATTAAATAATGATAAAAAATAATAAATTCTGATGGCTCCTTAACATTTTTTATATAAAATACTTTAATACTAATACATATAATAACTTTCATATTCGATAATAATTTACTATAATTTGAAACATAAATATTAATATATAATTTTCAAATTATTAAACATGAAAATGTCATACTTTTAAAGTTAATAATAATATATAATTTTAAGATTATTATGCATGGTAAGATAACAATTAACAAGGAAAAAAAATTAACAAACCCTAGTTAGATACGTGAAAAAAGAAAAGAAAATTTTTTTAATTATGTATTTTATCATTTAATATTAATATTTTTTACAGTAACATATAAATCTAATAAGTGTTAACAATTTTTGCTTAATAATTACCATATTGTTGAAAAACACACACATATATTCAATTATTAACACCACAAGAAAAACATTATAAAAAAAATATTAAATACTGTCAGATTTAAGGTGCTGAATACTATCAAATTTAGTGGCGATTTTATCGACATATTTTATATTGAATTCGTCGAGCAAAAGATTTATCGTAAAAAATTAGAATCCAGTGGTAATAGTTAGAGGAAAAAGCAAAATAATTGGTGCCACAATTACTGTTGGATTTATAACGGTAATCTTAATTATTAATGAAACATTGTGTTTTGATCAACCACGAAGCTTTACTGGCGGATTTATCCAATCTGATGATAAGTGTGCCCTAAATTCGAATTGCGAATCCTCTTTCCCCTAATTTCGAATTACTCCTTTCTCCAACCCTATTCCCCATTCCCTCAACGTTCCCTCCGGTAGCCTTTTTCAACGGTCCCATCTCATCGTTCGAACTGAACAGCCGCTTCTGATGCCGCTGTTGTTGCCGTCGCCTTTGCCGCTGCTGTTTGCCGCATCTGTCGTTGCTGTTGTCACCGTCTCTACTGTCGTTGCTCCTTTCAAGTAGCACCCCTTTCTCCCAATTCTTAATTTTGGTTTTAGCTTGGTATTGGATGACCATTGACGAGAATAGATTCTAATTGATTTTAAATTGAAAGTTGAGAATAAATTCTAAATTATGTTGTTTGTTGTGTTGTGGTCTATTGTATTGTTCTAAATTTTAACTAATTAAGTACTTAAATAATTTGTTAACAATATAAATCATATAATACCTAATATAACTTAAATTTAGAGACAAATACATATTTAAAATATTAGCTTGAATAAGGTCTTGAAATTTATAGGGTTAAGTACTATTTTGGTCTCTAAAATATAGAGAAAAAAATTTTTTGACCCAAACTTTTTTTGCACAAAAAACGTCCTTCGGACCAAAATAGCCTTTTCTTTCTTCACCAAAATACTCAGTTTCTATTCTTATTTTTCTTCTTCTCCATCACATCATCGTCTCTTCTTCTTCATCACTGCATCAGTAGTAACAACAATAAAATCAAAAGCAGAAATAATGTAATAAACATAAAAATAGAAACAAAAATAGAAGCAAAAAAGTAGAAGAATAAACAACAATAATGAAATCAGAAGTAGAAGAATGGAATCAGAATTAGAATCAAAAGCAGAAAAATAATAGAATCAGAATCAACAACAACAATGAAATCAGAATAAGAAATAATGTCATTAACAAAATCAATAAATCAACAAATCAACAATGTAATTAACAAAAAAAATATAAGCAGAAGAATCAACACTAAACAAAACAAAAGCAGAATTGGAACCCTAAGGAGGAACAGCGGTGAGAGACAAGGAGCAGTGGGGAATGGCGAGCGAGCAAAAAAGAGGAGCAGAAATGGCGACGCGGCGGACGTCCTTCCTCGCGAATCTACTGGCATCAATGTCGAACACTAGCGCAGGAGCAGAAACGGCGATCTCTCTCTCTCTCTCTCTCTCTCTCTCTCTCTCTATTCTCTTTCTCTTTTTTTTCTTTTTTTTTTATAATTTTTATGTTAGGGGTAATTTGGTCCAAAATTTTAGGATTTAAGTAAAAATGACGATTTTAAAACCAAGTCAAAACTTAGGGACGATTTTGTATTCAAAAAAGGTTAGGGACGAAAATTTTTTTTGGCCTATACTTTAGGAATCAAAATCGTACTTAACCCTAATTTATACAAACTAGAATTTAAAGTTTTGATTTGAATTTGTAAAAGTATGTGAGGTAATAGGTTTTATATAATATTTAATCTCATCAATCTAAGAATCAAGTTAGAAAGAGAACATCATTAATATTTAACAATGCTTGATGATATGCATGTTTAGTATGTAGTGTTAAAGTTTGAGAATAGATTCTCTAATGAATTAGTTAGGTTTAGATTCAAGGGTTCTAACTTTGTAAAGTTTCATATTTGAATATGTTTTGATTGTTGTGCGGTTTATCACCATGATAGTTAGCACATTTTTAGGGGAAGTTATGTCAAAATTTCTTTAAAATAATATAATTGTGGGAAGATTTGTCTTAATTGATATGCTCTTTGCAGATGTGATGACAGGTAGAGATGTCACGGATTGGTCTCATGGCCATGGTCGTGGTAGATGGAGGGTTTCTACTAGTACTCCTCGAACTTCTCAGTCGTCCCCCTCTATTCCAACTATCCCGGTGACGTTACAGGCAATGGGTGCATCGGACTAGGCGTTCATGGTCCCTAACCCCAACTACAGGGCTCCTTCTACCTCGATGACGGCGCCTCCATTTGCTTAGCAGCCCACTATCTCAATGACGCTGCCTCCATCCCCTCAGTAGCCCACTATCTCGACAATGCCACCTTCAGCGACAGACACCGTGGTCTTGGAATCCTCTCACGGATCCCATCTAGATGCCTCTCTACCACCTCCCATCATACAGATGACGATTTGGCTTGATGGGACGACGGCGTGAGTATTATTTTCAGTCTTTTATATGCAAACTATTTTAGTTGTTCAGTTTAATTTAATTACACTCAATTTTCTAGTTTTAGTGGATTTATGTTATTAAGATAGGTTCGATTTAGGTAACTAGGTTTGAGCTGCTGAAAGTGTTTGAGAATTCTTAACTGTTAATGGATGTTGCTGCTTAAGTCATATAATGTCATATAGATGAAACTACTAATCTTAATTAATTGAACTGCTTATTGTTGATTGATGGATGTTGATGCTTGATTCTTGATTCTTGTTTGTTGATTGTTGATAGATGTTGTTATTTAAGTGAATTGTTAATGGATAGAATATTTGGCTCATTCTAGTTATAGATGAGACTCTATCGAAATTTCTAATAAAATCTAAATATAATTGAAGTTTATAGATTACTTTAAATAACTTTTTAGTAAACTACTAATCTTAAGCATGGTTGATATTTATTTTAACATATTTGGTTTCTATTATTTAGAAATTGACTACTAATTATGCAAAAAATAAATTTGAATAAAAAAATTTAGAATTTGACCACTAATTGCTTCAAAAAAAATTTAACCAAAAAAAAATTTGGACTAACCGTCAGATATACCAAAAAAAATACGACGGTAAATTTGATGGAACAAAATAGTTTGGCGTAAAGGTACCATCGGAAAAAACCTGCCGGTAATTTACATAAGATATTCGTATCTTAAAAATAAAATTCCGCCACTAAATCTGCCGCTAGTTATCAGCGGACATCAAAATCTGACGTTAAACAATTACCGGCAACGTTTATACCATTGGATTTAATCCGACGGAAAATTCGACAGTAATCTTATTTCCGGCGTTTTATTTTCATTTTTCCGACGATATTCAATATTTTTCTTATAGTATAATATCATATTTTACATTATCCATCAATATAATATTTCTATAATATATTAACATAACAATACAATATAACTCTATTAATACGCAAAACTAATCATAAAATATAAACTTACCTAACACAAATAAATATTAAAATTTGTATATACATGCATTCTCATCAACGTCGCAGGACATAGGTGCAGTGTAACTAGGCATGACAATTTTCTCTAACGGGGCAGGTATCCGCGGGAATTTACCCGCCGGAGAATGAATTTGGGGAGGGATTTTACCCCGCGGGGACGGAGGGCGGGGACCCGTTAAATAAATGGGGCGGGGGCAGGGATCGAAGTCCCCGTCCCATGGGTACCCGTGTAATACCCGTTTGTACAAATGACAAAAATACCCTTATATATATATATTAGTTTCACATGAATGTGTGAAACCCTAAATCTCTATTTCATTCACTCAGTGCCGTCACTTTCTCTAAGCCTCTCTTCTCAAATTCGCAAATCCTCTCCAGTCTCCACCTCTCCTCTCACCGTGGTCCGCCACTCTCGTCCCCCTCACCGCCGTGTTCCCCTTTCTCACCGCTTCTCTCCTCTCACTCTCAAAGTCACCGCAGAACCATCGTGTCGCATCTGAGAAATCTGTCCATGGAGAACATCGCTGTCGCTCCCTGTTACGTGCCTAACCCAGCCCGAGGAGAATTGTCAAAAGCAGAAGCGTTGCCGCCTTCCTTGCGTGAGAAGCAGAATTGTCGCCGTTTTCATCGCGTTGGAAGAGGGTTATCTTTGTCACCATTCTGAAAGATCGTTGGAGGCAAAATCATGTTTGTTGTAGTCCAGTCTTCATCGCTGCCGTTGGTCACTGTGGCCGCCATTCCTTCCACTAACTCAGCCTCTTTGGTTTCTGTAATTTTTATTTACCTTAAACATTTGTTAATTACTATGGCATTGTTGAGATTTCCTGTGATTTGCTAAGTTAGCCTCTGTGATTTTACATTAGTTGCTACCTCTGTGTTAATGATGGAATTTTTTGCCTGTGATTTTGACTCATATGAGTTTGTTTAATTGAACGTATAGTATTTTTTAGTCAATCAATTTTGCAGTGGCTAAAGAAAATTCGATTAATTTGATTGAGGATATGCGACAATAGATAACTGAAGGTTTGAATTATTCATTGATGATTGTCTTTTTTCTTCAAGGTTTCCCTATTTTTTCCTTATTTTTTTGAATTTCTTTTAAATATCCATGGATATCCATGAGGACCTAAGTCCCCGGCGGATACGGGGTCTCCGTTACCCACTGCAGAGACGGGGCGGGGACGGGGACAGATTGTGGAGGCAGGGGGCGGGGGGCATATCCCCGCCCCATGGGGACCTGTTGCCATCCCTAAGTGTAACACCCTACCACACACAATCTTATGCTTAAGTTATAAGACAGAGGTGGTAAGGTATTACGACATCTAAAAATAAATTTATAAAATATAATATAGGTTAAAATTTTTTTATAGCTAAGAGCCTTTGTAGGAAAGTTAAAAACAAAAGCATTAAACTGAAAAGCGCACCCTCACGTCAACGTTAGCATAACCGAATCAAAATAAGAGTAAGCTAAACATGGATAATTACTAAAGAGTTCCAAGATACAAATAACAAAGCTTCTGACTCGGTTCGCGAAGGTAAACCGGCCAGAGCACATAAGCATATATACACATATACGTGAGAGTTCCTAAATATATATAAGTAGTGAAGAAAATAAGTATCTACATATATACATTATAACCAAAAGTAAAGTCCCAAAGGCAAGAAGGTCTTTGCTGTAAGAAGCTCCTAGAATGTCTCAACGAGGTGCCTGATGTCCTGCATTTGAAAACTATAGAATATGTATGGAGTGAGAATCAGAGATTCTCAGCATGGTAACAATGCCCACATCTTTAACATATAATATCCTGGGAAAGCCAAAGGCAATCCTAGAACATTGACACTCAAATTATAAAACTTAAAGGTAATAAATTGTAAACCATAAATAGGGTAGGTCATCTAAGGTCTTAAATCTTAGCTAAACTCTAACTAAAATCCTCCGTCGTCTACTTTTCTCCAAAACCTCCAACTCTGGTGGAACCACATAGACAAGTAAATAGACAATGGCAAACATAAGTAGAATATAATTACAGCAGGTAACAAATATAGCAAGTAAGCATATATTATCAATTAAGCAATCCCAAGAAATGCAAACTCAAGCAAAACAGACAAATGCATATGATGAATGCATGTCCTATGGCTGATGATATCATCTGTAAGTTATATAGCTAACCCGACACGTCCTGGTAGCTAACTATGGACTGAAACATCCATTGCAGAGCAAGTGGGTTTGAGCTACAACTCCCTTGCTACAACCCGCTAAACCCAGAGCTAGTGGAACCACTATTGCGGCTGCTATCCAAGCGGGTGTTTAAAAGCTCAAACTGGAGTAACTGGAATCACCACTACTGCTGCTACTACCCAAGCGTCACAATCACTGACTTGGAGCAAGCGGGACGAACCATCATCCTTGCTACTGCCCACGGTCTCGAACGTACATTCATTCAGTTTAAATCAAGCATCATCATTATCAAATCTCAAACATGAACTTGGAGCAAGCGCGACGAACTACCATCCTTGCTACTACCCAGGCATCACAAACCTACATTCATTTAAAACTCCATAAATAAATTCATTTTTCATAATTCTTCTTCCCTATCTCATACTCGGAGCAAGTGGACATCACCACATCCTACTACTCGAGGCCACAATCACATTTATTTACAAACCAGCATCCCTGTTAAACTTTTCAATTTACATCACCCCTTTACAATCTTTCTTCACTTGCAAGTTATTATCCTCTCAATGTTCAACTCCCTTTCCATAATTAAAGTTAAGTTTAGGACATCGGGGGGTAAAAATAAAGGTTTAAAAGTTTGAAATTAAGCTCTAAATCACAAAGTTCATGTTTGCTGAAACAAGGGTCACACGTATGCGTGGGAGTGTAATTTGCTCATCACGCGTACGCATTACCTCATCCGCGTACGCATGCATTGTAGATTAGTCAAAAATGGTTAAGTCTATAGAATTTAAACCTTACATACCGAACTTTTGACGCGACTAACTTTTTCGTTTTAAAACATTTTCCATCCGTTCTTCGAACGTTGTAAACATCACAAACAGAATTTTCATATGAAAAAAGTTTGAAACAATTTGGGGGTCTGAAAACCGAGTTGTGGCTCGTTGAAGTTCTGCCAAAAACCAAATTTTCTCAACAAACCTCAAACCTTTATTTTCACCAAAATCACAATTTTCAATCAACATTCCAAGGTTCTACACAACATTAAAAACAACCCAAACTGTCATCTTCACATCCTCATTCATTCCATAGCATACAACACCCTATTCAACAACTCCAACCCAACAATCCATATCCAAACAACATTATTCATCATTGAAACAACAATAATAATTCAGGTTCATGAATCTCACTACAACATCAATCATCAATGTATCATTATAGTTCATTAAAACCATCACCTCATTAACCATACCCCACATTCATACCTTCACTAACATACTAAATATCCACATCAATCTAACACATACTACATTAACTAAAATCACTAAATAGGCATCAAAACCAAAACTTACCAATTAACAAAGTCATCATTCTTATACTCAATAGCATCATCATCCTTCACACATTCTCATTAACATCATTATCCAACATAAATTATCATCAATCATTCATCATATATTTGAATCACTCACTCAACAATTCTAACCATAAGTTTTTAATCCTCGATCATACGTATCATACAACTTAACCTATGGTCATCTAGCCTAAGTTTTCACAAGATGTTATATTTTAGTTACGAGAAACCGAAATCATACATTGGCCGATTCCCCGATAAACTCGGAACGCCTCAAGCATTCCCGCACCAGAGGTTTCCAAGATTCCAAAGCCTCACCAACGAAACCCAACCTCTGAAACTTGACCTCAAGCTTCCAAATCCTCAAATTAGCTCCATCCAACACTCAATTTCAATCTATTATCATAATTACGACTATAATGAAAATAGAGCTCACTAATTTAACATATATACCAAGGGTTTGAGGGTGTTTACCTGACCCACAGCTCAAACGAGCTAAACCCGACAATACTTGCAAGCTAATTCGAACCTAAACACCGAAATTAAACAATTTTTAACATAATTGTTCATTAAATTCAAAACTTAGGGAAGAGAAAACTAGAACACATAAGTGGTTTCCACACCTTATAATGTACTGGGCTTTGTAGAGTTCGACGCTGCGGTCGCGTGGCTATAAACGGTGCGACGATCGGAGCTCCGGATCAAAGGTTATCTTGGTTTAAAGATCAAGTGAGGGTTTTGTGGTTGGAATGGTGTTCTTCCCCAATTTCACAAGTACAGCATGTGTTCCCCATCCAAGGGGGTAAGTGGCTGAAGCCATGCCCCTTATTAAGTGTTTGGGTTGGGCCTTGGGCCCAGTACGGGACCGGTTCGTCCTGTTCGGCCCGTATTTGGGCCAAATTTTTTAAAATGCGTGTCAAAATTCTTATTTTATTAGCTCTACCTCATTAAACTATAAAATTTTATTTTCTAATTTTGTGGATTAACAATTGATTTATTGGCTAATTATTCATTAATTTTGCGGGTTTTACATCCTACACACCTAATTTGGAATTTTGTCCATAAAATTCAATTACTTGCGAATAAGCGTGGTTAGTCGGTCCTCATTCCCAATTCAAGTTCTCCGGTGTGCTTTTCCATCTCGACTTGATTTCCAAGTCACTTTCTCTAATAAGCCTCTTTTTCCTCGGAGTTCCTTAATGTTCACATTATCAATCCTAATTGGGGTCACTTGAAACTTCATATCCTTCCTTAATTTAACTGGTTCAAGTTCTAGTACATGATTTGTATTAGGAATGTATTCTCGGAGCTGAGAGACATGGAATACATCATGCAAGTTTCTAGAGACACGGGTGTAAGAACACTTGATATACCACTGGTTCAATTTGTTCTAATACCTAAGACGGCCTAACATACCTCGAAATAAACTCCTTTAGGTCAATCGCTCATCTGTTACCAGTCGCCGAAGTAGTCTCCAAGAATACATAGTTTTCTCTTTTAAACTCTTTAGGCTCACTCCGTTGGTCTGCATAACTTTTATGTCGGCATGCGCTGTTAGAACCTTAACTCGATTTTTGCTTAATCTTTCCTCATTGTTTTCGGCTATCAATTCAGAACCTAAGACGCTTGACTCCCTTGTTCGACAGGCTTCATCATTATTAGTAGTTCTTTATCCTCTTATTGCACTTCCCGAACTCTCGGCCTTACAATTCCTTGAAACTCGCAATCAATTCAGTCGGATACCTCTAGCTACTACCTCAATGCCCAGCTTTAGGCTACAACCTTAACAGTTCCTTCTCCTTAATCGTCCTCCAACAACACTCAAGGTCTCCTTACTGAGGGCACTTGTCATCACTTTACGATGTTGCTTCCACGTGCATCCTAAACCCTTCGATAGTGCATCACAGTAATGTCATATGGTTTATTAGATTCAAGTATCACGAGTATTGGTACCGAGGTTAATCTTCCTCTCAAGATTCAAAAGTTTTCTTCGCATTCAAGCATTAACACACGGTTCATCCTAGCATACCAATGTAATTTCAGGAAATACGGTCGGCAAGAAATAAGGCCCCAACAATCTTCTTAGTGTCGCATACTTATACGGTTCATCTTCTGAATCCAGAGGTCCTGCTATAAGAAACTAACGTCCTAATGGTCATATCCAGGAATTGTATCAAATACTAAACTAAACTCAAGTTGATTTCCGAAAAGGTATTAGGCTCAAGAGGTGATTAAATGACATAAATGGTGCTCGTTAGAAATAGAAAGATGTCTTGCATGGTGTTCTAGCTAATTCTTAGAGAATAACAAAATGCACAAGAAAAGAACTAAGGTACATCTTAAGAAAGGAAGCCAGACCAAAAACATTTGATAGCAAAGATAAGACATATTGAATCAAGTAAGTTTCAGTTGGCCTTGAAAGATACAAAGTTGTGAAAAGAGCACCCAACCTTCATCAAATTTCCAAGGCTCAAGAATCATTGGTCTATACCAAAACAAGCTCAGGCTCACCCCTGGATGGACAGATTCAAATATAAGTATATGCACGTAAAGGAATCCGAAACAAACCATTCGTTGTTTGAGGACAAACCATTCGTTGTTTGAGGAAAAAGGAATCTGAAACAAAATTCCATTACAGGTACAAAAGGAAAGCTAAATCGAGTCGCGAAGATTCACCGGTACTCTCCCTCTCGCATACAGTCTACTACTTTGGTCTTCTCTTTCTACTGACAAAATGGTGTTCTCCACAAGGTAGCACTCGATCTAACAGATTTTTCTTTCATTATTCCCTTCAACTAAAACCGAAGCTCAACACTAAGCTTGACACTTTCAGTCTTACATCCTCATCCCTAACGCAGGCTATGAATGAATGCAGTGTTTCAAGATCACAGACTACAATTTAATTTTGGTTATCAATTTTGTAATTACCTCAACCCTGCTGATTCAATCGTCCCACATCTTGAGTCCTTTTCTGCGGACAATTTATGGATACATGCCCTGGTAACCCGCACTTGTAACATACTCTTAATTCGAAATGGCACAGCCTATCCGAATGGTAGCGCCCACACCTCTGACAAGTCAGATCCTCCGTAGTAGATCTTGTTTGTTTTCCTCTACTGTCTCCTTGGTAATCGCCATTCGTTCCAACCTGGTTCCGACCATGAGGAAATGGTTGAGCATATCCTCCTTGCTTGAATTCTCGGCCTCTTGGTGTCAAATTCTAATTGTGGTCTCTTCGGTGGAATACCCGGTTATCGTTCTTTGCCACAGTGGCATTTCTCACACATTCTTTAGCAATCCGACTCTTGTTCACAAGTTTGGAAAATACCCTAATCTCCATCGGCCCAACAGAGCTCAGAATGTCACTCCGAAGTCCTTCCTCGTACTTAATACACTTTCACTCAGCAAAATCTTCTGGAGCACCTTGACAGATTCAGGAAAATTGGCATAGTTCTTCAAATTTGTTCGTATACTCAGCAATCGACATTTGCCCTTGTTTTAACTGCAGTAGTTCAAGCTCCTTAGCATTCCTAACTAAATTAGGGAAGTATCCCTGATAGAACTCAGTCGAAACACCTCCCATAATATCGTAGTGCCGTCAGGTTGTAGAATATGTCGTGTTCCCTACCACCAGTATTGAGCATCACCTTGTAACTGGTAGGTCGCAAACTCCACCCACTGTTCCTCGAGAACTTGCTGAGCTTGCAGAGCCCGCTCCATTGCTTGGAGTCAGTTGTCAGTCTCTGTAGGGTTCGTTGTTCCCTCAAAGGTCAGAAGATACATCTTTAGAAAAGCAGCAAGTGTCATCGGCCCGTCATCCTCATTATTACCATTTTCATGGTTCGCCTGATTTTCTAGCGCTTCGAATGTCGCCTGCATAGCCGCAACCATGTTCTCCAAGGCAGCCATAAAGTCCATAGGGTTGTTCCCTGCCGTTTCAGGATTTTCATTGCCTAATCTACCCCTACCTCGCCGGCAACCATCTTCGCGAGTCGACATCTGGTTCCTTTTCACACCAAACAAGTGATATCAAGTTAATCAGTCTCAATATCACAAGTATAGTGGTTCAAAGTCCCAAATGCATGCCCATGGACAATCATGCCACATATATCATTTAGATATCCTAATTAGCATGTATAGACACCTAAAGTATACCCAAAAACATAGTCAGTCCATCCCTCAGGCTCTACATAAACAAACTGCTCTGATACCATAATGTAACACCCTACCACACACAATCTTATGCTTAAGTCATAAGACAGAGGGGTTAAGGTATTACGACCTCTAAAAATAAAATTATATAATATAATATAGGTGAAAAATTGTTTACAACTAGGAGCCTTTGTAGGAAAGTTAAAAACAAAAGCGTTAAACCGAAAAGCGCAACCCTCACGTCAACGTTAGCGTAACCAAAGCAAAATAAGAGTAAGCTAAACATGGATAATTACTAAAGAGTTCCAAGATACAAATAACAAAGCTTCTGATTCAACTCGCGAAGGTAAACCGGCCAAAGAACATAAGCATAAATACATATATACATGAGAGTTCCCAAAAGAGCCCAAAATACAGAGTTTATAGAACCTGTTTCTCCAAAATAACATCTAAGAGGAATAATACACCATATATATAAGTAGTAGAGAAAATAAGTATCTACATATAGACGTTATAACCAAAAGTAAAGTCCCAAAGGTAAGAAGGTCTTCGATGTAAGAAGCTCCTAGAATGCCTTAGCGAGGTGCCTCACGTCCTACATCTGAAAATTGAAGAATATGTATGGGGTGAGAAGCAGAGGTTCTCAGCATAGTAACAGTGCCCACATCTCTAACATATAATGTCCTGGGAAAGTTGAAGGCAATCCTAGAACTTCGACACTCAGATTATAAAACTTAAAGGTAATAAATTGTAAACCATAAGTAGGGTAGGTCATCTAAGGTTTTAAATCTTAACTAAACCCGAACTAAACCCTAACTAAAACTCTCCATCGTCTACTTTCCTCCAAAACCTCCAACTTCAATGGAACCACACAGACAAGCAAACAGACAATGGAAAACACAAGTAGAATACAATTAAAGCAGGTAACAAATATAGCAGGTAAGCATAGATTATCAATTAGGCAATCCCAAGCAATGCAAACTCAAGCAAAATAGACAAATGCATGCCCTATGGCTGATGATATCATCTATTGGTTATATAGCTAACCCGACACGTCCTGGTAGCTAACCATGGACTGAAACACCCATTGCGGAGCAAAAGGGTTTGAACTACAACCCCCTTGCTACTATCCGCTCAACCCAGAGCCAGTGGAATAATCACTATTGCGGCTACTACCCAGGTGGGTATTTAAAAGCTCAACATGGAACAAGTGGAATAACTAGTACTGCTCCTACTACACAGGCGTCACAATCATTGACCTGGAGCAAGCGGGACAAACCACCATCCTTGTTACTGCCCACGGTCTCGAACATACATTCATTTAGTTTAAATCAAACATCATGATTATCAAATCTCAAACATTAACCTGGAGTAAGCGGACGAACCACCATCCTTTATACTACCCAGGTATCATAAATATACATTCATTCAAAACTCCATAATTAAATTCATTTTCCATAATTCTTCTTCCCTATCTCATACCTGGAGCAAGTGGACATCGCCACTGCCTACTACCCAGGGCCACAATCACATTCATTTACAAAACAGCATCCCTGTTAAAATTTTCAACTTACATTACCTCTTTACAATCTTTATTCACTCGCAAGTTATTATCCTCTCAATGTTCAACTTCCTTTCTATAATTAAATTTAAGTTTAGGACACTGGGGAGTAAAAATAGAGGTTTAGGAGTTCGAAATTAAGCTTTAAATCACAAAATTCATGTTTGCTGAAACAGGGGCCACGCGTACGTGTGGGAGCACAATTTGCCATCACGCGTACGCATTACCTCGTCCGCGTACATATGCATGCCAAACAGAAATGCCCATCCACGTATAGTGGGGTTTGCGTACGCATGCATTGCAAATTAGTAAAAAATGAATAAGTCTACAGAATTTCAATCTTACATACCGAACTTCCGACATGCCTAACTTTTTCGTTTTAAAACTTTTTTCATCCATTTTTCGAACGGTGTAAACATCACGGACCTAATTTTCATATGAAATAAGTTTGAAACAATTTGGGAATCCGAAATCCGAGTTATGACTCACCAAAGTTCGGCCAAAAACCAGATTTTCTCAACAAACCTCAAACTTTTATTTTCACCAAAATCACAATTTTCAATCAACATTCCAAGGTTCTACACAACATTAAAAACAACCTAAATTGTCATCTTCACATCCTCAGTCATTCCATAGCATACAACACCCTATTTCAATAACTCCAACATAACAATCCATATCCAAACGACATTATTCATAATTGAAACAACAATAGTAATTTATATTCATTAATCTCACTACAACATCAATCATCAATGTATCATCATAGTTCATTAAAACCATCACCTCATCAACCATACCCCACATTCATACCTTCACCAACATACTAAATATCTACATGAATCCAATACATACTACATTAACTAAAATCACTAAATAGGCATCAAAACCAAAACTCACCAATTAACAAAGTCATTATTCTTATACTCAATATCATCATCATCCTTCACATATTCTCATAAACATAATTATTCAACATAAATTATCATCAATCATTCATCATATATTTCAATCACTCACTCAACAATTCTAACCACAAGTCTTTAATCCTCGATCATATATATCATACAACTTAACCTTTGGTCATCTAGCCTAAGTTTTCACAAGACATATTTTAGTTACAAAAAACCAAAATCATATCTTAGCCGATTCCCGGATAAACCCGGAACACCTCAAGCATTCCAGCACCACAAGTTTTCAAGATTCCAAAGCCTCACCAACGAAACCCGACCTCTGAAACTTGACCTCAAGCTTCCAAATCCTCAAATTGGCTCCATCCAATACTCAATTTCAATCTATTATCATAATTACCACTATAATCAAAATAGAGCTCACTAATTTAACATATATACCAAGGGTTTGAGGGTGCTTACCTGACCCACAGCTCAAACGAGCTAAACTCGACAATACCCGCAAGCTAATTCGAACCTAAACATTGAAAATAAACAATTTTCAATATAATTGTTCATTAAATTCAAAATTTAGGGAAGAGAAAACTGGTACACAGAAGTGATTTCCGTAGCTCATAATGTACTGGGCTTTGTAGAGCTTGATACTGCGTCGCGTGGCCGCAAATGGTGCGGCGATCGGAGCTCCAAATCAAAAGTTATCTCAGTTTCAAGATCAATTGAGGGTTTTGTGTTTGGAATGGTGTTCTTCCCCAATTTCACATGTGCAGCGTGTGTTCCTCATCCACGGGGGTAAGTGGCTGGCCCAGTTCAACACGTTTGGCCCAATCTTTGGGCCAAATTTTTTAAAATTAGTGTCAAAATTCTAATTTTAATTAGCTTTACCTTAATAAACTATAAAATTTTATTTTCTAATTTCTTGGATTAACAATTAATTTATTGGCTAATTATTCATTAATTTCATGGGATTTACATGCAGGGTCCCAATACGTGGCTGATGAACGGATTTTTGATGGTTTAGAATTTCACAAATAAAATCTTGTCGAAGTATAGTTTCTAAACCAAGCAATAATCCTTTTATACAAAAGATTGTTTGTCACTAAAACAAACCCCTAAAATTAATAACCAAAGTATTCAAACCACAGATCGTTCTCCCTAAGAATTGCAAACAAATGTTCTTATTATTGGTTATGAGTTATGTTTGGGTTTTTTAAGATTTTAGACAAGAAATATAAATGGCAGAGAAAATAAACTAACAACTAACAAAGCTCTTGGCAAGGTATAAGAACTAGAAATCCCATCCTAGTTATCCTCCTCGATTGTGATGAGAATTGTTCATTGCTCCCACCTAGTTAACCTCTAACCATGGAGGAAAGTCAAGTGGATGAATCAATTTGATTCCTCAAGTCCTAATCAACTCCTAAAGGAAAGACCAGCTTTAGAGGCATTCAAATCAATTAGCAACTTCTAATTATCAATCAACAAAGGAATTAGATAACTCAAGAGTCACTAATTACTCTACCTAGGACAAGAGGAACAAAATCTATACTAAAATCCAACCAAGCATTTTGTCAAATACTTAGAAGGCATGAAAGAAAAGCATAGTAAATTGACAACAACAATGAAATCTAACAACAATTATTGCAAGGAATTTATAACAACAATCAAAAGAAACACAATTATTATGAATTACCTCAAATTGAATTGAAAGAAAATAGAAGGAACAAGAGTAGATCTACAACAAAATATAAAAGCAACATAAAGGAGATTACAACAAAAGAATAGAAGAAGAATGAATGTAACAACAAGGAATTGAGAGGTAGAAGTAGATGAGAGCAAAGATTAACCTAGATCTAAGAACTAAATCTAATCCTAATCCTAATCCTAGAGAGAAGTGAGAGCTTCTCTCTCTAAAACTAACTCTAAACTAATCCTAATGAGTGTGAATGATGGAATTCCTCTTTACTCTTCAATACTTGGCTTTAAATAGCATTTTTGGCGCCAAAGTTGGTTGGGATTGGGCCCCACAACCCTTCTGAATTCGCTGGCCACATTTTAATTAAAAAATCATATACCAGCACCGACGCGTACGTGCACAGCACGTGTACGCGTCCATGGGGTAATTTGCAAGATGCGCGTAAGCGCCTGGTGCGCGCGCGCGTCCATGGGTGAGTTCAATTCTTTGGCTTTTCATCATCTTCTCCATTTTGTATGCTTTCCTTTCACTCTTTTTATTCATTCCTAGCCTTTTCAACCTGAAATCACTTTACAAACACATCAAGGCATCTAGTGGAATCAACGGCGAATTAAATTTAGCTAATTAAGGACCTAGAAAGCATGTTTTCACACTTAAGCACAAATTGAGAGACAATCATGAAACCATGCTATTTTATTGAATAAATGTGGGTAAAAGGTCATAAAATCCCTTAAAATCAATATAAGATAAACCCCTACAAATGGGGTTTATCAACCTCCTCACACTTAAACCAAGCATGTCCTCATGCTTAAACCAAGAATGAAGTAAAGGGCATGACATTTATTCAATGGAACTAGACTATATACAGCCTATCTAAATGCAACTATCTAAATGAATGCAATTGCTTGGTCAAAATAAATCAATTCCCAAGAAGCATATATGCACAAGGGCTAAGGACTAGCAAGTCTAATCTACAATTGGATTGAGTTATTAAATATTTTTACAAACTTGCATGAAAGGTGATGATTGTAGGTGAAAACATGTAATCGAGCAATCGAACCATCACCGGATGTGTTTGCACTCTATTCGCTCAAGTGTTTAGGGTTGATTCACTCATTTCTCCCCTAATCATGCTTTCTAAGATTTGTTCTTCTTCTAACAATCAACACATATTTCATGCATGCATACATCTATCATGAGGTCTTTTCTTTAGGTTGTAATGGGGTTAGGGTCAAGGTAGGATGCATATATGGTTAAGTGAGCTTGGAATTTGAATTCTTGATAAGCTTAAACTTCCCACCTAACCTATGATATCCTACACAATTTCAAAGCTAACCTAACTACCCATTTTTCACTTTTTCGCATACTCATGTGTCCCTTTTTATTTCACAACACTTATGCATCGATTTTATTGAGCTACACTTTGTTTTGGGACATTTTGTCCCCTTTTTATTTCTTTATTTTTCTTCTTTTTCTTTCTTTTTCTATTTTTTTCTTTTCTTTTCTTTTTCTTTTGTTTTTCTCATTTTTTTCTTTCTATATACAAGAACCTCAATGCATAAGGTTTTACATTTGATCAATACATGAGTATGTACCCAATTCCCAATATTTTCAATAACAATACAAGACTACCCTTTTATTCACCCAATGTTCCAAGATTTTCCACACTTGAATGTTACACACACATTTGCCTAAGCTAATCAAAGACCCAAATTAAGGACATTTATTATTTTTTGCTTTAAGGCTTGTAATGTGCTAAATTAAAGAACAAGTGTGTTAAGCGTAGGCTCAAAGTTGGCTAACAATGGAAGATAGAAGGTAGGCTATTAGGGTAAGTGCGCTAATGAAATGATGGCCTCAATCATATAAATATATGAATACACAAAATAATGGACATAAAGAATCAAACAAATCAAAGATCACAATCATAGAAAGAGAATAATGCACACAAGAAGGAAAAATAAGTGGTTATAAGATGTAACCACACCATTAGGCTCAAATCTCACTTGCTTGTGTTCTTAGCTCAAAAACATGATCCACAATATATATAATTCAAGCAAGTTCTATAAAAAAAATTTTCACTCAAATCAATTGAGATGCCCTATAGATAGAAATCTTGAAAAATTTCATTATTTTGACTAAGCTTATTGTGAATATATATGCAAATATAAGAAAATGAAACAAAAATCCTAAGGGACCTAAAAAAATGAAATGCAAAAGTGTTGGGATTAGAAATTTGTCACCCAAAATCGCCGATTGGTTGGACGACCTCCCCACACTTAAAAGTTTTCACCGTCCTCGGTGCATTATTCAAAGATGAGCAAGGTGGTACGGCGACTCTCCGGATTGCTACCTTCAGCTGGTAGGTCAACCGGTGCTGCGTGTTCTTAGACTTGCTTCTGTTATTGCTTGTGGTGCATCCATCATGAAAAACAAAAATAAAACACCATAAGATGAGAAGATGTAAAAGCAAGAAAGCATACATTGTTGGAATGAGGTAAATCACTAGAATGAGGTGAGTGAATAAGTTGTGACATTCATAAAAGTAAGTGTGTGAATTCTAAATTGTGCGGTTTAGAACACCCATTAACATAAAAAGTGATGTCACAACAGAAGTATACACTTCACTTATCCTAGTGTGCTTGAGATGCTTTAAGTGAACTTTTAAGGTAAAACAAGCATTGAAGAAGCATGAAAGCATTCAAGCTAAGGCCTATGGGTGCATATGATCGATAAGCATAATGCATTAAAGTAAATGCTCAACATCCAATATCAAGAACTTGCCTAATCGAGGAGAAGGATTCAAATCACATGGTTGCCAAATCATGTAATCCATAAAGAGTTACAAGCTCGAAAGCAATTCTCATCACTTGGTATTCTTAAAAGGTAAGCATGAAAAACTCAAAACCAAGTAGCAAAATATAACCTCAACAATAGAATCCAACAAAGATTATAAACAAAATGATGTTAAGATAACATCCCTATTTAATACTCAGCAGCAATTAATGGTAAACAAGAATAACAATCCAACACTTACAATGAAAAAGAAAAAATGAAACGAAAACTACCTAAAACTAACTAACTAACTAATTAGTTAACTAAAATAAATGGTTATCAATGGTGTTTGGGAGTGTTGGATGAGGGGTAGAAGAAGGGAAGAAGAAAGGAGAAGGAAGGAAATGGAATCAGGAGAAGAAAAGAGATGTGTTGAAGGAAGAGCATCCGCGCGTACGCACACATGCCGCGCGTGCGCGGATGGTAGTGGAATAGGCTCGACGCGTACGCGCAAGACACGCATACATGTGCATGGTAAATTGGAGATGAGGCGCGCACGCGTCCATCGCGCTTACGCGCGGGTTGATGTTTGTGCCTCAAGCACAAAGTTCGCACAGTGCAGGCGCAACTCTCAGGTCATTGGCTGGGGGTGGAACTTCTGCATCCACGCGGACGCGTCATGTGCGCGTGCGCGTGGAATGGCTGAAAAGCCTGGGCACGCGTATGTGCACCGTACACGTACGCGTGGATGGTGCTCTATTTTTCAAAAATTTTTCTATGTTTTTGCACCAATCCAAGCATTCCAAACCTCTAAATAGCTACCAAATCACCATAAAACCTTATTTAACATACTAAACTACCAAATAAACTCAACAAATCAACCAAAAACATGAATTTAAACCAATTTCTACCAATATTTACAAAAGAAAAAAATGAAAAGATTTTACCATGGTGGGGTGTCTCCCACCTAGCACTTTTGTTTATTGTCCTTAAGTTGGACTTATGGGGAGCTCCTCTCAAGGTGGCTTGTGCTTGAACTCATCTTGGAACATCCACCAATGCTTGAGTCTCCAATAAACACCATTCTTCAAAATTAATAACTCTAAGCTTGGGTGGATTTCCTCACAAGCTATGAGCTCCCAAAGGTGATCCTCATGTGTTCTTGGATCCCACACTTTATATTCACACCCGTCTTGAGGTTGATCATCATTAAGCCATCCGGGTGGTAAGCAAGAGGAATTCTCAAGGTGATATCAAACTCTCCTTTTAAACCCATTCAATTGAGCACTAGCCCAACCCTTGCATCTAAGCCTTGAAGTATCAACCAAAATGAGTCTTGATTTGCAACGCCAACCACTAAACATTCTTCTCTTACGCTTTATCCCACAAATCATCCTAAGTTGACCATCTGTTTCAAGCAAACCATACTCAAGTGGGACAATAAAGCTAATAGAAATGAGTTTCACCCACTCAAGTGAAGGAATATATGACAACTTAGGCAAAGAAGCTTCCAAAGATCTTGACAAAGCGTATTCAACTCCCGTCCTTCTTTTTCTAAGGACTTCCACCTCTTCACAAGGGTTTTCAAATTCAATCCTTTGTTCATCAATTTCATCTAACTCTTCTCCATCACTCAAATCATAAATGGGAGGTTGAGAGAAATCTACCTCCACATCGCTTTTTATCTCATTGGGAGAAGGCTCTTCAAGTTCAAAGGATTCACCACCACTAGGATTTGATGCTTGATCTTCATCTCCAAGGGAACTCGATTCTTGCTCTATTCCTTCCAAGTCTTCATATGGGATATGCCTTGGAGGTTGTGTATGTTCCTCCTCAACATTAACTTTAATCTTCTTAGAGGAGTTTTCTATAATTTTAGGTTCCCATGGAGGTTCCGCATCTCCTAAGTCTTCAACCACTTCTTCCTCTTCTTCAATAGTCATAGGTTCCTCCAATTGTTCTAACATAAAGTAGCATTCCTCCTTTTCCACCAGAGTTTCCAATCTCTCCTTCATGTTATACTCTTCTTTTGATTCTCCACATGTGGCCATGGAAGTTCCTTGAGTGTCCAAAAGTTGGAATGCTATCCGGTTTACCACCTCGCCTAAGGCGGTCATGAATTGTTGCACATCCCTTGTCATCTCCTCTTGTCCTTGCACAAGAACGTCAATGATGTCATCTATTGGAGGTTGGGGTGGATGGGAGGGTTCATTATTTTGGAGGAAGGGTTCATAATAGGAAAGTGGTTCATCATAATTGGGGTGTGGTGGTTTAACATTCTCCACCTTTTTTCACTTGTTGCACAACATGCTCCATGGTTGCTTGAAATTGACCTAATGCTTCCTTGAGACGATCCTTTGACTCTTGTTCCGCTTGGATATCATGATTAGGATCATATGGCTCTTGGATCGATGGACATGAATATTCTTCCATGTGAGGTTGTGGTGGAAGGTAGAATTCATCTTGTGGTTGAAAATTTCTGGTTATTGAAGGTGGTTCTTGGAAGTATTGAGGTTGGAATGGTGGCGGTTCTATGTGTGGCTCATATGGCTCAAAAGGTGGTTGGTATGGTGGATAAGGATTAGGGTCATATGGAGGTATTTGGTGAAAAGAGACTTGTGAGTATGGTTGAGGGCTATGTTAAGGATATGGCTCATAGGCATACGGTGGTGGTTCTTGAAAGTCACAAAGGAATTCACCATAGCCATTTGATTGGTATGCATCATAGAATGGCTCTTCTTCATAGTGCATTGGTGGAGGTTGTTGCCATGAAGATTGATCATATGCATATGGCTCCTCCCATCTTTGAGTGTCCCATCTTTGATACACATTCTCATTGAAGTTCTCATCACCTACAACATAGTTGTAATCACACTCATAGCCAAAATGAGAATTCATAATGGAAAGAGAAAACAAAAATCAAAAGATAATAGAAAACAAGAGAAATAAAATTCTACAACTAGCAAATAAAGCAAAAAGCAAGATATTCACACTATTCACATATGTACAATAACCAATAGCATAACACCATTGTAATTCCCCGGCAACGGCGCCATTTTGATGAACGGATTTTTGATGGTTTAGAATTTCACAAATAAAATCTCGTCGAAGTATAGTTTCTAAACCAAGCAATAATCCTTTCATACAAAAGATTTTTTGTCACTAAAACAAACCCCTAAAATTAATAACCGAAGTATTTAAACCTCGGGTCGTTCTTCCTAAGAATTGCAAACAAATGTTCTTGTTATTGGTTATGAGTTATGTTTGGGGTTTTTGAGATTTTAGACAAGAAATATAAATGGCAAAGAAAATAAACTAACAACTAACAAAGCTCTTGGCAAGGTATAAGAACTAGAAATCCCATCCTAATTATCCTCCTCGATTGTGATGAGAATTGTTCATTGCTCCCACCTAGTTAACCTCTAACCATGGAGGAAAGTCAAGTGGATGAATCAATTTGATTCCTCAAGTCCTAATCAACTCCTAAAGGAAAGACTAGCTTTAGAGGCATTCAAATCAATTAACAACTTCTAATTATCAATCAACAAAGGAATTATATAACTCAAGAGTCACTAATTACTCTACCTAGGCCAAGAGGAACAAAATCTATACTAAAATCCAACCAAGCATTTTGTCAAATACTTAGAAGGCATTAAAGAAAAGCATAGTAAATTGACAACAACAATGAAATCTAACAACAATTATTACAAGGAATTTATAACAACAATCAAAAGAAACACAATTATTATGAATTACCTCAAATTGAATTGAAAGAAAATAGAAGGAACAAGAGTAGATCTACAACAAAATATAGAAGCAACATAAAGGAGATTACAACAAAATAATAGAAGAAGAATGAATGTAACAATAAGGAATTGAGAGGTAGAAGTAGATGAGAGCAAAGATTAACCTAGATCTAAGAACTAAACCTAATCCTAATCCTAATCCTAGAGAGAAGTGAGAGCGTCTCTCTCTAAAACTAACTCTAAACTAATCCTAATGAGTGTGAATGATGGAATCCCTCTTTGCTCTTCAATCCTTGGCTTTAAATAGCATTTTGGCGCCAAAGTTGGTTGAGATTGGGCCCCACAACCCTTCTGAATTCGCTGGCCACATTTTCATTAAAAAATCATATACCAGCACCGACGCGTACATGCACAGCACGCGTACGCGTCCATGGGGTAATTCGCAAGCTGCGCGTAAGCGCCTGATGCGCGCGTCCATGGGCGAGTTCAATTCTTTGGCTTTTCATGATCTTCTCCACTTTGTATGCTTTCCTTTCACTCCTTTAATTCATTCCTAGCCTTTTCAACCTGAAATCACTTTACAAACACATCAAGGCATCTAGTGGAATCAAAAGCGAATTAAATTTAGCTAATTAAGGACCTAGAAAGCATGTTTTCACACTTAAGCACAAATTGAGAGACAATCATGAAACCATGCTATTTCATTGAATAAATGTGGGTAAAAGGTCATAAAATCTCTTAAAATCAATACAAGATAAACCCTACAAATGGGATTTATCAGTGGCGACTCACCAACATCTCGTTATAAATGACAGTGTGAGCAACTTGTGAAGTGTGAGAAGACAGTATCAGCAACCCATGAAGCGTGAGAAGCACAACTCACCATATCCATGTTCAACTTACCACTACTCCAATGTTGATCACCAACAATAAACCAATATAATAAATAATTTCTTCTAGTTTGATTCAAATATTTACATAAATAAATCAATTTCTTGAACATGCATTTTCAAGTAAAAATTCTCTACTCATCTTCGTATAAGATTCTTCATTTACTTTTAAAAGAAGAATAATAATTTAAAAGATAAAATATTATTTTATCCCCAATTTAACATTTAAATAAAATATTAATTAATTAATCTCTAAGATTTCAAACATCCTGTTTTTAGTTTTAAAATTTTTTTAAACGGGTTCAATGTTATTCCAAAGTTAAATTTGATACAAACCATTAGAATATTCAAAAATTAATATGACATTCGAATTTAATATATAAATAAAATCGACTCATCAATGATTACTAATATAATTTTTTTATTAATTATCTGAGTCAAATTTTATCAACATTAAATTTATTTAAATTTTTTTAGACTAAGATAAATATTTAAAATATTAAGTACTAAATTAAGATTTAGTCTAAATATTTAGGACCAGAACAGTTATTTTGTGGTTGACATATAATTCTTTTATATAGTTATGTAAGTTTTTTTTAAAAAACCCCAAATGCATAAAAAATTGCAATATGATTCTATGGGTTGCTAAATTAATTAGGATGCATGTGATTTGTATATTCATTTTCAGCTTTCATTCTTTATGTTACATCCTGACTCAAATAATTTCTAAATTATTTGAAAAATTACAAAAAGATATGTATGTCAAAATTCATGTAGTCGTTTTGTGGGGGAAAAAATGATATGTTATGACCGGAGAGAATTGTTGAGATTTTGTTGAATTACTGAAAATTCTAAAATGTAATACCAAAATTCTAGTTAGAAAAATAGGAAAATTTGAATCACGAAGTTTCCTTTACCAAACATCTTAATTTTCCAATTGGCATATCCATGTAAATAGGTAAGTGTGGCCAAGCTAAGGAACAAGATTCCAACAAGGTGTATGTTTGTGTGTAAATTGTGTGGAGCATGAATAAAACCAGAGTGAAAATGGGTTATAAACTCATAATTCATCAATCTTAATGTCAGTGAAAAGATAACTTGTTATAATTAGATATTCATGATCAAATAAAATAAATAAATAAATTAGACAAATATTTGTTTAATCAATTTATCATATAGGCCCAAATGCCTCTTCATCATTTGATTAAAGCGCAAACCAAATTGATCTTGATTTTTCCCTAATAAGGAAATTAGCGTGGACTTATTCATCACGAGACAAACATGGTTATAAATATTGCAGAATAAAATAGTATTTTGATTTTAAAATATTATTTTTTTATATAATAGTTGTTAAAAGTAAATAATTTGGTGATATTTAGGTAATTACTTTTAGTGGATAAATTTATTTAAAAGGATTATATTAATTTTTAATAAATTATTTTTCTATTAGGATAATATTTCATTCAAAATTAAAATTAAATATTATATTTTTTAATTTTTATATCAATGTAACATAGTATATTGTTATATAATCAAATGCGTTTTATAGATATTTAATATTTTAAATTGATCCTTAAAAAAATTTTTAGTCAAGAAAATTAATATTTAACAAATTTTAATCATAAAATCAGTTTTTGACTTTTTATTTTATTTGACAAATCAATTTACATGCCAAATTTTGATAAAAAAAATTAGACAAATCAATTTTAATATTTATTTAATAAAAAATTATTCTTAAAAATTTTTAAAATTTTAAGATAAGTTCTTCTAAAAAAATATAATATACTGATTTGTTTAATGAAATAACAACTTAAAAATTAATTTTATGATTAAAATTTTTTTAAGAATTGATTTAAAATATTACTCTTCTGGTATTTTCTTTCTAGTATAAAAATTTTTACAAAAAGAAAAAAACTAAATGAATTTTAATTAGTTAGTTATCTAAATTATTTTTTATTAATTTAATATTGATGGTAATTAATTATGATAAAAGTACATAGAGTAGAGTTAATCTTATGTACTTCTTATGTATTCCTATAATAATTTTCAAAAAAAAATTATTTAATAATTAATCTTATATACTATTTATATATTTCTACTATAATTAATTATAATCAATGTTAACTAATAAAAAAAATCTTAAGTAACAGTTATTATTATTAGTTTAGCAGGTGAGATAACTAGAAGCAGCCACGAGGCATGAGCGCATGACTGAAGGACTCGTGCTTCCAAATTGCTCCAAATTCCCAAGCGTATCTTTCACCGCCCCTTTAGTATTTGTTCCTCACTCATTGATTCATCTCCAATTAAAGCTTCTTTCCAGAGCCGCTGAAAAATTAAAGATCTAATGGCAGATTGGGCACCAGTGGTAATAGGAGTGGTTCTGTTCGTTCTTCTCCAACCTGGTTTGCTTTTCTCGTTCCCTGGAAATGGAAAGCAGCTTGAGTTCGGTCGCATGAAGACCAACGGCAAAGCCATTTTCATTCACACTCTCATCTTCTTCGCTCTCTATTCCGTCATCATCGTCGCCCTTAAGGTCCACATCTACACGGGTTAATACAGATCTCTCTTTACTTCTTTTTCTTCAGCTATATTTGCCTATCGTGGATTTTCAAATAAAAGCTTTCATTCTGCTCTTTTAGTTCATAGATCTGGCTATTGTAAGTTCCATATTGTTTAATTATTATATGTTGGAATGAACTTAATCAGTTTCAATTTTAACCTTGTGTTGTACTTCTATACTTGTTTAATCTAGATCTGGAAGCTAATTTCATGTTATAGTCGAGAATAGTCGAGAAGCGTCAGAGAGAATGTGAATTAAATTGACCTTGTGTGATTCGAGTACTTTCTCATTTTCACGCGCATCTATTATTGTTGTTAAGCTTATTGAAAAATTATTGTAATTAAGCAGAGAAATTGTCTAAATACATTAGGGTATATTTTCAGTTTTAAAAATTCAAAGAATTTTTTTTTTAAAAAATATATTAAAAATTAAAATACAAAGTAAAAACATAATACTCTCAACTTTTTCATTTGATATATATTGAAAAGAGGGATTTGTTTTTTTCCGAGTAAATGGAGCGATGTAGAAGGGGAACAAGTAGGGAAAAAAAGGATGCATTCCCGTAACCATGATCGACGGAATTTCAAATCGAATTTCAAAAGTTCAAATAATGGATTCAGGTCAAACGTCGAAAGATCAAATAATTGTTAGAAGCACTCTTGGTCCAAAAGTTGAAGAAACCATCTTAAAAGTCACACTATAAAAGTTCAAATAACAAATAATGATGCTTCAATGGGAACTTGTAATTAGGTGAGAGTCTTTACCCTCATACAATTTTATTTTTACTTTTATAATAATAATAATAATAATAATAAACTTATAGAGCGAAAGAAAATTTTGTATAGCCTAGTGGGTCGCTAATTATAATATTAGCAATTGAACAAAAATTTTATAGCTTATATTCTGTGTTAGGTATTTAGCTATCAATATATTTTCTAAGAGCAATGCTAGGGGCCAGCAATTTTTGTGATTGTTAGTCATCAACTAGCCATCAATGATGATTTGATGGTGTGAGATTGGTGTGAGATTTCATCCAATGGCTCACCTTCCTCTGCTGGTTACATGTTGGCCAAAATTCAACAAAACTGCTGGTCCCTAAACTTTTCCATTTTCTAATTTTCATATTGGTTGTCAATTAGCGATTAATTAATGACCAACAGTTTCATAATCAAATTTTCATGTCGGTTACTAAATCAGTAACTAATTTTATTATGAGAGGCTAATTTTCTTTATGTCAAAATTTTCTGAGAGGCCGAAATTTTTGTGGAGACAATGGGAATTTCTATTCCCATAATTTCCGAATATATTAAATGACTTAAACACCCTTTAATAGTTTATTTCTCATTTTAATTTTTTAGTCATTTCATCTTCTATGTATATAGAAAAAATGAGAATCCCCCCTACTAGCGTCGCGCTCTCTCCTGCCCTTGCGACACCCTCCTTCTCTGCACCCAACCAGCCATCTCTAAACACCTCCGTTGCCACTCTCCTTCTCATCTCGCCGTTCCACTCATTGCGCCATCATCGGACATCGCGGCATTCTCTCTCTCGGCGCTCTTCTCTGTTATGTATTTTTTTTGCTGATTTATTACAGTTTATAATTTATCCTTCTCTGTTTTTTGTCATTTTTGTTTATTTATTATGTATTCTTTTGTATTTGATTTAATCTTTTTTTTGTTTTTTGAATTTTCTCTTTGTATCTGAAGTTGAGTTAGAATCTAATTTAGTGTTTTTGTATTAAATCTTAATTTAGAAGTTTAGGTAATTATTTTTTTATTATGTCAAAATTTTATTTAATATATGATATTCTTGATTATGATATATGTTAACATTGTTAGAAAGGTAAGAAAGAGTAGTAGAGAAAAGGATTTGTATGTATTCAAGTTGTCTGCTCAAGTTGTGTAGAATGATACAATATAAAATAATATTTATAGGTATTAAGAGAATCGTAATAATAAGACGTAATCTCTTATAATAAATATTCAGATATATTAAATATACTAATTGATCCTAATTGATGCTAATTATATTCTAACATCCCCCTCAAACTCAAGTGATAACTTGAGTTTGAAACTTATTTAAAACAACGAAATAAAGAGAAAAAAACTAAAACGGGCGCAGACGAAACTGCCAGAAGGAAGCGCAGACACAAGCCCAACAAAACACACGCATTACACTCTCACATTCAAGAGTAAATAAACGCACGTTATTTAACCACTTCATGTTTCCAAAGCACGCTACTCACCATGCATTATGAACCACTCTTCTTCTTCTTCTTCCTCCATGAAAACGAGTTTCTTGCAAATTTGAAGATAATGGAACTTCAGAAATACACCCAAACGATTACAGAAATACACCCAAACGGTTACAGAAATTCACCCAAAAGATTATAGAAATATACCCAAACGATTATAGAAATACACCCAAAGGATTTAAGAAATACATCCAAAATTCGTTGAAGTACACCTTATGCATAATTCAGAACTCTTTCTCTTTCTCCTCCTCATTTTCTGCTGCTTCTTCTTCTTCAAAAACTATTTCAGAGTTTGATGTCAAAAAACAATGGAAATCGAGAATAACGAAGAAAGAAAACAGAGAGAAAAGCACGTAAATGAAGAAGGAGAAAGAGAAGGCAAGAAACGAAAGAAAAGAAAAAGAAGAAGAGGAAGAGGAAGAAGAAGGTGCAGTGAAAACGTGCAGTAACGATTCAAAGCGCGTTAATATAATGACTTGTAAAGACTTGCATAAAAAAACGCTTGTATGTGGAGAATTATTCATAAAAAATTAGGCTATAAAAATTAATGATCGTTAAATTGGTAAATATCAAATAATTTAATTAAAAAAATATACTATAAATATTTTGGGTCACTAAAGTAGGGATGTCAATGGGGTGGGACAGGGGCGAGGATGTCTGTCTGCTCTCCATCTCCGCCCCTAGATCTGCTCTTTGTTCCCGTCCTGATCTCCACCATGAGGGAATAATTGCCCCATCTCCGTATTTCGCATCCCCCATGTTTTTCACGGGCCCAATTCTTCATCTCTTTATATTGAGCCTTATATGAAAACTATAGTGAAAAATTTTTAAAATTAAAAAAAAAAACACAAAATATTATTACATCACATCCTTTGGGTGTATTTCTATAATCGTTTGGGTATATTTCTATAATCTTTTGGGTGAATTTCTGTAACCGTTTGGGTGTATTTCTGTAATCGTTTGGGTGTATTTCTGAAGTTCCATTATCTTCAAATTTGCAAGAAACTCGTTTTCATGGAGGAAGAAGAAGAAGAAGAGTGGTTCATAATGCATGGTGAGTAGCGTGCTTTGGAAACATGAAGTGGTTAAATAACGTGCGTTTATTTACTCTTGAATGTGAGAGTGTAATGCGTGTGTTTTGTTGGGCTTGTGCCAACTTGTAAAACTTGTAAGCCAAAAAGACTTGTATGTGTAGCAGGCCTCATTTTTTATTAGCCACTAAATCAGTCGCTATCTCTATAATTTTTTTACCAAAAGGTTAAACAAAGTGTAAGTTTATTTTGATAGTTAAACAGGTCCCTAATGTCATATTTAGCAATTGAAATATTGACCAAATATTTACACAAAGCAATATTTAACTACCAATTTAATTACCAAATAGTATATAGTTTTGGTATTGGTGAGCAAATTTGGTTGCTAAAAAAATTTACTAGTTTAGTGACCAACTTTTTTAGGTCATACAAAATTATAGAAGAGTGTTAGGGTTAGTAGATTTTATGATTTTTTGTCATCAATTAATCATTACTAGTATTTTTAATGGTGTAAAATTATATCTAATAATGTCTGGTTACTCACTTTTTTTTACTAATTAAGTATTGATCAAATTTTAATAAAAATACTGGTCTAAAATTTTCTCTTTATAGACGCTTACAAAATCGATCGTTGTCCTACCAGTTTCTTGTGGGGATCTAATAATTTCTAGAGGTTCAAATTTCAAATTGTGTTTTTGAGTTTTGACCTTGAGAGATTTAATGCCACCGTTTGTTTTTTGAGTCATTCACACACTCGGGGGGAAAAGGGATGTGTTAACAGGGCCATGTATTTATCTGGCATCATGTTAGAGTTAGTAAACTAGTTAGATGTTTATTAGAGGCACATGCATTCAGTTAAAGTTAATTAAAGTAACTTTGTACTTCAAGTAACTATATATTCTGATGTATCATGTCAATGTTTCATCAAGAATATCAAAATTATTTTCTCATAGAAGTACGATTCTCTTCCGCACTTTTTTTTTTTCTGATTTTTATCTCTTCTGTATTTATCTCATCTCCTTTTCTCGAGAAAAATTGAGTTATGGCAGAAATTCCAGAAACTTCACCTCAATGGCTTGTTCTTGAAGCCAGATCCAATCCTCGCCGAATCGTGGCTGTGCCCCAATGACATTGTCTAAACTTGTTGGATTTTGAATTCCATCTCCAACTTCAATGCGAAGCTCAATGGCTTTCATTCATACTAAATGACTGTGCACGTGACTTATGTTTGGCAATTAGTTCACCGTGTATAAATAGGAAACCTGCAATGTAAGAAGTTGAGGTTTTTCGTAGTAGTAATCAGAAATTCCACAACTCTATTGAATCCTCTCATTCCTCTCTTCTTCTATTCGCTTACTAAATGGTTCAGCTCCTGAAACTTTGACCCAGCTCTACAACAAGAGAAATCTATTCAATATTCACAAAAGTTGAACCAGTTTTCACGGGAATGGTTTAATAAATTGAATAGAAATTTCCTTGTTTAGAATTATTCATCCGATTTTGAGTTTAAGTAATAATAAGATTGTAGATGAGGCTTGGCACAAATGCTAGATTCGTTGGCCAGTTGGCCTTCATGAAGTTGCATTCGGGTTCCAAACATAAATTTAACCCATGCAGTGCATAAGAACCCGTATTGTATAATTGTGTGTGGGTGGATAGGTGTTTGAGTTTGTGATGAATATTTAGGATTAAAAATTGTCCAATCCATATGTCCAAAATAATAATAAGGTTAGAATTTGCTAACTTTAAAATTAAACTCTCCACGTTATAGGTAAAGTTTCTCTAAAGTTATAAAAGAATTTTATTGAACTATAAATACGAGTTTTTTTTATTTCATCTTACACTACACACACTCACCACACTTAAAAAAGTTCTATATCTTGGTACAGCTTTATGAGAGACCTACAAATCTTCCATCTGTGCGAAATCACGAGATTTTTTGGACAACCATTGCTACGAGTTTGATAAGTTGATATATGAAAGTGGATCAGACCTAGTTACCTTAGTTAGGTCCAATTGAAGACCAGCCTTTTATTAGGTTATATACAAAATAAGCATTGCTAAAACAAAAGAAATTAAACCACGCAATAACAAAAGGTATAATATATATATATAATTCCTAGAGTTATATCCCCTTTTTTAATTTGAACAATTTGATCATCATCAGCACTGGTACACAGTACAGAAGAAATAAAGAAGAAGAAAGTTCAAAAGGTGAAATAAAAAACATAATTATGGGAGAGATTGTCAAATTCTATGAAACTTGGGATTGATTTGTATCAATTAATGTGTATGTGAACGCCTACAGCAATAACCAAGATGGTAAGTATACAAAAGAAAATGATTGCATGAACTAAAATGGAAATTCCACTAGTGCTCATGTTTCCAAACTCAACAACCCTAAACCTTGATGGGAACTGGAAGAGCAGCCCTGGAGATAGGAGGATGAACAGCCCCACCGCGACGATCACCGGTCCCCAATCGGCACTCATCTTTGTCTAGTCTGCCTCCTCTGTTCCACTACTTCAGTGTATCACTCTCTCTTCTACTACTAATATGTTGAATATGCTTGAGAATGGGACTCTGTCAATTCTATGGACCATGTGGCTCAAGTTTCTTAATAAGGAGCATGAATTTCTTGGTGGTTAAGGAGAAGATATGATGCTAAACTTGAGTGATAAAAAGACAAAGGTTTGTTTAGCAAGAAAGGTATGTGAATGATAGTGCCCAGTGAGGTGTGTGCCAGCAAAAGGAACTGCTTTTTTTTTCTTTTTTTTTTTCCTTTTTTTATTATAATAAACATTTTTTTGGTGTGTTGGAATTGCATATATCTAAAACTTATTACTAAAAATTCGACTAATTCAACGTGGCCTAACTAAATTCTATAAGAATCGATTAAGAAAATATTACTATTGTTATTATTATTCTCAAATTTAAACTCAACATCTGTCTTAGATCAAAATATCTACTGCTTTAACTAATTTGAAGTTAATTATCATAAGCTTCTAATAATTGTTAACCTGGACGTTCCTTTTTTTTTTCTTTTTTTCCGGATTGCTTTATGGATTGATCAAAGTGCGTCTATCTTATTCATTAAACTATTGAAATTTGGAAAAAGGAAAAAAGAAACGCGTGTGTGAAAAGATGGAGCTTTGGCATGAGACACTCTGGTAGGTTCCTTAATTTAGTTGTTCAAAGCTTGAAAAGAGAAAGCATTTAAGAACTTAGAAAATAATGGGACATATAATATTTTTGTTCAATCGTTCTCTGATTGACATGATTAACTTTAAATTATATAGAATTGAAGCTTGTGTCCATATATGATGCTTAAAGAATTTTGCACTGAAAATGCAAAGGAGGACAAGGTCTATATCTATATATTATATATTATTATTAATTTAAGTGGGCATACAGCATACTTGCAAAGCCAGGTTTCATATAATTCTTTCTCTCCTTTTTCTTTTCCCGGTCCCATATGAAAGAAACCAAAATTATATATTCATGGGGCCGGATGGAAGATACATATGCAGGAATGGTGATTTGATTGAAGTTTCCAAAATTAATAGTCATTGTTGATCAAAAACAAAAGTTATAACAATACTTATTTTGAAATTTAATTTCTTTGAAGTGAAGAAATTTTTTAAGTAATGATGGTAATTTATTACTATTGAATTTATAACTTTAGTTACATGTGAGTTTAACTATCTTAATTAAAAAAATATTTAAAATTTTACTTTTTTTATTTATTATAAATTCACTCATCAATATGAATGGTTATATTTCTGATACTCTCTCTTAAATAAGAGTCTTTTTTAAATTTGTTTGATTTTTACGTAGGTAGGCCTTATTTTTTTATTTGTCTTATGATATTTTTTTTTTATTTTTTCCTTTCATTTGTCTTATGATGTTTTTTCTTTTATTTTTGACTCTTCATGGATTGATCTTAACCTTTTGAACATAGACCTTTAATACTATGTCATGAAACTACTCATCTCAAAAATTTAATCTAAATGACATGAATAATTATATTTCTAATATAATTTATTAACGTATTTATTTTAGAACATTTTGCAAGGGCATGATATCAATAGAAAAAGTCTAGGGGACCAGCAAATTTTGTGACTTTTAGTTATTAATTAGCGATCAATGATGTTTTTAATAGTGTGAGATTGCATCTAATGATATAAAATCATTCAATTTCTTTTTAATGGTTAAATACTGACCAGAATTTAACAAAAGTGCTGGTCCCTAACATTCCTCATAGCTTGGGTTGCAATGGTTTCAATATTGCTTCAAAAAGTTGTTAGATATGAGATTGGCCAAGGATCATTGTCATGTCATCGAATGTTTCTAAGGTTGTTCAGAGCACGCTAATTGGTATGTAGTGAATCTTGGCTAGTCCATGTAACAGCCATGGATGTCTTCTTTGATCCTTTAAGCAAACCATCTTCCGCAATGCTCATGCCATCTTTTATTGATATCATCTTTTTCGTTATTCAGAGTAGTGTAATTGAGCCACCTTTTTAGGCTTCTACATTCTTTGTTGGATGTGAATTGATTGGTTCGGTCTAATAGGTTAATGTTAGTTGGTTAGTAATGATCAACTTGCATTGTAAGTTAAATAGTTAGAGGTAGCTAACGGCAAAGTAGTTGGTTTTTAGATATTTTTCGCAAATTCATAAGTTAGTTAGGGATGACTTAGTTTAGTGATGTATATAATATAGTCGCTTTGTAACTGACTGAGAAGCAGAGATTCTGCTAGTGTTCTCACTCAATTCTCAATCAATTTCATTCTCTTTCACTTTCTCAGCTCTTCTTCGTTTTCGATTCTTCCATCTTCTCTTCTGATTCCATTTCTTTCTACTCTTCTTTAGAACTCTTTATAGAGTTTAACGAGAGCTACTGTGCTTCTTGCACGCTTTTACATTGGACTCTCAACATAATTGGACCTATAAATTTAAATGCCAAGAACGAGATGAGAAATAAAAAAACAAGAAGCAATGCTTGAGTACTTGTTAACTTAAGTATCGAGAGTTCAATAATCAATTATCACTTTAAATGTAAAAAATTTTAATTTCTAAGTTAGTCAAATTAATTTATCGAATAATTCTAAATCAATGAAAAATCAATTATTATGTTTTACATGAATTATCTCTTCTGTAGAAAAAAATAGTGAAGAAATTTTTATATTAGTGATCTAGATCATGTTAATTAGGAGAGGACAACATTTACTCATATTTGAGAATTATTTTTAAAGATTAAAAGAAATTTTAAAAATTTTGAAACTACCCATGTACGACGTACCCCAGATGTTTTTATATTTTATTTTTAATTTTGGCATGATGTACCCCAGATGGTTTTTTTTTTTGGACGGATTACCCCAGATGTTTAAAGAATGGGTTTCGGTATTTATAAAGCCTTACCCATAAAAAGTGAACCCAACACATAGGCATAGCCTTCATTTTTTTGGTTCTATGGGGTCATGTTCTTTGTTGAAATGAAGAGTCTGTTTTGGTCCAAAGTCAAGAAGCAACGTCACATTATTTTGGTCAGAAGCAACGTCACTTTAAAACAGGATGGGAAGGTCCAATATTGCTTCTGAAGCAGACAACTAACATGGACCCCCAATTTTCCTTCTGAAGCGGGTTGGGTTTCCTTTTTCTTATGGTCTTTCAAGATTTCAAGGGGGTTGGGCTTCTAGCTCCGTTTTCCACCAAAAATAAAAAGCTTGAAAGGCTTTTTAGTTTTTAGCACTTGAGCTTGCATTACTTTCAATTTTTCCGATCATAATTTTCTTAAAAATAGTCAATTTGGACTAATGTAATAGTTAGTTTACTAATTTGTTTAAATAAGTATGGTGTTTAAAATTTTGACTTGTTAAATTAAAAAATATCATAAAAAATTATAAGTAATTTTCTTAAAAATTATTTCGTGGATTATTATTAAAAATAGGTCAATGCATGATCATTCACGTATTCAACAAATATTATATTATGTTATATAAAGAGATTATCATAAAAATTTTAAAAATTAGTAAAAATTTTCATGTATGATAAAGATTCATTTGGTTAAATTTTTTAATATATTTTAATGAGATGAATTTGTCNGAATTAATTTAATAATGAATATTTATTTTAAAATTAAAGTATTTAACTAAAAATTTTTATATAAAAAATATGATAAAATTATACTACCAATAAAATAATTAAACTAAGATTAATTATTTTAATAATTAATTATAATACATATAAATATACAAAAATATACGTTGACTTTCTAGTGTTCATCTATCACTTCTATTAGAACTTTGCCGGCGAGTTTGATTGTGCAATTCTTTTTTGTTGCGTTTTAATCTCATTGCGCCACCAAAAATAGTTCTCAAGCACAATTTTCCATCTTGAAGTATTATCTTTTTAAAACTGTTACTTGTCCTTTTATCTTTGGTCAGTTTTTTTAAGAATTTATTATTATTTAATAATTTAAATATTCACTTTCACATTTTATTTATTCAAAAAATTTAAAAAAATTATTTTTTATTTTTTTCTCCTCTAAAAACTTAATAAATGATACTATTTAAAAAATATCTAATTATACTGTTTTTTTAGCAATATCGATCTAAGTCTAAGTTACTATATTTATTATTTAGTAGAAACTCATGTATAGTTATATTTATATAAAGTTACTAGTTAAAAATTATTAAATAATAATTTAGTTAAATATGTCAAATTATCTAATGATTTTTGACTAACAATTTCGTATGAAAATAAGTGAAAATAAACTCAGGTGCATTTGACTTCACATGAAGTTAATAGATGAGAGTCGTTAAATGATTTGACTAATTTGATTAAATTTTCATCTAATAACTCTCAACTATCAACTTTACGTGAAGTTGACTATACCTGATTTTCACCATGAAAATAACTGACGATTTTCACCTTCAGTAGTAGCCGTCCAAGGAATCATTGCATCCAATGACTACACTGATCATAAACCGTTCCATTTGTCCCATCTTCAATTTTTATTTTTAACGTCTTACTTACTAACTCTCCCTCCTTGAACTTTATGATGTCTTATCCCACATCTATTATCGCCACTCATTTTGCTATTAAATCCTCCTCCTTGATTGCTTAATGTAATTTCTATGTTCAACTCTTTCTTCTTCCTTTAGCAAAAGAGAGACGTTAAGAGCACACAAATTAAATGGCAGATTGGGCTCCTGTAATTATTGGTTTAGTCCTGTTCGTGGTGTTCTCGCCAGGTTTACTGTTCCAGCTTCCGGGCAAAGGACGTGTGGTGGAGTTTCTCAACTTTCAAACCAGTGGCATCTCCATATTTGTCCACTCTCTTCTCTTCTTTGGATTCATGGTTATTTTCCTCATTGCCATTAATGTTCACATTGGTAGCGGATGAAGCATTCAGCATAGTCACTTTACTTGGACATGAACTTTTTTCTATGTTTCTTAATTTGTCTTTGATTATATATATATACACACATGACAAAGGTTGCTAATATGGTCAATATCTTGCTTCTTAGAGCACTTTTCTTCTTTTTTGTGATTAATTACTTGATATATTCAACTCACATACAATCCTGTGATTTTGTTATTGTGTCATAGAGATTCTTATTTAATTATAACATCGTGTTATTTGTGCACCTAAAAAAATTACTACCAAATAAAACCAAAACAAGAAATTTACATGAGAGAAGCACAAAAAATCAATTACGTTGTACCATTTTCTCTAGTGTAACCATCAATTATGTTACATATATAAACACGAAAAAATCACATACTAATTAATCACTTAAATAAAAATCACATTTTCACATTTATAATCAAAAGTTAACTCTTGATAATCGGTCATAGGGTTGGAAGTGAGCCGAGCTGAGGCAAGCTAGACCAAGCTTAAGCTCGGCTCACAAAAATTGAACTTGGCTCATAACTCGACTCATTAACAATGAAGCCTATTTTTTAAATTCAAGCTCATCTCACCGAAAACTCACGAGCTAGCTCGAGCTCACGAGCTGACTTAAATAATAGAAACATAAATACATAATCTATAATTCTATATTAATAAATTATAACTTATATATTTTAAAAAATATTTAAAAAGATCATATATAAGAATGTATTATAAATTTTTTTATAAATTATAAAAATTATAATTTTGATGATTTATTATATATAATATAATATATGTATACAGCACATAAATTCGAATTAAAAATCCAGAAAATTCTACTATGTGCATCGTAAAAGATGCGCTGCCCATAGTTGCAACACCTAGCATCAAAATTGCAAGTGCATGTATTGTTGTAGCCAGCCACAATTCAAAACCAGTAATCCACACCCACACGCCCATCACTAGTTCGTGCATTATCTCTGTTCTCTGCTAACAGATAAAGACAGAAACTTCCACACCTCGCATCAGAATGTACAAACCCATTTATCAATATTTATCATCACACCTACTTCCCTTTTAATAATATATGGATAAAGATGAAACGGATTCTCTTAATTTCTTTATAATCTATGATTTTTTATTACATATTTTTTAAATGAGACAAAAAAAAATTGAAAAAATCTATTTTTCGGATAAAGAAGAATTTAACGGTTTCTTCAACTTATCATTATGGTAAATATATATTCAAACCAACTTGTCAATTATTATAATGAACTTACAAATAGATATAGATGTCATTTGTTTGTGATTTCTTTCAATGCGAAAGCCTTCACTCACAAAACATACCAATAATTCATGCCACGGGAACATATTTGATAGTTTATTATTCTATTTCATGCAAAGTCATCATCAAACTCAGCAATGTTACCAGCTTCATTAATTACTTTTCAAAATGGTACATAACCATGTATTGTAATCTCCAATCTAACCTCAAAAATTCTAGGTGAATTCTTCTTCCCTCCCAGAGCTTTAAAAATTTCCTGGCCTCATCTGTCTACAATAAATAATAATGTTAGAACTATATATATAAGATATACTACAATTAATTAAGCAAAATTAAAAATACCATCGTGTAAAAAATAAAATAAATTAAATAAGTGCAAAAGTGCATAACACCATTAGTTACTTATTTATTTTTAAAATTATAAATATAACTATTCTCTTCTATTAATTTAATTTTTTAAAAAAAGTAATTTTATAGTATAGCACCAAAATCTATCTGATTCAATGTTATTGACTATTTATGTAAAAATGTTCACGCTCCAAATGATCATTTATAAGTATAAAAGAGATATATTACAAGTCTCACATCTCTTAAAATAAAATTTTTAAAGAGTTTACAAGTGTAAAGTATTTTTTACCCTATAAACTAGTTTTTAGAGTTAAATTAAGCTCACCTTTATTAATCCTTTCTCAAAGAGTCAATAAAATTGGTAAATCAATTAAACTGGTCTTATTTTTATTGGTATATATTTTATATAAAAATATATTATTTGATTATATCCGATTTAATTTTGATTAAATCTCGACGAAAGCTTTAAATTTACTTAAAAAAAAATTAGTAAAGAAAAAAGTGACTTACATGTGAAGTCGTTATTGTGGAAAGTAGTGGATCCAAGAATGAGACGATTCAAGAGCTTGGATAAGTTGGAAACCAATGAGGCTACACAGAAAATCACAACCAAGAGAGTAACCCATGGTAACATGATGAACCCTACTAGGAATGTGGCCGACCCGAATAGCATCAGTGTAAGTGATATGCCCAGAAACATGGACGCGAAAGCCGCCGGAGAATTCTGCGAGGAACTCACGGCGGCCCACGACAACATTGTCCACCATGGCTGGCTCGAGGAGGAAGAGGAGGACGAGGAAGAAGAAGGAAATGGATATGGATGATAAGGGAACTTGAGAGTGCGATGGATCATGGAACATAGCTCGTATAGAACCCTTGATTGGTAATCTTCTTCAGCTTCCAGTTGTTGCTGGTGTCTCATTATTCTTATTTCTTAATTTCTTGTGAACTTGAATTCAGATTCAAGAAAAGGTCAATGGCTTTAGGAATTGCTTGATAGGAATTGAAAAATGGAGATTTCTTTGAGAAATATAATATTATTTGGTAGCTTTTACTCCACAATATGTTTTTAAATATGTTTGTTGAGCAAATAATCTATGCAAAAATGAATTATTGGAGGTGTAGATTAGATATTTTTTTATTTTATCTAGACGAGAGATTTTTTATTTTCAGTTTTTATTTTCTTTTAGTTTAGACTATTTACACTTTAATGATTAATAATTTGTTTTTTTTATTTTTCTTTGTTAGAGACATGAGTCATTCTATAAGAATTTTTGACAAAAAATGACAAAAATTATTTATGAACAAATTGGAATTAATTTGTATATGATCTAGCCTTCACTTATCTTATATGGATAATAACTATTTAATTGATATTATTTATTGTTTATATGATCATTGAAAAGAAATTATAATTGTTTACTTATTAGAATATATCGTTTTAATAATTATATTAAAATTAAACAGTCTCAATCAAATGATTATCATTTACATAAGACTCATACAAATTATATCACGTAATTTTTTGACAAAAGTTATTACAAAAAGATTTATGCCTCTAATAAAAAAAATATCCAAAAAGGATTTTACTTTTAAATAAAATGCAAAAAGTCCATGGCACTATTATTGTGATAATCAAACTTTATATTATTTCATGTGCCATGAACTCATGATGAAAATCAGCATTTCAATTATTATTATTATTATTATTATTATTATTATTATTATTATTATTATTATTATTATTATTATTATTTCCACTGTTTACGATTATTATGGGCAAGGAAAAGGGCGGGGCATGGCCATTGGCCCATGATGTGTTATGGGTGAAAATTGACTTTTTGTGTTTCAAAATCGGGATTCGAGTATAACAGATAAGTTATCCATTGAGTTGGTTGCTCCGTTCTTTTTGAAGGAACATGCAATTCCATCTCATTAAAATAAAGTTTTTGCTAACCTATATCCAAAGTCACATTTTAAAAGTCTCATAAAAAAGCATTTGACTAAAAATTATTGAAAATTTATTTTTTTATAAATTTAATATATTAAAAATTTTAAAATTTTTTTTATTATTATACTCTTAATATATATTTTCAGGATACAAATTAACTAAATTTTTAAAATAATAATTTTAAAATTACTTTGTACTAAAACAAACAATAAAAATGTCATAAATTTTTTGTAATCTGCCATAATATAAACGATAACACTTTAAAAATAGTTATCATGGCAAAATTGCTGTAAAAATAATCCTAAAATTTAAAATTTTGTTGTAATCATAAATCAAAAATTTAAATTATTGAGTTAAGTTTGATTTTAGATTTTATATAAATGATGACAAATATTTTTTGGGTTAAAATCTAAATTTGTTTAATATGTGTGCTAAGCGATGTAGGTCCATTTACTTACTTTCCAGCTCAATTTTATGTTATTTCAGCAACTTTACATATCACAACTCCAAAATTTCAACCTAATATTCCTATTAAGCACCGTTGAGGATATACAAGGCAAGAGAGAGGGCTCTTAAATATTTATTGTTGGAACAAAAAAGGAAAAAGAAAAAAGGGACATTTGGTGCTATTATGGGACAGCTGTGACTCTAGGAAAGCAACAAAGATTCAAGGACAAAATAAAATTAAAATGCAAAAGATCACTAGCAAAGTTTGTAAGAGCAAAACAAAAAACGTAGAGCTATGAACAGCAGTTGCTATAGCATGAAAATGAAAATGCAGTGCATGCTAAGAAAGGCAACAACTCTTCAGACAGTAGAGGTAATGGAACAGAATGGAAAAAGCATTACATGCAAATGGAGACAGCTTCAACGAGAAAAAAAGGTACAAGAAATTGAAAGATCAATATGCATCTATAAAGCTGGCCTCACTTCAACATTTGAAAGCAAGAAAAATAGAGTGATACAAGAGCATCATCTCAAAACACTTTAACTGGATTTTTTTCCTTCAATTTGTGCTTCATTTTAGATTTTCTTTGTTATGGCTATCCAATGTCATCTTTCTGTATTTGAGAAAAAGGCTTATGAGTGTGAGTTGAAAAAGTCATGAGAGAAGAGGCCAGAGAAATGCATGAAAAATTCAAAGAAATATTTCTATGTATTTGGTTTTGCTAAACTAAGGCTTAGTTCCTCTTGCCAAGTTGGGATAGCACTTGGTGGTAGATTGAATCTACAGGTTTTTCTTGCCAAGTTGGGATAGCACTTGGTATTTCTGAATCTAGTTAGGTTCCCCTTCTAAGTTGGGACAGCACTTGAGTAGCTAGGCTTTGGTGTAGAAAGCTTAGTGAAAGATACTAGATGAATTATGTTGTAATTTATTAGTATTGGTGTTTGTAATCTGGTTGATTATAGTAAAAATTCTACCATGATTATGGTGGAGACTAGATGTAGGTTTCATGGCACTTAAAAATCGAACCAGGATACATGCTGGCCTCATTCTCTTCTTTCCTTCTCTGTTTCTATCTGGTTTTAGAGACAAAACGAAAAAAATCTCCTACATAATCAGAATCTGCAAAAATAGAGCATAAGAACTTCATTTCTGAGTTAACTTGATTTAACCCCCTTCTCAAGTTCTAGCAGTTCCATCAATTGGTATCAGGAGTAAGGTCTCAAGGAGTCAAGCTTCATAGCTTGGAGCAAAGATTCATGACCTAACAATATGGGTGCTAACATCATAGCGTACACTCTCACCGAAGGGCAGTCGAACAATAGACATTCCTACTTCAAACGACAGCAACTACTCATACTGGAAAGAGAGAATGCGAATCTTCGTGTAGTCAATTGGCTACAACATCTGAAAGATTATTGTCAATGGACTGGACATTCCAATAAAGCAAAATGCTGATGGAGATGTAGTGCCAAAGGAAGACAATGAATAGATAGAGGAAGAAAAGAAGAAGGTTGAACTTAATGCCAAGACAATCAACCTAATACACTGTGCTATCAATTTTGAAGAATATAGAAAAATTTCAAGGTACAAAATGGCTAAAAAAATTTGGGACAAGCTCAAACTCACCCATGAAGAAACCAAACAAGTAATAGAGACCAGAATTGATATGCTGATGAAGGAGTATGAGATGTTAAACATGAAGGAGGATAAAAGCATTGATTAAATGTTCGAAAGATTCTCAATAATCATCAACAATCTGGATGCCATGGGAAAGAGCTATTCCGAAAAAATATTAATAAGGAAGATCTTGAAGAGTCTTACTAAGAAGTGGGAAGTAAAGAGCACAACCACCTCTGAAAGAAATGATTTGATAAAAATCACTTATGCTGAGCTAAGGGGGAAGCTGTTGGCCTATGAAACTACTCATATGTCTCAAGACAGAGATGACAAAAAGAAAAGTATAGCATTGAAATTAAGAATGACAGCCAAAGAAGAGGAATCTGATGACAGTATCTCAGATGAAAAATTGGTGCTCTTTGCAAGAAAAATGAGAAGATTACTGAGATTCAGAAATAAAGACAAAGGAAGTTTTTCATCCAAAGATTTCAAGAAGGATCAGCCCAAGTTTACCTGTCACCACTGTAAGGAACCGTGTCACTTCAAGTCCGACTATCCTCAGTTGAAGAAAAGCGAAAAATCAAAGAGGGACAAAAAAAGTGATGATGGCAACATGGAAAGACTTGGAAAATAACACTGATTCTGAAGATAAAGAAGATTTTGATCAAGAGGCTCAAATGTGTTTAATGACTGATCATATGGATATAGATGAGGTAGATCTTTCTAACTTACCTATTAATGAATTGCACTATATTATCAAAGATTTCACTATGAACTCAAAGAAACTTTTTGATAAATATGTTAAATACAAGAAAATAATGAGGCATTAAGAGCTAAAAATAAATATTTATTGGAAAAAGTAAAGGCAACCAAAGCTTGTGATAAAAAATCTTTAAAAGAAGAAAACGATGCTTTGAGAGCTGAATTAAACAAATTCAAACTCAATCATTCGATCACTGCCTCTATTGATTTAATTGCCAAAAATAAAAGGCTGAATGAGAAAATTAACAATCTTAATCAAGACTTAGCAAAATTTGTTCAAGGTTCACAAAATCTTGATAAATTACTTGCTTGTCAAAGAAGTAGTTTTGAAAAATCTGGACTTGGATTCAAAGAGAAAAGCAAATCTATTTTCAAACAAACAATTAAAAAATCTAAAGCTTCCTCTTCCAAGATTGTTAAGCCAAAAATTTCAAGCAAGCCTCAAATTTCAGCAAATGAGAAACATTGCTATAAATGCAATAAAAATGGTTTTGTTCTTAATAATGCTTCATCTTTCTAAGATCTTTTGGTAATGATAACAAATTGTATAAAATTATTCATGATTATAATGCTCTTGGACAACCAAGAATATTTCACATAAGAGGATCCAAATAGATTTGGATACCTAAGGTTAGTTGAAGAACATCCAGGTTTACCTTACATCTAAAAAGAAATCGAACATGTGGTATCTTGATAGTGGATGTTCAAAGCATATGACCGAAAATGCTACCTTCTTCATCAAACTCAACAAGTATGATGGAGGGTTTGTCACTTTCGGAGATGATGGTAAAGATAAAATAATTGCCATTGGTAAAGTTGGCAAGGACTTTTCTACTTGCATAGATAGTTTTTTTCTAGTAGATGGGTTAAAGCATAATCTGTTGAGCATAAGTCAATTGTGTGACATTGGATATGCAGTAACTTTTAGGAAATTAGATTGTAGAGTCATAAATGATAAAACATCGACTATTTTATTTATTGCAAAAAGATGTGACAATGTTTATGGTCTTACTCTAGATGATCTTAAGGTTCAAAATATAACTTGTTTCTCTTCAATGGAATCTGAAAAAATGGATGTGGCATAAGAGATTAGGATATGCTAGCATGTTCCAAATCTTTAAGCTTGTTAAAAGAGGCTTAATGAGAGGTCTTCTTGACATTAAATTTGATAAAGACATCACTTGTGATGTTTGTCAAATGGGTAAACAAAACAAAACCTCTTTTAAACCCAAGAAAGATGTCTCCACTAAGAAACCATTGGAGCTGTTACATCTTGATATGTTTGGACCAACTAGGACTCAAAGTCTTGGAGAAAAAAGTTATGGAATGGTTATTGTGGATGAATACACTAGGTTTGGTTGGGTGTTCTTTCTAGCTCATAAGCATGAAGCATTTTCTGTTTCCAAAAAATTCAGCAAGAAGATTTAAAATGAAAAGAGTTTAAAAGTTATTTCAATTAGGAGTGATCATAGAAAGAAATTTGAAAATTGACATTTTGAATCCTTTCGTGATGAACATGGCATATTCTACAACTTCTCTTGTCTAATAATACCACAACAAAATGGTGTTGTAGAAGGAAGAAATAGAAGTTTACAAGAAATGACAAGAGTTATGTTGTGTGAATATGAGGTTCCCAAATTCTATGGGTTGAGGCTATAATTACAACTTGTTATGTTTTAAATTGATCACTCATAAGAGTTTTTGAAGAAAATCCCTTATAAACTTTGGAAAGGACATCCTCCTAATCTTAATTATTTTTGTGTGTTTGATTACAAGTGTTTTATACTGAATATCAAAGAAAATCTAGAAAAATTTAGTCCTAAAACACATGAAGGTATTTTTCTTGGTTATTCTACAAATAACAAAGCTTATAGAGTCTATAACAAGAACTCTAAGATCGTTGAGGAGACAATGCATGTCACATTCTTTGAATCTAACATTATTCCAAGTGTTTATATTGATGATAGTTCAGGTTTTGAAGTTGATTTGAATAAGAATGTTGAGACAGATCAACTACCTTCAAGCTCTCAAGAAACTGCACCTGCAAGCAACAAAAATCTTAATTCTGCAGAAGACAACTTGAAATTATCCCCTATTGTAGCAGAAAATCCTTATGCAGAGGCAGTTGTGGATCAAGATGAACCTGAATCTTCAACCCAAACTAAAGGCCAAGAGAATGGAAGTTTCTGAAAAATTATCCAGATAAATTCATAATTGGTGATCCTTCCAAAGGAATGACAACTAGATCATCTTTGAAAAGAGTCGAATCGAACAATATAGCTCTTCTCTCAAAGATTGAACCTCATAATATCCAAGAAGTATTTGCTGATACATCTTGAGTGTTAGCTATGAAGGAAGAATTATAGCAGTTTGAAAAGAATCAAGTCTGGACCCTAGTGCCTCATCCAAATGAGAAGAAAGTCACGGACATAAAATAGATTTTCAGAAATAAATTGAGGAAAGATGGAACTATTGTCCGAAATAAGGAAATATTAGTTGCTCAAGGCTATGATCAAGAGAAGGGTATTAATTTTGATGAATCATTTGCATCCATAGCTCGAATAGAAGCCATCAGATTACTTTTAGCCTATGTGACTCATTGTGGTTTCAAGTTATTCCAAATGAACGTAAAGTGTACTTTTTTAAATGGAATAATAAATACAGAAGTTTATGTGACTCAACCACCTGGATTTGAAAACAAAAACTTTTCAAATCATGTTTTCAAACTAGCTAAAACCTTATATAGTTTGAGACAAGCTCCTAGAGCTTGGTATGAGAGGCTTAGCTCATTTTATTGAAAAATGATTTTCAAAGAGGAACTACTGACACCATTCTATTTATTAGAAATTCCAATGATAATTTCATTCTTGTGCAAGTTTATGTTGATGATATCATTTTTGGTTTTGCTAATGAGGCTTTGTGTGTAGATTTTGCCAAGCTTATGACAAGTGAATTTAATATGAACATGATGGGACAACTCACTTTCTTTCTAGGTTTGCAAATTAAGCAAACTGCAGAGGGTATTTTTGTTCATTAAGAAAAATATGCCAAAGAACTTATTAAGAAATTTGGAGTAGAATGTGCTAAGCCAATGGAAACTCCCATGCATCCCAACATCAAGCTAGACAAAGATGAATATACTAGAGATGTGGATGAGACAATATATAGGGAAATGATTGGTTCCTTAATGTATCTTACTTTCTCAAGGCCTTATATCATTCAAAGTGTTGGTATATGATCAAGATTTCAATCAAAGTCCAAGCAATCCCATTTATCTGCTATGAAAAGAATCATTCGTTATATCTTGGTACCCTTAATTATGGTTTATGGTATCCCAAAACTGATTCTTTTTAATTAGTGGGTTATTGTGATGTAGATTTCATTGGGGATAAAGTTGATAGTAGAAGCACTAGTGGCATGTGTTGCTTTCTTGGCAAATCACTCAATATATGGTCAAGCAAGAAACAAGCAACAGTAGCATTGTTCACTGCTGAAGCTAAGTATATTGCAGCATCTTTATGTTGCTCTCAATTATTATGGTTGAAAACTCGGTTAACTGATTACAAATTGAATGCATCTAATATTTCTCTATTTTGTGATAATTTGAGTACTATAAATATTTCAAAGAATCCTGTTTTGAACTTAATAACTAAGCACATTAAAGTTCGATTTCATTTCATAAGAGAAGATGTGCAAAATGAAAATTTAGGTATTTAATTTGTGAAATCAAAGATCAACTAGCCGATATTTTTACTAAACCTTTGATAAAAGAGAGGTTTTGCAAGTTGAGAACAGCACTGGGCATCATTGATTCATCTAATGTTCTTTAATCTTGCTAATGTTCTAGTTCAGTATTTTTGTCTCACAGATCGAGATGACAATATTCTAGGCAGATGATGAGTGGCTTCATTAATTTAATTTGTTGCTATATGGACTTGTTGGAGGCTTTTCAGATTTGGTGGGCCTAGGGTGTTTGTTTGTTTACCCTTTGATCAGGTCACTTTTGTCCAAAAGTGTTGGCCTACTTTGGACTTGGAATTTAAAATAATTGTTTTCCATTTGAACTTAAAATCATTTTTCTTTTCAACAATTAACTCTTTCATCTTCTGAAAACTTGGTTCATTTAGTTACATCGATAAAATTCAATGTTTTTCAAAATTTTTATTTTTCAACTCAATTTCAAGCTGAGACCTTTACACTACTTTAGGTCTATATCAATTCACCACTTCATGCACCGTTTCACACACACTTCTTTCCACTTCTTCACCCCACTCTTCATATTCTGAATATGATCAGTGTTCTATAAGTGTGACTCTTTTCAGTGCTTTTCAGTGCTTTTCTAAAATTTACATTTTATTTGTTTATACTTTGTTAAGACGTATGCATGAATGTGTTCATTCAAAAAAAGTTGCTTTACCTCATTAACATTGGTTACTAAATCTAATTCTACCAAGATAAAAAATTTAACTGGGATTGTGAAATATATGTTTCAAGAATTTGTGAATTTGTTTGATCTTCTTATTAACTTTGGAGCTGACTGTATGGCTGAATCTACTCTCAATAAGACCAAAGGCTGCATTTGTATCCTCCAGAACTTTGCTGAAGACATTGAAGCTGATTCTATTATCTCTAAAAATGAGGATGATGAAGTCTCGAACAACTCCATCTCTGATGCCTAAATTATTTCATCTCTAATCTAGACACTTTCACCTCTTTTTAATTTCCTTTAGAAACTTTCTTAAAGTTTTATTTTGCTTGTGTTGGATAGCTATAAATAATTTACTTACTTCATTTTGATTACTATTTATGGCTGCTACTGCTGTGAATCTAACACCCATATGCAAATTTTCTAATTTTTTTCTCCTTGATGACAAAAAGGGGAGAAAAGAAAAGAAAAGAAAAGAAAATAAAAGAAAACTTTAAAGCCTTTGATGTTTAATGCTTATACTATGTTGTTATCTCTTCAAATAATCTTTGCATGATAGGCATTGTTGCTATGTTATTCTACTGTTGCATCTTTTGTATGATGATGCTTGTGTTAAATGATCATATGTTTTGTACCATTGTTGCTGTGGTGTATTGCTTTGGTATTGGATTTATTGGTTGCTTTAAGATATCTTCATTTCAAAAGTAAGCCATGATTAAGGAAGGAGAAATGCTGGCATTGAGGGGGAGCACTACATATTTTGGATGATCATCAAAGAAAAGTGTTCTCAACTCATTTAAATAAATATTTTAAATGAAATTATCCTCTTTTATCATGTTTTTTTTATCAAGGAAGAGATTGTTGAGTTAAGTTTGATTTTGGGTTTTATATAAATAATGACAAACATTCTTTGGGTTAAAGCCCAAGTTTGTTTAATGTGTGTGCTAAGTGATGCGGACCCATTTACTCACTTCTCAGCCTAATTTCATGTTGCTTCAGCAACTTCATATCATAACCCCAAAGCTTCAGCCCAATATTCCTAATAAGCATCATTTAGGATATACAAACCAAGAGAGAGGATTCCTAAACATTCATGGTTGGAAGAAAAGAGACAAAAGAAAAAAGGGACATTTGGCGCAATTATGGGACATCTGTGGCTCTAGGAAAGCAACAAAGACATAAGGACAAAACAAAATCAAAATGCAAAAGATCACTAGCAAATTTTGGAAGAGCAAAACAAAAACTCAGAGCTCTGGACAGTAGTTGGTATAGCACAAAAATGGAGATGCAGTGCATGCTAAGGAAGGTAGCAGCTCCTCAGACTGTAGAGGTAATGGAGCGTAATGGAAAAAGCATTGCATGCAAGTGGAGACAGGTTCAACGAGAAGAAGGTACAAGGAATTGGAAGAGGCAACGAGGAAGAATTGGAAGATCAATATGCATCTATAAAGCTGGCCTCACTTCAACATTTGAAAGTAAGGAAAATTGAGTGATACAAGAGCATCATCTCAAAACACTTGAACTGAATTCTTTTTCCTTTAATTTGTGCTTCAAATCAGATTTTCTTTGTTATGACTATCTAATGTCATCTTTCTATATTTGATAAAAAGGCTTATGAGCGTGAGTTGAAAAAACCATGAGAGAAGAGGCAAGAGAGATGCATGAAAAAGTTAAAGAAATGTTTCTGTGTATTTAGTTTTGTTGAACTAAGGTTTAGTTCCCCTTGCCAATTTGGGATAGCACTTGGTGGAAGATTGAATCTACGGGTTTCCTTTGCCAAGTTGGGATAGCACTTGGTGTTTCTGAATCTGGTTAGGTTCTCCTTTCAAGTTGGGACAACACTTGGGTAGCTAAGTTTTGGGGTAGAAAGATTAGTGGAAGATACTAGATGAATTAGGTTGTAATTCATTAGTATTGGTGTTTATAATCTGGTTGATTATAGTAAAAATTTTACCATGATTGTGGTGGAGACTGGATGTAGGTTTCGTAGCACTTGAAAATCGAACAAGGATATATGTTGGCCTCATTCTCTTCTTCCCTTCTCTGTTTCCACTACAAAAAAGGCCTATGGCCACGGTAAAAAACCGTGACCATAGCTAGTAAAAAGGGTGACCATAGATCTATGGTCACGGTTTTGGATCTATGGTCATGGTTTTTACCGTGGTCTATTCTCTCGTTGCCATAGGTCTATGGTCACTGTTTTTTATCTATGGTCACAGTTTCAATTTTCAAATTCTGACACTTTAGGCCACATTTTTTCACCGTGACCATAGGTTAATCTATGGTCACGCGTAAAAACCGTGACCATAGCCCCTATGGTCACCCCTCCTTAAAACCGTGACTATAGACTCTATGGTCACCCCTCCTTAAAACCGTGACCATAGCCTTATCTATGATCACGGTTAGCTTCTATGGTCACCCCACTTAAAACCGTGACCATAGCCCTATTTATGGCCACAGTTTTCACCGTGACCATAGCCTCTATAGTCACCCCTCTTTAAAATCGTGACCATAGCGCTATCTATGGTCATGGTTTTTCGCCGTGACCATAGCCTCTATAGTCACCCCTCCTTAAAATCGTGACCATAGCCATATCTATGGTCACGGTTTTTCACCGTGACCATAGCCTCTATGGTCACTCCACCTTAAAACCATGACCATAGCCTTATCTATGGTCACAATTTTTCACCGTGACCATAACTTATCTATGGTCACCCCACAAAACCATGACCATAGCCTTATGTACCGTGACCATAGCCTATTTTGTTTTATGAGATTTAATTATTTTTTTAAAGCATAATCACATCTCAAAATGATGATAATCATAAAATAAAAATAAAAATAAAAAATGATAATCAATAATTAAGATAAGTTGTAAATAAAGTAACCAGCTAACATATCAATATAGTTGAGTGAATACACTTGTCTCCATCTTAGTTTTATACAATGATATATACACTAACACTAAGTAGACATTATTAACAGAATTGTTCCACAGGCGTGAAAGCAATATAACTTAGACTCTGCCAGTATAGATTGTTTCTGGTATTGCTATTCTTTCTTCTCAACGCTCGAGAACTTTTGTTTCAACCACTTTACCATTTGAAAGCTCAGCACTTGCTTCATTAACATGCAAAGTAAAGTCACATTAGACATAAACACCTACATTTATTCTTCTTCAACTTAGGAAAAAAACATATCATTAAAACATATATATCACACATATAATAGCTAGTACACACTATACAACACACATCTACATCATAGTATATGACACATCATAAAACAATATAAAGTACTTGAAGAGATACAGTATATATTACCAAAGAAACTCAACAACTATTTATCAACAAAACCAATTTGGCAAACACAGGAAATAGCATTGATATGAATTATTTATTGCAGAAGTATTTAACTCACTTGGGGTACGTCTCCATTCTACCTTTCAAAACTAAAGCTCAGTGATATGTTTAGCAACAATTCAACATACGACAACAAATTCATCTCAAATCATAATTTGCAACAACAAATTCAACTATGATAGTTTTTGAATCCCTAGTATTCAGCTAGGGGTGGAAAAAGGCCAGGCGGCCTGCTAGGGGCCTGTAGCCTGGCCTATGTTTGGCTTGGCCTGTTATAAAATAGGCACATGCTCAGGCTCTTATAAAAGCCTTATTATGTTAATAGGCCGGCCCAGACTCACTAATTAGCCTTATAGGCTTGTCAGGCCTGCGTGCCTAGGCCTATTACTACATAATAACATATATAAATAATTTTTTTATTATTAAAAAAATTATGAGATATTTTAAATTTATTATATTTAATTATAAATAGTTTTGTATATTTTACATACTTTAAAATTTAAATTTTTTTATAAATATTAAATATCACATATTACATATAAATATATTTATTAAAAAATATTTTTTTAAATAAAATTTTTATTTTTGTAAAAAAAATTATCAAACCTTTTAACAGGCTTCAGGCCAAGCCAGGCTGAATAACATGCCAGGCTTAGTATTTTAAAAAAATCCTATAGCAGGCTGCAGGCCAGGCTCAGGCCAATTGACTATATGACAGGCCAGGCCTGTTAAGAACAAAGCCTGGCCTGTTTCCACCCATATATTCAGCAAAACAAAATTAGCTAAATCATAATTTCAGCAATAAACTCAACTTTCAACAACAAATTCAAGATGTAATAATGATCATGGTTGCGAGAACCGGACCGGTCAATAAATCGGTGATGGGTGGGGACCACTTGTTTTGTCCATTCTGCAGCTTCTAATCTGTGTTTTCTGGGTTAGAAACTGGGTCAAAATAGCCCAGAAATTGCCCCAGCATTTTTCTGTATTTTCTACACGTGGCGCATGTCACGCGTACGCATCAGTTACACGTACGCGTCGATGGTCTTTTTCGGGAGTCACGCAGACGCGTCGGTCACGCGCACGCGTCACTGTGCAATTCTTCAAATCACGCATAAGTGTCAGTCACGCGTACGCATCGCCATGGAAAGCTCCAAATCACTTGCACGCATCAGGCACACGTGCGCGTCGCTCCTCGCTGCCATCTCCTTTGATTCTTGTGCTACAGAAACTCCATCAAATCCAGCCGAATGCTACCTAAAATAAACAGTATTGTACAAAACTCAAAATAGCATCTATAGTGGCTAAAATATAATTAGTTCTTGATAAAACTTAATAAATTAGATGCAAATTCACTAGGAAAAGATAGAAAAGATGCTCACGCATCACAACACCAAACTTGAATTGTTGCTTGTCCTCAAGCAACCAAAACTAATATAAGCTTAGGATGTGAATTTGCATGAGAATGAGAATTCGATTAAGCTTATGTCTCTTCTTATAGTGTGGTTTACAATTGCAATCTTGAATAGTTTTGGCATCTCACTCTCCTTTGAATCAGAAGAATGTTACTGTCATCTGGAATTAGAATCCAGAAAATATTATGAATTCTCTAATCTTTTGTAACTCAATTTAATCCTTGAACACAGCAATTTTTCTTTGGTGCTTTGCACCTTGAGCCTAGCCGTGACTTTAAATGTTTTGTCTCAAACTTTACTTGACACAGAAATACCACAAGCACTTAACTAGGGAACTCTCTTTAAGTTTTAAATATTTTTTATTTTATTTTATTTTATTTTATTATTATCCCCAGACAGTGGTGCTCAAAGCCTTTGGCGTACTTTGCAATTGATCTCAACTCTAAATGTTTTGTCTCAAGAATTACTTGACACAAGAATACCACAAATGTGACTAGGAAAACAACTCTTTGAGCTTTTAATCATGTCTGACCTCCCTAGTCATTGATGCTTAGAGCCTTGGACCTTGCTTTTATTTTTTCTTTTGCTGTTTCTTTTGCTTCAAGGATTAAACTTTCATTAATTTCAGAGAAATCATAATAATTCTCTAAATTCCTGTTCCTTGTACATCAACATTCTTTGATTCAAATTTAAATATGCATTGTTCATGTCATGCATTCAAAATCACAGAAAATACCACCACATTTAAGTAAATAGGACTACTCTTAAAATTAAACTCAATTTCTCATGCAATACATCACTTTTGTATTTTTTTATTTGAATTCAAGCTCAGTGAGTAATACATGAGACATCTTTTCAGAATTAAAGCAATTAAGAAAAAACTAAACTAGAACCTAGGAATCTAACTAATAAAGGGTCATGCCACAACCAGGAAAAATAGCAGGAAACCAGAACATAACATAGTAAAAGCGGGAAGGAATATAGAATGAAAGGAACTCAACCACCTTAGTTATCCTAGTGGTCACTTTATTCTTCAGGTTGTGCTCCTCCGTGAAGATGATTTGCCTCCTTTTTGTGCCAGAAAACCCATAAGCGAAGCGTCAACACCAAACTTAAAGGTTTGCTTGTCCTCAAGCAAAGAAGAACTGAAAATAAAAACAAATAGTGAGATGAAAGAAGAATATAAAGATAAAAGAACAAGAGAGAATTAGGATTGGGAGAGAGAGAAAGAAAAGTGAAAACTGTGCGGCGAACAAGTGTAGTTGTGCGGCGAAGGCGAGGCGTATGCGTGCAGCACGCGTACGCGTGGGTCGCGAATTTTCCTTAATGATGCGTGGGCGTCAGGCACGCATCTGCGTGCCCTTGGTTTTGTGCGATTCGCACGAATCCAACCGCGCGCACGCGTAACTCTCTGTTCGCATGGCTTGGGAACCAATAATTTCATACGATGCGTGCGCGTCATGCACGCACACGCGTGGAGGACCATTTTTGCAAATGACGCGCACGCGTCAGGGACGCGTACACGTGAGTAAATTTGTGCATCTAGCACGCTTCCAGCCCCAAGGCAGCACAACTCTCTGCCCAAACACTCCTTTACGTCGATTTTGCAGGTCACGCGTACGCGTCAATGACGCGCACGCATGGATGGCGATAATTGCAAATGATGCGCACGCGTGGGTTACGCGTACGCGTGGTCATGTTTGTGCGCCAAGCATGGGTCCAGCGCCACTCCCGCACAACTCTCTGTCAAATTTTGTTTTTCACGCTCACATGACTGACGCGTTCGCGTCGTATGTTTTTTTAGCTTGAGGTGTTCGGTTCCTGGAATAACATAGCTGCATGATCAGAGAAACAGTAAAAACTCAATAAAAATCAAATAAAAAAAGGAAAACTACTACGATGAAAAATAGCTAAGGATACGAATTTATTGGGTTTCCTCCCGACAAGCACTTCTTTAACGTCACTAGCTTGACGGTCAGCTCCTCTAAGGAAGAGGATCATATGGGCTCAGTTCTTCACCCCTTACTTTGAACTTCTTTCCTGTGTCTCCATAACGTAGCTCAATATGCTCTAGAGAGAGGATTCTGATTACTGTATAAACCCATGCTAGATTGCTGGTCAACACCACCTTCATTCCTGGGGAGAAACCTTCAGTGGGGATCTTTTTGTTTCTCAATCCTCTGGGTACTTTATTCTTTTTGGGAACCTCCTCCTTGGTAGATGATGCATTCCCAACACCAAACTTAGGTTTGATGTCAGGAGGAATTTTATTGATTGTTGTCAAGGGAGGTTTGAGCTGCAGATTCTGCTGTGTATCATCAGGGGATTTTTGAAGGGTTGGATCAATAAGCTCAGTCTGCATGCACCTCTCTTCTTCACCTGTTGAATGTATATATTTGAAGACATGAAAGACCAGTTGCTCATTATGCACTCTAAGAACTAATTCACCCACTTCTACATCAATCAGAGCTCTTCCCGTGGATAGGAATGGTTTTCCTAGAATTATAGAGACATTCTCATCTTTCCCTGTGTCAAGAATCACAAAATTTGCTAGGAGGAAGAACTTACCCACTTTGTCCAAAATATTCTCCACTAATCCGTATGCAGGCTTCATAGATTTGTCCGCCATCTGTAATACTATCTTTGTGGGTTGTGCCTCTTGGATTTACAACTTCTTCATCACAGACAAGGGCATTAAATTGATGCTTGCTCCCAGATCACATAACGCTTTCTCAAAGGTTGTGCTTCTAATGGTGCATAGAATTTGAAAGCTCCCTGGATCTGGCATCTTCTTTGGTAAGTTATTCTGAATGATGACACTGCATTCTTTAGTTAGGACCACTGTCTCATCTCCCTTTAAAGGCTTCTTCTTTGACAACAGTTCCTTCATAAACTTGGCATAGAGAGGCATTTATTCCAAAACCTCAGCAAAAGGAATATTGATTTGCAACTTTCTGAAGACTTCCAAGAACTTTGAAAACTATTTGTCCTTGGTCTCCTTTTGAAGTCTCTGAGGATATGGCATTTTAGGCTTGTACTCAGGAGCCTTTGATAAAGTAGGATAACTGTCAAGAGAATCTGGGAATGGGTTGTCTGCACGCTTTGGAGGGGCGTGCTATACTTCTCCCTTCTTCTCTTCTGGAGCTTCCTTTTCAACTAACTCTTCATTGGCCTTGGTCTCAGAGCCAGCTACTTTACCACTTCTCAATTGAATAACCTTGCAATTTTCTCCTGGGTTCACCACTGTATCACCTTTAAATGTTCTTGCAAACCTCTCAAGTAATTGCTTGCTCAGTTGGCCCATTAGCACCTCTAAGTTTCTAATGGAGGCTTTGGTTTCCTGCATAACTTGTGCTTCTGTACTTGCCACTTGTCCACTTATCACGGTGATAGCCTTGCATTCCTCTCTTAGATTTGGAATTGTGTTACTCGGAAGGCTATTAGTGGTCTTCTGATCAATCTCATTAACTTTTGTGGCTAATTGACCCATTTAAATCTCCAGGTTCTTGATGGATGCTCTGGTTTCCTGTCTAAAACCTGTCAATATTGCTTCCAAATCATTGCTTAGTTGAAACCGCCCTGAGAACTATTGTTGAAGTTTTGAGGTCTCTGAGGTTGATCCCTCCATCCAAATTTTGGGTAATTCCTCCACCCCTGATTGTATGTCTTAGAATATGGATCATTGTTGGGATTCCTAGGAGCACTCCCCATGTAATTCACCTGTTCAGATGAGGGTTGAGCATAATCATAATTATCATTTTGCATAAAGTTACCTGCCATGTCATAAGAGACTTCCTGTGGTGGATTTTGGGTGTTGATAGCTGAGACTTGCATGCCACCCATCTGTTGAGTAAGTAGATTTATTTGCTGAGACATCAACTTGTTCTGAGCAAGAAGAGCATTAACAGCTTCTACTTCCAACACACCTCTCTTTTAAGGGGTTTCAAAATTCACAGGATTCCTGTTAGATGAGTATAAATATTGGTTGCTTGCAACCAATTCAATCAACTCAATAGTCTCCTCTGGTGTCTTCTTCTTGTGCAGTGAACCTCCTGCAGAATTATATAAGCACATCTTGGACATTTCACCCAAACCTTCATAAAAGATGTCTAATTGTGTCCATTTGGAGAACATGTCTGGAGGGTATTACCTAGTCAGTAGCTTGTATCTCTCCTAAGCTTCACACAGAGTTTCACCATCCTTCTGTCTGAAGGTCTAAACCTCCACCCTAAGCTTAGTCAGCTTCTTTGGTTGGAAAAATTTAGTAAGAAACTCAGTAACAACCTTGTCCCAAGTATCCAAACTCTCCTTGGGTCGGGAATCTAGCCATAGCTTTGCTCCATCCCTTAGGGCAAACGGGAAGAGCATGAGTTTGTACACCTCTGGGTTCACTCTATTTGTCTTCACAGTATCACAAATCTGCAGAAAATTGGAAATAAATTGATTTGGGTCTTCGTGAGAAAGACCATGATACTGGCAGTTTTGTTGCACCAAGGTGACTAGTTGTGGCTTCAACTCAAAGTTGTTCGCAGCTATAGGAGGCACCACAATGCTTTCTCCATAAACATCTGCAATAGGAGCAGAATAAGAGCCAAGCACTCTCCTTTGTTGCTCATCCCCATTCGGGTTTGCCACATTGGCATTAGCAGTATTGTTAGGATCCATAGTGGATTCTGCAGCCTTGTAAAGTCTTGTCTATTGTAAACGTCACCTGAAAGTCCTTTTAGGTTCAGGATCAAAGTTTAAGAGATGTTCTTTGTCTCTGTTCCTGCGTATAAACAAACAGAAAATAAGAAAAGATGAGAATCTCTACGTCAGAGTGCAGAGAATTCCTAGTGAGGTACCCTGTGTAAAGAAATAAAATAAAAAAAAGTACTAAATAAAATAAATAAATAAATTTCGAAAATAACAAGAAAAAAATAAATAGAAAAAAATAAAAAAATAACTAGATAACACCAAACTTAATTTCAGAAATTAAAAATTATCTAATCTAAGAAATCAAACAACAAGTAGTTGTCAATCACAATCAATCCCCGACAACGGCGCTAAAAATTTGGTGCAGTGTTAACAACTACAGACTAACCAGTAAGTGCACTGGGTCGTACCAAGTAATATCTTACGTGAGTAAGGGTCGATCCCACGAGAATTGATGGATCAAGCAACAATAATTGATGATGATCTTAGTTAGGCAAGAAGAAAAGGGTTTTGAGATATTCAAAAGGTTTAAATTTGAAAATATCAGAAGGCAGGCACGCAAGTAAATAAGTTGAAAATAAAATATTGGAGAAATAGTTAAGGTTTCAGAGATATCTATTTCTGGATTGACTTTTCTTATTAACTATTTTAATCATGCAAGATTTAATTCATGGCTAACTATTTGTGACTAGACCCTAATTCCTTAGACCTTCCTAGACTCCTCTAAAATTCATTAACTACCAATTCCTTGGTCAATTAATTCCAATTAGAAGGTGATGATCAAATTCCAGTTTATATGCCACAAGAATCATAATTATCCAAAAATAAGGGGATTATATGTCACGTATCCCTTTAAATACAAACAGTTAGAAATTCAGGATAATATGTTTTCAAGCTGTTGTTCAAGTAAAGAGCTTTTCCAAGTTATACAAGAACTCAATTAGAACATGGGTCATACTTCCGTTTCACCCAAATTTATAAAATAAAGAACGAAAACAATTATTGAAATATAAATCAAAACATGAATTAAAATAGAAAAAGTAATAAAATCAATCCATATAATTAGACAGAGCTCCTAACCTTAACAATGAAGGAATAGTTGCTCATGGTTCAGAGAAGAAAACTAGGATTGTAAATTGAAATGGAATGTAAATTTGTATAGAATTTCCTAATTGAATCCCCCTAATGGAACCTCCTTCAATAGAAGAGAAGTATCCCCTTTTTATAACTAATCCTAATTAATTTAAAATTTAATATATAAAATTAAGATAATATCTTTTCCTATTTTATAATCAAATTTGAATTTAAATCAAAATTAACTAACTACTCCGCGTCTTGTAATGTGGAGACCACTTGGCTTCAATGGATCCGCGCCTAACTTGGGTGCTAAAATGGGGCCCAGAAATCACCCCCAGTATTTTCTGCATTTTTTGCACGTCACGCGTACGCGTCAGTCACGCGTACGCGTCGATGGTCTTTTTCGCAATTCACGCGGACGCATCGGTTACGCGCACGCGTCGCTGTGCAAATCTTCAAATCACGCGTACGCATCAGTCACGCGCAAGCGTCACCATGGAAAGCTCCAAATCACGCTTACGCGTCAGTCACGCGTACGCGTCGCTCCTCGCTGCCATCTCCTTTGATTCTTGTGCTGCAGAAACTCCACCAAATCCAGCCGAATGTTACCTAAAATAAACAAAATTGCAAAAGACTCAAAGTAGCATCCATATTGGCTAAAAGATAATTAATTCTTTATTAAACTCAACAAATTAGATGCAAATTCACTAGAAAAAGATAGGAAAGATGCCCACGCATCAACATGCATCATATTTGGTTGCGCATTTTCTCTGTTATGATTGTTGTTTGAATGTAAGCTTTCTTTGTTTGTATTTTATTCACTGTGTCTGTGTTTTACTGTCATGTATTCTTCTATTTGTGTTCTATTTTCTGTTTGCTCTATTTTCTCTATATATCTGTTTACTGCATTTCTGTATTCTGCTATTCGTCTATAAAACAACAAATAATTAATGAACTTAACTAATAACCCCGACCCTACTAAGAACTCCCCAGTTCTTACCCCTTCTCTCTCCCTTCCCCCCTTTAGATGGAAGCATGAGTACCCCTCCGTAGTTCACTGACGACCATTCGTAAAAAGGATTCCGCTCTAGGTAGTTGATGCATGAAATTGTAAATCACACTTTTCACAACTCGTACCACTAACCAGCAAGTGCACTGGGTCGTTCAAGTAATACCTTACGTGAGTAAGGGTCGAATCCTACGAAGATTGTCAGATTGAAGCAAGCTATGGTTATCTTGTAACTCTTAGTCAGGATAATAATAAATCTCAGTTTTAATTGGTAGTAAATAAAAAGCGTGGATTAAATAGTACTTGTTATGCAGTAATGGAGAATATGTTGGAGTTTTGGAGATGCTTTGTCTTCTGAATCTCTGCTTTTCCCCTGTCTTATTCTTCACGCACGCAAGGTTCCTCCTATGGCAAGCTGTATGTTGGTGGATCACCGTTGTCAATGGCTACCATCCGTCCTCTCAGTGAAAATGGTCCAGGTGCGCTGTCACTGCACGGCTAATCATCTGTCGGTTCTCACTCATGTTGGAATAGGATCCATTGATCCTTTTGCGTCTATCACTATGCCCAACCTTTGTGAGTTTGAAGCTCGTCAAAGTCATCCAATCCCTGAATCCTACTCGGAATACCACAGACAAGGTTTAGACTTTCCAGATTCTCAAGAATGCTGCCAATGGATTCTAGCTTATACCACAAAGACTCTGATTAAGGAATCCAAGAGATACTCATTCAATCTAAGGTAGAATGGAGTTGGTTGTCAGGCACGTGTTCATAGATTGAGAATGGTGATGAATGTCACGGATCATCACATTCATCATATTGAAGTGCAAATGAATATCTTAGATAGAAACAAGCGTGTTTGAATAGAAAATAGAAATAATTGCATTAATCCATCGAGACACAGCAGAGCTCCTCCCCCCCAACAATGGAGTTTAGAGACTCATGCCATCAAAGATACAAAGTTCAGATCTAAAATGTCATGAGGTACAAAATAAATCTCTAAAAGTTGTTTAAATACTAAACTAGTAACCTAGGTTTACAGAAAATGAGTAAACTGAGATAGATAGTGCAGAAATCCACTTCTGAGGGCCCACTTGGTGTGTGCTGGGGCTGAGCTTTGAGCTTTACATGTGCATAGGCTGTTTCTGGAGTTAAACGCCAGGTTGTAACCTGTTTTGGGCGTTTAACTCCAACTTGTAACTTGTTTCTGGCGTTTAACGCCAGAATGGAACATGGAATTAGCGTCAAACACCAGTTTACGTCATTTATCTTCGAGCAAAGTATGAACTATTATATAATGCTGGAAAGCTCTGGATGTCTACCTTCCAACACAATTGAGAGCGCACCAATTGGACTCGTGTAGCTCCAGAAAATCCTTTCCGAGTGCAGGGAGGTCAGAATCCTACAGCATCAGCAGTCTTTTTTCATCCTGAATAAGATTTTTGCTCAGATCCTTCAATTTCAGCCAGAAAATACCTAAAATCACAAAAAAACACACAAACTCATAGTAAAGTCCAGAAATATAAATTTTGCCTAAAAACTAATAAAAATATACTAAAAACTAACTAAAACATACTAAAAACTACATGAATTTACCCCCAAAAAGCGTATAAAATATCCACTCATCACAACACCAAACTTAAACTGTTGCTTGTCCCTAAGCAACTAGATAAATAAAATAGGATAAAAAGAAATCAAGAAGCAATAATATCTCAGAGTTTTAAGTGAAGCTCGGATTCTAATTAGATGAGCAATAATATCTCAGAATTTTTCCAGTATTACCACCAGATACATAAATGTCACAGACACAAAGTCAGTTTGATTGAGATATCTGATTGTAGAAGAAAAAGAACCAGAAAAAACTAGTTTAGATCGGCCGACTTTGGTGAAAACCAATGAACTGACACTTTTAAATAACCCAGCTAATTCGAAATTTCTTTTTCTGTACACCCTCGCCTCCAAAATGATGCCATTTTCCTCATTTAAAGAAAAAAAATCCTAATCTAATTTCCCAAAGAACACACTCCCTTACTCTCTCTTAATCTCACTCAATCTCCAGAGGCACTCTAGTATCAAACTTACAAAAAAAACCACCGGCCACAGCCATCGCACGGTTGTTGCCACAATTGCCGGCTTCTTTGCCTCGTCTCCCTAGCTCCTATACATCTCCGTCATCTTCGGGGCATCTCTTGTCATCTTCATTGCGTCCTCCTCTGGCGTTACTCACTATCGTTGCTGTCTCTACCTTGCCAATCTCTCCTTTTTCATGCTTGGACAGCTTGGTTTCTCTCTTTTTTTTCCTGCATTTTGTAAGCAAAATGTAAACTTCGAGTGATTAGTAAATAATTAACCAATTAATTAATATTAATTGAAGAAATTAGAAAATTAATTTTATAGTATAATGGAGTAAAAATAACTAAAATACAAATTTTGACACTAATTTAAAAGATTTTGGCCCGAAAACAGGTCAACGTGCCGAACCGGTTGAACCTGGCCCAAGTGGCCCAAGCCCACTCACATAACTCCCCATATATAAGTTAAAATCACCTTTCTTCATCTTCTCATTACCATTTCACGCAGCAAGAAAGGAAGGGAAAAAGCAAACCTAAATTCTCAAAAGTCTCCAAATTTCATTTGTCCATAACTTTCAATCCGGAGCTTTGATTGACGAGCCGCTAGCGGCCATGCGTTCATCTTGGAATTCTCTACAAAATCCATCAAATATATTAGTAAGAGAATCATGTCTTTTTACCCAGTTCTCCCCTCTTCAATTCGTGATTTTGAGTTTTAGTATTGTAAGATTCTGTGATTTTGATGGTTTAGGGGTATTCTAGCAGTGGATAATCACCGGATTTTATCTATTTGACTCATGGGTAATGATAAGGAAACCCTAACCCCTATGAATTGGTGATTTAGTAAGTTCAACGTTGATTATTGTGATATTGTATGAATTAGATCGTGTATCTTGTTGAATTAGAGTTAAATTAGTGGATATTGGAAGCTTGGAATCGAATCCTAGGAGCTGAAAATTCAATTGGTGAGGAGTTGGAGTTTTAGAGCTTGAGAAACGATGGATAATTCAACTGTTCCGGGCTTAGGGAGGAATCAGCCAAGGTATGGCTTCTGTTTCTCGTAACTAAAATATAATGTGTCGTGAAAACATAGGCTAGTTAACCTTAAGATATGATTGAAATGTTGTTGTTGATTCTGATTGTGATGGATTGATATGCCTATGTATTAGAGACTTGGAGGTTGTTGTTGGTGCCATATTGGTTGTGGTGTTGGTATTGTATTTGATAGAAATAATTGATGATGTTATGATAATAATAATGATGATGATGTATATTAAACTTGAATGATTATGAATGGATATGAATGAATGATTTATAATGAAATTGGAAAAGGAAAATTATTTTGAGCTTGACCTGGCAAGGTTCGTGGTGGTTTACCGCTTGCCCAAGGTCGAAACGCATGTGGAGTTCGAGGTGGTTTACCACCTACATGTTATTAAACAAGAATGCTTTGTGGGGTTTGTGGTGATGTACCGCCCACATATTTTTAAAAGTGAATGTTATGTAGGGTTCATGGTGGTGTACTACGCATGTGTGTGTTGTTTTTCAATTGAAGGTCTTGCGAGGTTCGTGAGGGTGTACCGCTCGCAATGGTGGGGTTTGTGGTGGTGTACCGCCCGCCAGGTGGGGTTCTTGGTGGTGTACCGCCCACTGGTTTTCAAGAGGACAGTATCCGAATTGGCTACCAGATATGTTGGGTTCTGGTAAAGTAACCGACACGTGAGCTCACGGCCAATAGGAAAGGCATGCATCATATGCATTTATGTGTCTTGTTTGGTTTTTCATTCTTGGGTTTGCATAATTGATATTCATGCTTAATTGCTATATGTCCTGTTTGCTGTATCTGTATCCTAACTTTATTTGCTTTGTCTGTGTTACTTGTCTGTGTACTAGAGCTTTGGAGTATTGGAGAAAGACGGAATTTTAGGCTTAAGTTAGAAAGGAATTAGAAATAAGAACCTTAGATAGCCTACCCTATTTATGGTTTTCAGTTTTAGTTTTAAGTTTGAATATATTGTCGGAAGTTCTAGGATCGCCTCTGGCTATCCTGGGACATTATATATTAGTTACGTGGGCACCGTTACCATGCTGAGAACTTCCGGTTCTCATTCCATACATATATTTGTGGTTTTCAGATGCGAGTCGAGAGGCATCTCGCTAGGCGTTTAGATTTACTCAACAAACGAAGTTGGGGTGATGGTTTTGATATTTTGCTATCAGTATATATGACAAATTCTCTGTGTATATTTCTATATATTTTGAATTTGATCCTCCTAGAGGCTTTTGGGTGGAGAACTAAGTGTATGTTTATGTATTTTGGGTTTATTGGGTTATATATGTGTATATATATTTACATAAATATTTTCCGGCCGGCCTTGGCTTCGCAGGTCGAGTCAGGAGTTTGACATTATGTAACTTTTGACCCTCTGCTCCCATTATATTCTTGTGTCGTTACTTTTCTCTGTACGCAAGTTTTCGTTCACGCGAGTATATATATATTATTTTTAGAGGTCGTAATACCTCACCACCTCTATTTTATGACTTAAGCGTAAAGCTCTGTGTGGTAGGTTGTTACATTATGGTATTAGAGCAGTTTGTTCCTATAGAGCCTGATGGACGGACTGACTATGCTTCTGGGCATACTCTGGGTGTATGTACATGCTATTTAGGATGTCTGCTAGACATATATAGCATAAATATTCATAAGCAAACTTTTGGAGATTCAAAGCACTAGATTTGAGATATTAAGACTGATCACTTTAATATAAATTGTTCAGTGTGAACAAGACCCAAAGGGCATCTCGTGGATGCGAGTGAGGTGATATGATTGATGATAGGTCTGCTGCTGTGTAGACTATTGCTGACGGGTTGAGACAACAAGCTAGAAATGGTGATTGAGGCGGTAATGGACCTAGTGGTGAAGAAAACCAAGGGATTAGAACTCGCACAACTGGAGTAAAGGACAATGGCTTTTGGTTAGAGAGGTAAAAAGATTCAAGGAGATGTTCGGTGGAAGAAAGTGTAGGAATAAGCTCTTAGTGATTTATAATTTGAGTGGCGCTGCAGAAGCGTGGTGATTTGGTGGCTCTAAAGTTGTAGTGACATGAGAAAGGAGTCTTGGGATAGGAGATTGTTTCGAGGATTGACGTAGGATCAAGGAATGGAAAGTGTAATTGTGTGATTTTGTTTATAGCGGATTGAATCAGCTAAGAGATTGACAAATTGTTTAGTATTTGAGATAGTGAGAAGCATTTGAGATTGTTTTGATTTAGATGGAAACCTTAAACGGTAAGAGAGAGTGTGGTTACTGAGAAAGAGCTAGACGAAGCTAAGAGTAAAACAAATGGGTATGACTTAGGCTTGAATTAGGTTAAGTTTATGATCTTGTATATGGGAATGGAGAATGTGAATTATTGTTCGAAATGATGTTGGAGAATGGCAGAATGAATGACATGAAGTCGGTTGAATTTCAGAAAGCATATACGAAGATTCAAGAGCAAATTTTCGAAGGCAAAAATTTTTGTTAGGGGGTAGGATGTAAACTCCGAGTAATTAGTAAATAATTAACCAATAATTTAATATTAATTAAAAAATTAGAAAATTAAATTTTATAGTTTAATGGAGTAAAAATAATTAAAATACGAATTTTGACACTGATTTAAAAGATTTTGACCTGAAAATGGGCCAACAGGCCGAACCGGTTAGACTGGAGCCAAGTGGCCCAAGCCCACTCACATAACTTCCGATATATAAGTTAAAATCAGCTTTCTTCCCCTTCTCATTACCATTTTAGGTAGAAAGAAAGGAAGGGAAGAAGCAAACGTAAATTCGCAAAGGTCTCCAAATTTCATTGTCTATAACTTTCAATCCGGAGCTCCGATTGACAAGCCATTAGCGGCCACGTGTTCGTCTCAAAATTCTATAAAAGCCCACCAAACAATTTGGCAAGAGAATCACGTTTTTGTATCCAATTATCCTCTCTTCAATTCGTGATTTTGAGTTTTAGTATTGAGAGATTTTGTGATTTTGATGGTTTAGGGATACTCCAGTGGTGGATAATCACCAAATTTTGTCCATTTGACTCATGGGTAATGATAAGGAAACCCTAACCCTTGTGAATTGGTGATTTAGTGAGCTCAATGTTGATTATTATGATATTGTACGAATTAGATCATTTATCTTGTTGAATTGGAGTTAAATTGGTGGATATTGGAAGCTTGGAATTGAATCCTAGGAGCTAAAAATTCAGTTGGTGAGGAGTTGGAGTTTGAGAGCTTGAGGAACGGTGGAAAATTAAGGTGTTCCGGGCATAGGAAAGAATTGGCCAATGTATAGTTTTGGTTTCTCGTAACTAAAATATATGTGTCGTGAAAACTTAGGCTAGTTAACCTTAGGATAGGATTGAAATGTTGTTGTTGATACTGATTGTGATGGATTGATATGCCTATTGAAGCACCCTAATTAGCGTAAGCTTTACCTCACGTCGTAAAGCAAAGGTTAATCAAAGGTTACGACAGTTCTAAAGCTCATACATATATAGAAGAATTAATATAATCTTGAAGCCCGATGAAGGATATAGCTCAAAAACAGGATTTGAAAAGTGCAAAACGTACTAGCGAAGTTACTAACTTAAAGCACAAGATTTAGATATAATATAACAAAAGTTAATAATGTAATAATGTAAGAATCTAGCCACGACTTGCAGAGTTTAAGGCGGCTAGCCATAGATACAGACAAAATAAAAATCTGAAGTTTGAAATAGCTTATACAAGTTTTTCTCTCTCAATACAAGCCTCTAGGCAAAAGCAAGATACAAAAGTGAGAGATATATATACAGAATAATAAAAAAGACTCCAAAATGTATCATGATCTTCCACTTCTGTCACCATCCAAGCAACTCACCGAGGTGGGTTGCAACCTGCATCTGAAAAATAACAACAGAATATGGTATGAGAACCGGGAGTTCTCAGTATGGTAACAATGCCTAGTGATGTAAGATATAAGATCCCGGAATGCCAAAGGCAATCCTAGACTTCATATCCATCACAAGATTCATCTTAAAGCATACTAAAATAGTAAAGCATCAATTAAAACCATAATATAACTTAAAACCTTAACATTATAAAAGGGCTATTCTACTTAAAGGATCTTTTAGTCTAACAGTTCTCTGCTGTCCCACAGCCTTCACCAACCTATCCTCTGTGCGATCTCATCGCCACCACCTTCCGAACCTCCTCAATCCCAGTAGAAATCACAGATAATTTCAATGCAAGTAAAACACAATTAGAAGCATATAAGGCAAGTAATTCAAGTAAGCAATTAGGCATGTTATTCAATTAGTCATACAATTACAAGTTGGCAAAGCAAATAAATAGGTAGAAGATGCACATGATGAATGCCTGTCCTATTGGCTGTGTGATAAACCACTATTTTACGGTTTATCTTGTGCTTAATTCAGTAGATTTTACCTATTATTCTCACAATTATTCATAGAAATCACATGTTTTACATTTTCCTTCCTAATTTTGTGCTATGATTGAAAATATGTTTTTTTGGGCTTAAATTTGCTATTTTTAATCCTCTCTTATTACCATTCGATGTCGTGATATGTGTGTTCAGTGTTTTCAGAGATTATAGGGCAGGAATGGCATAGAGAATGGAAAGGAAGCATGCAAAAGTGGAAGGAATACAAGAAACTGAAGGAATTGCAAAGCTGTCAAGCCTGACCTCTTCGTACTAAATCAGACAAAACTTAAGCTATAGAACTCCGAATAAGGCGGTTCCAGTTGCATTGGAAAGCTAATATTCGGAGCTTCGAAATGATATATAATTTTCCATAGTTGCCTTAATGTTAGATGATGCGCACATACAAAGCACACGTACACGTGGATAGTACGGCAGATAAGCGACACGTACGCGTGGGCAACACGTACGCGTGACGGAGCCACGTACTGTACGTATTAGAAATCGTTGGGGGTGATTTTTGGGCTATTTTTGGCCTAGTTTCAAGCCCAAAAACACTGATTAAAGGCTGCAGAGTGGAGGATTCAATCATTCATTCATTCAATCAATCATTATTCACTTTTCATAATTCTAGGATTTAGATGTAGTTTTTTAGAGAGAGAGGCTCTCTCCTCTCTCTAGGTTTTAGGTTTTTAGGTTTAGTTATCCTCCAATTCAAAATTCTATCTTGCTTTATTTTAGTTTCTATTCTATATTTTATCACTCTAGCATCTTAGTTTATCTTTTGTTGTTGATTTATTTATTTTCCCCATTTAGTTTGTGAACCTTTAATGTTAGATTCAATTTCCATATTAATGCAATTTATGTTTTCCATGGTTATTGTTACTCTCTTTAATTGTTAGTCATTGACGTTTGCAATTGGTTGTTTAGATTTATTTTCCTTGTTAATTTTCTATGCTTTTATTTTCTGCCTATCAAGTGTTTGATAAAATGCTTGGAAGGATGTTAGAGTAGAATTTTATGTTCTTGGCTTGGGAAGGTAACTTAGGAATTCTTGAGTTTCTAATGTCCAAGTGATTGATAATTGATAGCCATTAACTCTAGCTTCCATTACTTCAATTCGTGAATAGCCAAGACTTATGGACTTGGATTGATATAGCTCACTTGACTTTCCTTTACTTGTTAGAGGATGACTTAGTGGGATTGATCCTTGCAATTATCATGTTGTGGTTAGTGATAAGAATAGAGATCCTTGACCACCAAACCTTGCCAAGACTGTTTTTAACATTTATTTTCCATTGCAATTTACTTTCCTTATTTCTCATTCAAAACCCCAAAAATATACTTTTCCATAACCAATTATAAGTACACTTCCCTGCAATTCCTTGAGAGACGACCCGAGGTTTGAATACTTTTGTTATTATTTTTAAGGGTTTGTTACCTGTGACAACCAAACTTTTGTATGAAGGGATTATTGTTGGTCTAGAAACTATACTTGCAACGAGAGTTTATTGTAAAACTCTAGATCACACAAAAATCCGTTCATCAAAATGGCGCCGTTGCCGGGGAATTATAAACGTGTGCCTTATTATTGGTTATTGTAAATATTTGTTTTTTGCTTGTTTGCTAGTTTTTGTTAGTTTAGGAATTAGTTGCTTATTTTTACTAGTTTTTGTTTTTATTTTCTTTAGTTACTATGAACTCTCACCCCTTTGGCTATGAGTTTGGTTACAATTATGTTACGCGAAGAGGAGATTACAATGAAAGCTTGCATCAAGGATGTGACAATCAAAGATGGGAGGAGCCACAAGGATTAGATCAACCCTCTTGGCAACAACCTCCACCCACTTACTATGAGCATGAACCATTCCAAAGTGCATATCAATCCCATGGATATGGTGGACCCTCTTGTAGTTACCAACAAGCCCCACCATATTCCTATGAACCCCCTCCTCAATATAGTTATGAACCACCATACTCACAAGCCCCTTTCCACCATTCGCCTCCATATGACACCAATCCATATCCGCCTACCCAACCACCTTATGAACCATACATAGAACCACCCACATTCCAACACAATTACCCCCAAGAACCACCACTTCAATATACACCATTTTCATATCCTTATCAAGATGAACCACCTTCTTATCATGAGCCCTCTCTCCTAACAAATGAACTCTCCTATACACCCCAAGCTCCCATAAATTATACCCTCAATGTTATTCACCATGGCCAAAGAGAGCTTCAAACCACACTTACCTCTACTCTAATTGGTCTCACGTCTACTCTCCAAGCCCTTATATCCCGTAGGTATCCATCAATCCAAGAGCAAGATGATCCCAATTACGCTATTGACATGGAACAAGAGAGAAGGTATCGTCTTAGGGACATAATGGATCGGTTTCACGATCACATACTTCAAGAGAAGTAAGAGGAGGCCCTGAAGGTGGAGGTAGTAGAGACCCTTGAAGGCGAGGGAGTGGTTGAAGAATTAGTGAAGGAAGACATCAAGGAGGAATTTGATTTTGTATTAGAGCAAGTGGAGAAAGTCAAAATTATCATAGAAGAGGAAGTTGTTGAAGACTTGGGTGATGCGGAACCTCCATGGGAAAGTCCAGTCATAGAGCCTCCTTCCAAGATGTTTGAATTTGATGTTGAGGAGGGTGTACAACCTCCAAGGCATATCATGGTTGAAGACTTTGAAGAGGAGGATCAAGAGATGGAGATTAAAGAAGAAGGGGGCACAATCTCCCACGCCCTTGGTAAGCAATGAAAAAGAGATCGAATTGGAAGAAAGCTACCAAGAGGAAGAGGTTGAAATTAAAGAATCTTGCAAAGAGGTGGAAGTTGTCAAGAAAGAACACAAGAGAGTGGAGCTTGTAAGATCATTAGAAACACCTCTCCCAAAGCCATTACCATCCAATACAACATTCAAGTGGGTAAAATTCTTATCCTTGAGTCCTTGACCTTTACTTTCCCACTTGAATATGGTATTCTTGAAACGAATGACCAACTTAGGAAGCTTTGTGGCATAAGGCGTAAGAGAAGAATGATTAGTGGTAGGAGTTGTCATGCAAGGTTCAATATGGTTGCATGCTCCAAGTTGAAGTGCAAGAATTGGTGTAGAGGTCGATTAATGGGTCTAGGAAGTTGTTTGGATGCCTTAGTGAGAATTTGGACTGCTTGCCACCCGGTTGGAACAATGATGATCAACAAGAAGACAGGTGGAAAAGCAAGTTTTGGGACCCCGAAATTCAGTCTAGCAATCAACACTCTTAGGGCCTTGTCACTTGCTTTAACTTACTTGAAGGCTCTTTGCACCTAGTTTGGGATCCCGGAGGCTATTGGAATTACAAACATTGGTGGGGATTCAAGGATTAGTACAAGCACAAGCCACCATAACAAGGAGCTCACCAAATGTCCAACTTAAGGACAATAACTAAAAGTGCTAGGTAGGAGACAACCCACCATGGTATGATCGTTCCTTTTCATTCTTAGTTTTATTTTGTTTTATTTTTTTATCAGTGTTCACTCATTCATTCTGCATCATCACCTGCATTTTGAAAAAAAAAAAAGCAGCATTCGACGCGCGAGCATCTCGTACACGTGCGCGTCATATGTGAATGCGCAATATGTTAGATTGAACAGAGAGTTGCGCGGGAGTTGCGCAAAAAACGTGCTTTAGGCACAATCAAGCCCACGCGTACGCATACCGTACGCGTGCGCGTCGTTTCCACTTTTGGCGACCCACGCGTACGCGTCTATGGCGTGTTCACGTGGATGAGGAATTTGGCATAAATCTGTGTTTTGACCAGAGAGTTGTGCTGGTCTGGGGCTGGTACTGTGCTAGAGGCACAAATTCACCCACGCATACGCGTCCCTGATGCGTGCGCGCCCTTTTCCACCCATGACCATCCACGCGTGTGCGTCCATGACGCACACGCGTCGCGTGCAAGCTTGGCCCCAGCACAAAATAGACAGAGAGTTGTGCGTAAGCGAGGCTGGACTCGCGCCAATGGCACAACTTGAGGCACACGTCCGCGCACCGGACGCTTACACGTCCCTCCATTCTTGTGCGTCCACGCGTACGCGTGCGCGTCCGTCGCATGCGTCGCCTCACTTCACTAGCGCGCCACCCAGTTTCAATTATTCCCTCCTCCCAAATCCTAATTCTCTCTCAATCCTACTTCATTCTTCTTCCCCCTTCTCATCCTTATTCTCTTTCATTCTCTTTTACATGTTGCATTTGCATACTTTCCTTCATTGCATTTTAATTTTATTCCTATTTTTATCCCTTTTTCTAATTTTCTATTTTACCATTGGTGTTAACTGTTCTTATTCAACTGTTGCATCTTTTCTTGATTTATTTTGGTGCTTCGTGACTTGTTTTAAACTGTTGGGTGTTATTAATTATAAGTCAATGCTACTTTTTATACTTGTATTCTATTTGCATTGATATGCACTTATATTGTCTCTCAGACCCACACTCTCTCCCCCATTATTGCAATTTTTGCACTATTTATATGCCATTTGCTTCTACTATTTTCTTACTTGCATGTTGTAGCTACCATGTAGTTGAGATCCTCATTATTTGGCATCAACCCACCCACATTCTATTTGTTTTCATATCTTTGTTTCTGGGTTACTTCTCTTCCTTTTTCTCTTCTTTCATGATGGCCACCAAGAAGGGGAACAGAACACTTCTAAATGGGGAGTCAAATAAGTCCCGTCGCACAATCTTTGGCGAAAAGCATCAGTTGTAGCAACCCGTCCACTTGCACATCTCAGCATGCACCGAGGACGGTGCAATCTTTAAGTCTGGGGAGGTCGATACTGATCTCCGTGGGTTAGTTACTTTCCTGTCTAAATTTTTTTTGTTAAATTAGTTGTTGCATTTGCATGTTTAATTGCATGTTTGTTAGATTTCGTGCATATTTTACCACTACTTGGTTGAAGTAATATTTTCTTTTTTAAGAAACCTTTTATAGAATTTCACTAACTTGAATTAAAACTTTTGTTAAACTTGTTTGAAGAAATTTTATTTTGGAACATGGTTTAGAGCTTAAACACACAAAACCAATGAGATTTTGAGCCTATTATGATTGGTTGCATTTTATCAACCAATATTCTGTTTTTGGTGTGTGTTGTTCTCCCTAAAATTGTGATCTCTGTCTTACTTGATTCTATATTTTCATGGTTTAATGTATGCATACACTTATATGATTGAGGCCTTGTTTCACTATGGCTCACATATCCATATGGCCCTACCCTATCATTACCCTTGCAACCCCATATTGAGCCTATATTACCCATTTTGTTCTTTATTATAGCACATCATTAAATCTAGGCTTAAAACAATAAATATCCTTAATTTGAGTCCTTGGTTAGCTTAGACTAGTGAGAGTGCTCATGAATTAAGTGTGGAGAAATTGGGTTTGGAAACGTTGGTTTGAGAATTGGGTGTTGTATATTCTTATGAAAATGTGAAAAAGAATGTTGAGGACATGTTTATGCATGAAATACCTTAATCATATACATTGAGAAAGACAAAAGAGAAAGAAAAAAAGAGAAAAAGAAAAGCAAAAGAGCAAATAAATAAAAAAGGGACAAAATGCCCCAGAGTAAATGATAGCAATGCATATGAGTTGTACTCAAATTCGGATGCATGAATATATGGTAAACATAGTTAATGGGTAGTTAGATTTTGCATTGTAATTACATGGATTGTCTTAGGTTAGGTGGTAAGTTTAGGTTAATCAAGAATTCGAATTTTAGTCCACTTAACCAAATACATTCCTACCTTGATCCTAACCCCATTACAACCCTTAAAAGACCTCTTGATATGTGTATCTATGCATTAATTCTTTGTTGATTGGTAGAAGAAGAGCAAGCCTTAGAATGTAATATTAGTAGAGATTTTAGAGAATCGAACCTTAAACACTTGAGTGATTAGAGTGTATACACTTCCGGTGAGGGTTTGATGTTCGATTCTTTGTTCTCGGCTTTCATGAGCTATTTTTTTCTGCAAGTCTATTTGTACTTCATTTTTATGATTTGAATTAGTGAAACCCATTTCATATTTGTTTTTGGAGAATTTGATTTACTTTTAACCAAGTAGGTAGAATCATTTTTTTTGCATGTAGTTGCATTCATATAGATAGGTTGCATTGCATAAGTTCAACCATTTTGCCTCCACTCTTTTAGTTCTCTTGAGCTTAGCATGAGGACATGCTAATGTTTAAGTGTGGGGAGATTGATAAATCGCTATTTTACGGTTTATCTTGTGCTTAATTCAGTAGATTTTACCCATTATTCTCACACTTATTCATAGAAATCGCATGTTTTACATTTTTCTTCCTAATTTTGTGCTATGATTGAAAATATGCTTCTTTGGCCTTAAATTTGCTATTTTTAATCCTCTCTTGTTACCATTCGATGCCGTGATATGAGTGTTCAGTGTTTTCAGAGAATACAGAGCAGGAATAACGTAGGGGATGGAAAGAAAGCATGCAAAAGTAGAAGGAATACAAGAAATTGAAGGAATTTCAAAGCTGTCAAGCCTGACCTCTTCGTACTAAATCAGACATAACTTGAGCTACAGAGATCCAAAGAAGGTGGTTTCAGTTGCGTTGGAAAGCTAATATTCGGAGCTTCGAAATAATATATAATTTGCCATAGTTGCCTTTCTGTTAGATGACGCGCACGTGCAAAGCACGCGTACGCATGGATAGTACGGCAGCAAGCGACGCGTATGCGTGACGGAGCCACGTGCTGTATGTATCATAAATCACAGGGGGTGATTTCTGGGCTATTTTTGGCCCAGTTTCAAGCCCGAAAACACCGATTAAAGGCTGCAGAGTGGAGGATTCTTTCATTCATTCATTCAATCAATCATTATTCACTTTTCATAATTCTAGGTTTTAGGTTTTTAGGTTTAGTTCTCCTCCAATTCAGAATTCTATCTTGCTTTATTTTAGTTTCTATTATACATTTTTATCACTCTAGCATCTTAGTTTATCTTCACTTGTTGATTTATTTATTTTCCCCATTTGGTTTGTGAACCTTTGATGTTAAATTCAATTTCCATATTAATGCAATTTATGTTTTCCATGGTTATTGTTACTCTCTTTAATTGTTAGTCATTGACGCTTGCAATTGGTTGTTTAGATTTATTTTCCTTGTTAATTTTCTATGCTTTTATTTTCTGCCTACCAAGTGTTTGATAAAATGCTTGGAAGGATGTTAGAGTAGAATTTTATGTTCTTGGCTTGGGAAGGTAACTTAGGAATTATTGAGTTTCTAATGTCCAAGTGATTGATAATTGATAGCCATTAACTCTAGCTTCCATTACTTCAATTCGTGAATAGGCAGGACTTACGGACTTGGATTGATATAGCTCACTTGACTTTCCTTTACTTGTTAGAGGATGACTTAGTGTGATTGATCATTGCAATTATCATGTTGTGGTTAGTGATAAAAATAGAGATCCTTGACCACAAAACCTTGCCAAGACCGTTTTTTCCATTTAATTTCCACTGCAATTTAATTTCCTTGTTTCTCATTTAAAATTCCAAAAATATACTTTTCCATAACCAATTATAAGTACACTTCCCTATAATTCCTTGAGAGACAACCCGAGGTTTGAATACTTCGGTTATTATTTTTAGGGGTTTGTTACCTGTGACAACCAAACTTTTGTATGAAGGAATTATTGTTGGTCTAGAAACTATACTTGCAACGAGAGTTTATTGTAAAATTCTAGATCACACAAAAATCCGTTCATCACTGTGATATCACATTGTCAGTTCAACTGCCAACCAGACACATCTCCATGGAGATGTCGCCCTTCGGAATCATCATTGGGAACCCCCGAGATATGGTGCTCGGATCACCGTTCAAGATTTTGTGCCTGCACACTCTATTCATACGAAGGGATGCGAGCGGGTTACTCTTGCCACAGACCTCACATCTCAATGTAATCGGGATTAACCACCATCCTTACGCCGCCGCCGCTGCCTCAACAAGTGGGATTAACCACCGTCCCTGCCGGGCGCATAGCATCTCATCAATCTCAGTATAAAATAATAGTTTAGTGGTTCTTTAGAAACATTTTCACTACAGCAATGATTCCCCATTGCACATTCGAGTCCTCGACTCATCTCAACCACTATCAAATCAACATTTCCATTCCAAGTTATCGACTCATCTCAACTACTGTCAATTCACATTTCTATTCCGAACTCAGCAGTTCATCAGTTCTCATTTCATATACCAATCTACCTTCACACGCCATCAAACCCATCCTCAGTACACCCGAAACCTAAGCCTCTATTTTCTAATTTTTCAAAATAGTATCAACTAAATCTCTTAGGTCCTATCCGATGTTTTAATGCTCAAAATTAAGCCCAAGAGTCTTAAAATATAGTCACAAAAGCTTACAATCTTGTTAGGAAGGTGAAATAGTTGAAAATAAAGTTTAAGTTTGAGAAACAGGTCGTGTGCGTACGCACAGGGGTGTGCATGCGCACGCCTAGGAGAATTTTTAAAAAGTGTCCGTACGCATAGAGGTGTGCGTACACACAAGTACAAAATTTTTCAGTTCTGTTCGCTCGAACAAGGTGTGCTCGCGCCCTCAACAGACTGCAATTCCCAACGTGTGCGTGCACAGAGGTTGTAAAACTCCATTGGTCATGTGCGCACACAGGTTATGCTAGCTCTCTTACCAGAGGCCATTCCCCTGTGTGTGCGTACGCACAAGGCTGTTCGTGCACACATGTTCGAAAATCACAGGGGTGTGCATACGCACAAGGCTGTGCGTGCGTATATACATGAAGTCACAAAATTCTGCAACTTTGTAGAATTTCAGATTTTGACACCAAACTTTGAATGATCATAACTCTCTCTATAAAAATCTAAATTTTACAAACTTCATAACGATTTGAAGAGTTTTCAATAAATTTTAATTCTAAACAACTTTGAAATAATTTTGAAAACTAAGGCACAAGTTATGACCCGTCAAAGTTCACAAAAAATCCCCTTTTTACCAAGTTCCACAAGTACTCAAACCACATCCAACCAAAATAATACCAAACTTCCATTTATAGCACAATCTACCCTCTTGGGTCACAATTCACCATTCATACCAATTTTCTACCCATATTTCAATATCATCAACCTCAACATCACATACATCACACTATAACATCTTTCAATCTACACAATCATCCATCATTATTATATCATTCACGATCATCATAATTAACTCATTCAACCTCAATCTCACTCTTCAACATTAATATATCAATATTAACAATCAAAATTAATCATAATAACCCAAAGCTCATCAATTCATCATGCATCATATCTCAACAATTCCAACAACTAATTTAATTCAATCCTATCCTATGGGTCACTAGCCTAAGTGTCCAGAAATATTATATACTACAAAGAAGAAACCAAAACCATATCTTGGCCGATTTCCAATATGAACCAAAACTCAAAATTGAGCTCAACTCAAGCTTCCAACCATAAGCAAGCAACCAATATAACTCCAATAAGCATCAACAAGCTCCAATAATTGCCAATAATCACAACCTCAAGCTATAACACACATAAATAATAACTTATCAACCTAGGGCTCATCATAATCAAAATTTCACAAGAGTTTCAAAGCCTCTTACCTTACCCAACAGTTTTGGATGCCAAATCCAATGTCAATCAAGGGATAGAGCGTACCTAAACACAAGATTTCACTTAAAATCAAAACCCCAAAATTCAAATTTCACAAGGGCACAAAACTGGGCAGGGAATCTCGAGAAACATACCACAATATTTAGATAGAAGTGATGGGCTTGGCGAGAGCTTTGCGTAGCCGCTGATGGCACGCGAATCGAAGCACTGTAGTTCGAGATATTGCAGATTGAAGTGAGATGTGAATAGTATTTTAATGGAAACCCTTCTCTATTTTTCACCTCACTTCAGCTGGGTTTTGTTGTTTATGTGGCTGAAGGGTTCATTAAATGAACTTATTTATATGTTGGGCTTGACCCAACTTGGGCCCGGTCCAACCCGTAAGCGTTTTTAGCCCGTTTGACCCAACTTTGGGCCAAACCTTTAAAATTAACGCCCGATTTTTTACTTCTAATATTTTTCTAATATTTTTACTGTTTTAAATTTTTTTCACACAGTACCGGGCAGACTTGAATCGGTTCGACCGGTTCGGCAGCTGTTTGCAGTTTTTCTCGATTTTTCGCAGAAAAAACATTTTTTGACCCAGAAAAATCTACTGAGCCCAAAATTCATATTTAAATCTTTCAATTCTCATTCTAAATTGTCGGATCCCATTTTGGGTAATTTAATTATCTAATTAGGTAGTTAATTAATCACGGTTCTTACACCTATATATTAGAGACTTTGAGGCTATTGTTGGTGCCATATTGATTTTCGTGTTGGCATTGTGTTTGATAGAGATAATTGATGATGTTATGATAATGATAATGATGATGATGTATATTGAACTTGGATGATTATGAATGGATATGAATGAATAATTTATAACGAAATTGGAAAAGAAAAATTGTTTTGAGCTTGACCTGGCAAGGTTTGTGGTGGTTTACCGCTTTCTCAGTATCAGAAACGAATGTGGAATTCAAGGTGGTTTACTGCCCACATGTTTTTAAACAAGAATGCTTTGTGGGATTCGTGGTGGTGTACTGCCCACATGTTTATAAAAGTGAATGTTATGTGGGGTTCGTGGTGGTGTACCGCCCACGTGTGTGTGTTGTTTTCCAATTGAAGTTCTTGCGAGGTTCGTGGCGGTACCGCTCGCAATGGTGGGGTTCATGGTGGTGTATCGCCTGCCAGGTGGGGTTCGTGGTGGTGTACCGCCCACTGGTTTTCAAGAGGACAATATCTGGATTGGCTACCAGATGTGTCAGGTTCTGGCAAAGTAACCAACATGTGAGCTCACGGCCAGTAGAAAAGGCATGCATCATATGCATTTATGTGTCTTGTTTGGTTTTTCATTCTTGGGTTTGTGTAATTGATATTCATGCTTAATTGCTATATGTCCTGTTGGTTGTATCTGTATCCTACTTTTGTTTGCTTTATCTGTATTGCTTGTCTGTGCACTGGAGCTTTGGAGAATTGGACGAAGGCAAAATTTAGGGCTTAAGTTAGAAAGGAATTAGAAATAAGAACCTTAGATAGCCTACCCTGTTTATGGTTTTCATTTTTAGTTTTAAGTTTGAATCTATTGTCGGAAGTTCTAGGATCGCCTATAGCTTTTCCAAGACATTATATATTAGTTATGTGGGCACCGTTACCATGTTGAGAACCTCCGGTTCTCATTCCATACATATATTTGTGGTTTTTTAGATGCAAGTCAATAGGCACCTCGTTAGGCGTTTGGATTTACTTAGCAAGCGAAGTTAGGATGCTGGTTTTGATATTTTGCTATCCGTATATAAGACAAATTCTCCGTGTATATTTCTATATATTTTTAATCTGATCCTCCTACTTTTGGGTGGAGAACTAAGTGTATGCTTTATTTTAGGTTTAGTGGGTTATATATGTGTATATTTATTTACGTAAATATTCTCCGGCCGGCCTTTGCTTTGCAGGTCGAGCTAGGAGTTTGACGTTATGTATCTTTTGACCCTCTGCTCTCATTATATTCTTGTGTCGTTACTTTTCTTCGTACGCAAGTTTATGATCATGCGAGTGATGCACTTTTTTTTTGTGACTTGTTGCTTAAGCTTTCTTTCAAGGTTCCTCAAATATAAAATTTTCCTTTTCGTAATACTTCATTATGTTTGTTTTATGACTTAAGCGTAAAGCTTTATGTGGTAAGGTGTTACACAAAACGTCAAGCATTTTTTTATTTTTTTTAGTATTCATTTATTGGGTTATAATTTGATTAACTAAATAATTAACTAATGATGTTGATTATGAATATGTTTATTTTTTAGAGTTGTTGATTGATTATAATTTGTTGATTCTTGGCCGTGTAATATATATAGGTTTAACGGTGAATTGATGTTTTTTATTATTGGTGTTTATAATTTTTTTTTGTGCTATATTATAGGGTTTGCTATGAATTTATAATTTTATATTGTTGAATAGGGGATAGATTCTGTAAATTTAGTATAGCTGTTATTTTTATATTGTTTCATATTGTTTTATGTTTATCTTTGGATTAGTTATTTTTAGAATTCGAAACTTAATTTTTCTTAAAATATTAGTATAAATATGTATTTTAAATTTTAATTTTAAATTTTTTATTATTTTATATTTTTATTTATGTGAGACTAATTCAATCAATAATTAACCAATTAAACTAATAAACTAATATCAACCTGATTCAATTACTGATTCGATTTTTAACTATACATATCTCTACAATTAGTAAATAAGACAATCACATATTTTCTTACAATCCAATTATTTTCATTTGAAAATATTTTCACCTTCTAACATTAAAAGTGCTAAAAACATAAAATTATCGTTTCGAATTTCTATGCGTTTTAGAACGTATTTTCAATTAAATATTTTTATTTATTTGAATCAAATATATTTTTAATTTTATTTTTTATTTTTTTAAAACAAAAAATATAAAAAAATAAAAAGATAAACAACCAACTAGGGTGTACATAACACGACCCAATTTGAAGATCTGATCCGAATCTAAACATTTTAGGAGTTAATTTGGTGTGATTTTAGTGAGTCTAGATCCGAGTAACAGTTTTAAAAATAGATTCGGTCATTATTTAAGGTCGGATCCGGGTTAAGACGAATTCGACTTCACTCGACCCATGTGTACCTTAAAAAGACTAAAAAATGTATATATAGTTTAAAATAATTCTAATATTATGTTATATTAATTATAAGCTTATTGTTTTATTTTTAATGACACTTGTTGAATTAGAAAATAGATAAAAAAACATAAAATTAGAATTTATGAACAAATTCAAGTTCAAATATAAATATCAACTTTTCAATAACAAGTATGTTTTTTTCTTCTTTATAAATAAGTATATCAAAATTTTTTGACATAAAATTTATCAAGACCCACCCAGACTTCACCGATTTAGTTCTAATTTTAGGCTTGGTTTGGTAAAGCTTTTTGAAGATGTGCTTGTGCTTTTTAAAAGCTCAAGCTCCTCATTTTGTGTTTGGTAAATCAAAAAGATCATGTGCTTGTGCTTGCAGCTTTTAAAAGATCGAGGTACTTTTGAAAGCACCTAGGATAGAGCTTTTCAAAGTTGGCTTGTGCTTTTCAAAATTTAAAAGTCTAATATAACCTCATATGTTAACTAATTTTCAAATTTAATGTTTGCATTTATGTCTATTATAGTATTTTTAAATTTTAAAAGGTATTTTACCAAACACAATTGATGTTGCTTATGTTTATTAAAAGTTGTTTTTGATTTGATTTACCAAACATAAATGCTACAACTTTTAAAAAACCATCTTTTAAAAGTTAACTTTTATAAGCTACTTTTAAAAAGTAAAAGCTTTACCAAACTAAGCCTTAGTGTGATCCGAAAATAGTGAGATTTCACCAAATTTAAAACCAAATAATAATTTTAAACATAGACTCAATCATTATTTAGAGTTGAATCCGAATAAAAACAAACAATTTTACCTGATTCATATACACCTTACACAGCCAACCCCTTAACTTTTCTCTCTTATTATTGCCCTCTTCCACTTGCAAAAAAGTTTAAAACTAAATATGATAACTACGCTTCACTAACCAACAAATATATACACATTATTGCATATGTCTTAACGTTTTATAAAGCAAATTTGACATCTTTAAGAGAGAAAATAAAACCAAAGGACCCAAGATAAGCTCAAATCAATGAACTTAAATAAAAGTAGACATAACAAACACAAAAGTCTTCTCCATTGTTGTGTGGACGATATCATCAATGCCTTAGGGAAAGCAACTCATGAATGAGTGCACCCAAATCAGAGTATGATGATCCTCCATTTTCAACAGCAGCGTTAGCCAACTGTGACAACACGTTCGCGTTCATTCTCATTTCCTCTGTTTCTTCTCCTACCATTATCTTCTTCACAGCCTTCTCTATTGCCTCCCATTCAACACTAACCTTATCCATTCTTGCCCATTTTTTTACACCAACAGGCACACCAATCTTAAGAACCTCAGTCACCAATTTCTCATTGTAAAATTGCTCTGCCCCCATAGGCCAAGTTACCATTGGCACCCCAGCAGCCACTCCTTCCAAAGTCGAATTCCAACCACAATGCGTTACAAACGCTCCTATTGCTTTGTGCCCAAGAATCAACACTTGTGGCGCCCAACCTCTTATGATTAGTCCCGTTCCTTCCATTCTTTTCTCGAACCCTTCCAGAAGCCATTCCTCCTTAGATTCTCCCTCTTTCTTGTTGTTTTTCACCACCCAAATGAAATCTTGCCCTGAAGCCTCAAGACCCAAAGCAATTTCTCTAAGCTGAGAATCTTCAAAGTTCGCTATACTTCCGAAGCAAATATACACAACTGAATTGGGCTTCTTTGTGTCGAGCCACTTCAAACACTCGTTTTCATCAATAGATGCATCTTTTCCTCTTTGAGATTTCTCTTCAGTATCTTTATTGCAAAGAGAAAGAGGACCAATAAGCCACGCTTTTCTTCCAAGCCCATTCCTGGAATAATCTGCATAAACGCTCTCGAGTTCGTAGAAGCTGTTAACAACCACGCCATAGCACTCCCCCTCTGATTCATTGGCTTCCTTAAAGAATTCAGTCAGTGGGTTTGTTTCACCGGTGATCGAAGCAGGCGGCAACTGCGTCCTCAACATTTTAATCTCGCCAGGTAGATTGGGAATCACAAAGGGTTCCGAATCTGAAGAAACATTCTTTTGCGGCTCATAGAGTCTCATACATTCGATAGCACACATGGAGAAAAGACCAGTCCCGTTAAACACAATCCTGGGAATTCCAACCATGGAAGCAGAATCAGTAGCCCAAGGGAAGAACACATCAGCAACGACACAATCAGGTTTATGCTGAAGCAATAGCTTCTCGAATGGCTCTTGAAGCAACCTGGTAGCTAAGAAGAACACAGGAAATTTATCCGGCGAAGGGATTAAGTCTCCATTTTCGCACCCTTCTGGTAAACCAGCTTTAGAACATGGAAACTCGATGGTTTCTATGTGGATATTGTTGTTGTTGTGAGTTTTGGACTTGCCTATGGCTTTGGAGATGAGAGATGCGTTTACTGGGGTGGTGACTATGGTGGACTTGACCCCTCTTGAAGCGAAGAGTTTGGCCATATCAACCACTGGGATCATGTGGCCATGAGACAGGAAAGGGAAGAAGAATATGT
>NC_029777.3:95716588-95724822 GCF_000817695.3 Arachis duranensis | reverse complement strand
AGATTCCCTACCCATGTTTTCAGTTTCTGACTCGTGAGTAAGAGAAATGAAGAATTTTGAAGCCAAATTGTCGACTTTGGTTAAGCAGGGGATTTTATGGAATATTTGGTATGATTAAGTTTCGGTGGATACGAGTTTTATAGAAAAAGCCGTGGAGCTTCTAGATGAATCACAGGTTTTGGATCTGGATCTATGCTTTAATGATTTCAAATTTATATTATTTTTTAATTTTTTTAAATATTTTTATTTTCACATTATTTTTTAATTTATCATATCACAATAATATATATTTATAACTAAATAAAAGTTATTGAATAATGAGTATGCATAAATATGAAGTAATTATCTAAATCAGTCTCTAAAAATTTTAAAATAGAACATTTTAGTCCTTTAAATTTTAAATACACAAAATAATTTTTAAAATTTACTTTTGTTAGATAATATAATTCTTTGTCAATTTTTGTCGTTAGTCAATAACTTTGACTGCTAACGTAGAACTTTATCTTGCATATATAGTCATTAAGTGTGGACAATTCAATCCTTAAGCTCATTTACAAATACGACACCATTTTGAAACACAATTCTCACTCCCATTTTAAGCATGTTGCTATGAAGAATGAGAAACACTAGTTCATTCCCTAAAGCTACACCTGTTCCAATAGCCAATAGTGGACAAAGATCAAGCTGTTCTACCCATTGTAGAGGAAGGGTCAGTCATGCTATCGCCCATAACAAGGGGGCTAAGGAATAGACAACACTCGAAGTACCATTGTGGGTTATCTGTAATTATCGCCAAATCAAACATGGTAGAGAATCCTAGAAGGTTGTTCTTTGAATGTCCAACGTATAAGGCAATTAACTCTATTCTAGTGTGATTTTGCATATGATATAAGTATATGATATTTTTGAATTTCATATTGTTGCAGGAAAAGGAGTCTCACTGCAATTTCTTTGCTTGGTTTGACATGGTCTTTGACATCAATAACAAGAATGCTATCATGGATGATATTGCTGATGCTAATCAGTTGGATGATGTGGTTGTTGGATTTCAAGGGAAATTGATGGAGCTATAGAAGAGAATGGTTGCATAAGAGAATTCTCAAAAAAAAAAAAGTAATAAATAGAGATTAGAAAAATAGATTTAATAATATAGCCTTACGATTGGTTTCTTTGTGTTAGCTTGTGCTTTTATTGTGAATTACTCTTCACAATGATAGACTTATTATGTTAAGTCCAAATTTATGAATGAATGAATGAAACTTTTTTTGTTGTTATGGATTAGTGCTTGTGTGAAATTTTGAGTAAATAGGTATTGAGTTTAATGGATTACGTGTACAAATTAATGAGAATGAGAAAAAAAAGGTACTCCTAATTAAGTGAATTTAAATTGGATGGATAATGAAATAAAGATATAATATCTTATAACATTATTTTATAATAGAAATCTCAACTATTGTTAAGTATTGAATGTAGACAAGTCTCAGTTAAACTAGTATTATATTAACGTGTATTGTCTTTTGAAACACCTCAAAAAACATTTTTTAAAAAATAAAACTTGAACTTTTTGAAATCAAAACTAATATATTCTGCTAATCACAAGGTACAAACACCTAAGAAGTAGAAATGGTAGATGGACGATGGGTACTCAAGGCATATAATAATTGGTAAAAAGAAGTGTTAGAATATAATTAGGATCAATTAGTACTATTCAGCATGTTAGAAACAAGAGATTAAACTGTATTATTGAGTGTATTTAAGTTGTCTATTTAAATTGTCTCGAATAATACAATATAGAAGGATATTTATAGGTACTAAGAGAATTATAATAATAAAGACGTAATCTCCTATAATAAATATTCAGATATACTAAATAGTACTAATTGATCCTAATTGATCCTAATTATATTCTAACATCCCCCTCACTTGAGTTTGAAATTTATTTAAAACAACAAAATAAAGAGAAAAAAACTGCATAAACTAATAAAACGGGTGCAGACGGAACTGTCGGAAGGAAGCTGACACTAGTCTAAAGGAAGCGCAGACAAAACTGCTGCTATCTGAAAGAGTGCAGACGGAACTGCCACAAGAAAACAGCCACGAGAAAACAGAACACAAACAGAACAAGAGAACGCAGACGGAACTGTCACGAGAGAACGCAGACGAACTGCCACGAGAGAACGCAGACAGAATTGTCGAAAGAGAGCGAAAACTATATGATTTCTTCATGAGAATGGGTAAGCAGCAGATGATAATGGTGTTTGATCATACGACTCGAAAAAAACACAAGACAGAGAAAATAGGCTAGTCGGTGGGCGTCAAAAGAGTGACAAAAGGGAAAAAAGAATGGCATAGAAAAAAATGCAAATCGCAAGGAAAACAACCTATCCTCTTCAAGGAGGATACCATGGCTCTGATACCATGTTAGAAAAAGATACTAAACTGAAGGAATGATTTGTGTATTATTGAGTATATTCAAGTTGTCTATTCAAGTTGTCTCGAATAATACAATATAGAATGGTATTTATAAGTGCTAAGAGAATTATAATAATAAAGACATAATCTCCTATAATAAATATTCAGATATACTAAATAGTACTAATTGATCCTAATTGATTCTAATTATATTCTAACAATACTTCGGTCACTTTAACCATAAAAGTAATAAGCTCATTCAAGTTTGTCAATGGAGTTCAAGCCAAAGTAATTGGTATTGCATTGCATTTGTAATAATGTTTATAAAGATAATTCTCACCTTATTTTTGGTATACTTCATGAAGAGAGTCATACGCATAATTTGTTGAGTGTAAGTCAATTCTATGATTAAGGTGTTAAAGTTGTCTTTGATATTAAATTATTAATCAATATGAAGTACTAATAAACAAATAAAGTAACTTGCTCTACCATTTTTGACATCTGAGTGGATTGATAACGTCTATATAATATACTTTGAAAACTTTGTACATCCAAATGTAAAATATTTGTCTTTCATTACAAATGACAAAGAGGTTATATATAATAATATAAGAATCTTGGTCATGCATTTTTTTTTCCGATCGTTTAGATTACATTCTCGACCTAAGGGGGAGATTAGAATGTTCAGGATGAGTCCAAAAAATCTAAAATGATTCTCTTCGACATTGCTATCAAAATAATTAAAGATTCATGGATCACATCCACCCACAACACTTATAATAAAAAAAATCAGCATCTAAACACCCATCCCCTACATAAGAAATTTGACACAAGAAATTCCAAATGTTGTAATTCCCGCTGGTACCCACCCAAAACACAATATCTTGAATGACATTGATGACAACAAAAACAAACTTGCCCCTGTTCAAACTAAACTAAAGCAATATCAATTATCTATTACCAAGACAATATTCATTGTATACCTCATAATGTGGCCGCACCTTGTTGTTCATAATCATCCTTCCAGCTCTCCCTTACTGTTTCACAATCTCACGCCAACCATCCATGCATATCTTTTCACCAACAAACCAAGATTAGTATTCTTTATTTTCTTCATTTATCATTCTCCAGTGGCACCAAGAGTCCTCCGTTAGTTCCTCTTGCAAGTTGTTCCCATATCTTCAGCTCTTTGAAACTTTGCACACATTTCTATTCCGATTTCACATTGTAAAAAATTTGGCTCATGTTCCTTGCTTTATTCCTTATCTCCTTTTACCCATTATGTTATACCTTTGTACCAAATCACCATCTTTATGTCATTTTTCTTTAGGTTTGCCCTCCAATATGAATTGAAGTGTCCATTGCATCCCGTGAGAACAACCTCTCCATTTGATTTTTCCATCGTATACTCTCCCATAAGACACACAAAGTGATTTTCTTTATTTGTCATGTATCTTACAATTGCATACCAATTCAAATTTTCCTGATGAACGGAAAACAGATGATCATGGATACCGACAAATACACTGGATCGTTCAAGTAATATCACTGTGAGTGGATATTATTTTCACGGGGATTAACAAATTGAGCACACAAATATCAAATTAACCTACTAATTAAGTCAATAAAACCTGAAATTGTTGATTGCTGAAATCTTGAAGATTTGGTGGCAAACTTGAAAGGCTTGAATGCTAAATTGCTTGAGGACAGTACATGTGATTTCTTGAAGGAAAGTATATATGACGGAGAAGTCAAGGATTTTGGAGATGTTTAAATTTTTAGAGAAATCAAATTTTGTTTTCTCTGTTTTAAATCAAGCAAAGATCGTTCACGATGAATCTTAATTAACCGATTTCCAATGTCTTGGCTTTTCGATTTCTCCTCAATTTCAACAGCCAATGTCTTAGTCATTCAATTAATCAAGGAGGTTAAGTGCAAAAACTGATTCAATTTCTCATAAAATTCAAAATTAGTCTTTAGGTCGGATTATATCTCTCGTATCCAAGCTAGTCATGTCCAATTGAATCTTATACGAAAACACAATTTTCAAAGATCATCCTAATCCGAATTATATGTTACGTATTCAAAACTAAGTTAATAAAAAATCATGTATTATATCGCACGCTTTAAAAACGCTATGTCTAGTCAATTTAAAAAGCCATGTGAAAGAGTTTTCAAGCATAATCTGGATATAAGCTTTGTCGAGTCAGTAAACAAATTCAAAATGGGATTAGTACACCTATCGATGCTACTAATCCTTTAAGGATGAAGAACGAAACACTTAACCATAAATAGATCAATAAAAGCTTTAAAACAGAAGAAACTTAGATTAATAATTCATGAAAAATAGAAACAAAACTCTTAATCTTTTGATAGAAAAATTAGTAACTCATAGAGAAACTGAAAAACAAAGAAAAAGAAAGGAACAAGAAGAGCTACATGAGGAATCCGAATACCCCCCTCCGGTCATTTGCCTTTGTGAGCAATTCTCACTTATTTAAATTCTAGGTTTCCTAATTCAAATTCAAATTCTAATCTTATCTTTATCGGAATAATTAAGATATTATCAAATTAATTTAAATCTTAAGTTTCAAAAAAGAGTCGAGAGGAATTCAACTAATTAATTATAGAATCTTCTTCAATCTTCAAATTGAAATCAAATTTTTAAGGTTGGGCTTTGATGAGTTTGGAAAACTTTAAATTAATATTTGTGATGACTAAACATTATTAATATAATTAATTGCAAAATTAATTTTGAATTAAATGATGATTAAAATAATTTTACAATGCAGGTTTATATTTGGGCCGAAATAAAAAGAAAATGTTGCTAGACCAATGTTAAATATTCAGCATTGATATGAAGTTAGTCTCTTATGGCTGAATGGTAGATATGTCACTTGGGCCAGAATGAATTGTGTTGCTCCAAGCCCAATTATGATCTATGCTAAGTGATCCAATGCTTGATCTAAAAATCCATCAGGAAAGAAAATGTTATCATTTGCCTTGAGCCTTCCAACGGACTCCATTTTCTCATTAAGGATGGATTTCAAAATTTAACTTGGTAGCATTGGAAACATAAATGAGAGAGAGAACATGAGTGACATGATTGATGTGTTTAAGCTACACGGCACTCTAGCAAGGGAAGTAAAAGCAACTTTTTCAATTAAATTATTTAACTCCTTTAATTGCTTTCCTTCCAAGTTGTTTATTCTTTCTCATCTCTTTCTTCATCTTGTTTCGGTCATTACCCAGCAACCATGGAAGCTACACCTACTCACCGAAAAAAAGATGGAGCAAGTATCAAGACCATCATGATGATGGCAAGAAAACATAACAAAATAAAAGTATGCTGTGGATGAGATTTTTACCAAAAAAGGTAAGATTTGGTGAGGTAATCTCGAGCTCCTCATACCCAAAAAGAAAGAAGGAGATTCAGCCAGCAAGGAAGAGATCCTTGGAGGCATGGCTTGTCTCTGATTCTTCTCAACCACCACAAGAAGTAGCTAGAGTGGCGAAGTGATGGAAGAGGCAGAGATTAGAGCAGATGAAGTCATCATCATCATGAAGCATCAAGGGCCAGAAATCCATCTTGGAGAGCAAGCCAAGGATGGAGAGCTCGGATTGATGAAGAGTGATGACCAAGGAAGAACTAGAGGTATTTGCATGTTGGATTTTGCATAAGTTACCTACTCTCTCTCTTTGGCCGAACCGGTTTTGTGTGAAGGAAAAGAAGTTAAGCTTGGTTTTTGTTTCAACTGTGAAGGCTTCTCCTCTCTACAAAAGAGGTGAACAGTCACGGTTTGATTCAAGGAAAAAGTGTGAGAGTGCAAGGTACAAAAGTCTCATAGCTACCTAAGCTTACATATTTTCTTCTCCTTCAATGTATTATGTTTTGTATGTTTCTGTTTAATTTTGTCATGTCTTGAATCTCATGAAAAAAGGAAAACAGTGAGGTTTGTATGGAAAAGCCATAGAGCAGAAAAAGGCAGAGAGTGCAAAATTAAAAGAAAAAGCCACAGATGTCCTTAGAGTTCCTTTGTACGTCTATGTTGTGTTTCATGATTCTGTGGGAATTCCCTTGTAAGTTGGGTTAGCACTTTACAGTCTATAATCAAGAAGATTATAGTGAAATTCCATCATAATTGTGATAGAGACTGGATGTAGGCTGCATTTCACTTAGCAGCTGAACCAGGATATATCTGGGTGTAATTTTCTCTCTCTACTACTCCATTTCTATTTCTACTGCACAGGAGCTAAAACAAAAAATATCTCATGCCAAGTGACGAGACAAAAATAAAAGTCTCATGGCTAGGGACGAGACAAAAATAGAAAAATCTCTTCAAAGACCAGAAAGTGTAATCAAGCAAAAATGGGGCTAAGATTCAACCCCTCCTTCTCTTAGCCACTGAAACCATCAATTGGTATCAGAGCTTGGTGTCAAAGAGATCAAGCTTTGCAGCTTGGAGAAATGATCCTCATGGCAGAAAGTAGTGGCTCAAATCTGGTGTCTTACAACCTTACAGAAGGACAGTCAAGCAACAAACCGCGTCTTTTCAATGGGAAAAACTATATACCTATTGGAAGGAGAAAATGAAGATCTTTGTGCAAGTAGTAGACTACAGACTATGGAAGATTATCCTGGAGGGTCCTCAATTTCCAATCGACACAAGTGTGGAAGGAGTAGTCACTCTTAAACCGGAAGCAAGCTGGACCGAAGAAGATAGAAAGAAAGTAGAGCTAAATGCCAAGGCTGTAAATCTACTCAACTGTGCTATCAGCTTCGAGGAGTACCGACGGGTATCACAATGCACAACGGAAAAGGAAATCTGAGACAAGTTGCAAATCACTCATGAAGGAACCACCATTGTAAAGAAGACTCGGATAGACATGTTAAACAGGGAGTATGAAATGTTTGCAATGAAGGAAGGAGAATCCATTGATGAACTGTTCAAACGGTTCAACACCATCATTGTTGGCTTGGATGCTATGGGAATAACACATTCTGATTCTGTGCTTGTGAGAAGAGTGCTGAGATGTCTCACTAAAGAATGGGAAACAAAAGCTTTAATTATTTCTAAGAGCAGTAGCTTTGATTCCATGACATTTGATGATTTGAGAGGAAACCTTCTTGCTTTTGAAAACACTTATATGAAAAAATAGTAAAAAAAGAAAGGAATTATTTTTTCTTCTGTAACTAACCCCCTGAATGATGAATCCAGTGATAACTCCTCTAAAAATGAAATTGTGTTGTTTGCCAAAAAATTCAGGAAAATGGTGAAGTTCAAAGGCAGAGGCAGCAGCTCAAGGAAAATAAAGAAAGACCTTAGCAAAGTAACTTGTTACAACTGCAAGGAAATGGGACACTTCAAATCTGACTGTCCCAAGTTAAAGAAGGAGGAGAAGAAAAAAAGGGGGAAGAAGAAGAGTCTGATGGCATCATGGGAAGACTTGGAAAATGACTCAGACAGTGATGAAGAATCTAAGACCAAGTCACAGCCTTGTCTCATGGTAAATCATATAGATCAGGTATTCTTTCAAAACCCTGACACTGAAGACCTTCATCTTATGATAGATCACCTCTCTAAAAAAATAAGATGCCTTCTTCTTGATAATCAAGATCTTGAACAACAAATTACCATCCTTAAAGCTGAAAATGATTTTCTCAAAGAAAAGCTAAGGGAGGCCGAAACTGCTTGTGATCTTGTGGAAGAAAATAAGCAGTTGAAAGCTCAATTTACAAGTTGTGAAAGTGATCATTCAGTAGTTGTATATGTAAACTGTTTTAAGGAAAATGAAGAGTTGCTGAAAAAGGTTAAAAGTCT
>NC_029777.3:95701458-95716529 GCF_000817695.3 Arachis duranensis | reverse complement strand
TCCAATGACACAAGGTTTCAAGATCCCACCTACTTTAACAAAACAGCAACTCCAAGGTTTTGTAGGTTATGCAACCGAAGCAGTCATTTTCCCGTTCAGTGTTTCTTTGGTGAAAGAATGATTGGTGATAAAGTTTACAAAGTTGTTTTTGATTACAATGATTTGGGACATAGGAGATGGTTTAACGTGAAAGGATCTAAGAAGATTTGGATACCTAAGGTCACTTGAGCTTATTTTGCAGGTATGCCTAGCATCCAAGAGGAAGGAAAATATGTGGTACATGGACAGCAGATGCTCTAGGCATATGACCGAAAAGACAACCTTCTTCATAAAGCTTGATGAATATGATGGAAGACTTGTCACCTTCGGTGATGATGGTAAAGGAAAGATAGTGGTCATTGGAAAAGTTGGTAAAAGCTTTTCATCTTGTATAAATGATGTTCTTCTTGTAAATGGTTTGAAACATAATTTACTTAGTGTAAGCCAATTATGTGATTTAGGATTCGAAGTGATTTTTAGAAAATTTGTTTGTTTGGTCGTTTGTGAAAAAATTGGGGATATTCTTTTTGAAGCCAAAAGATGCAACAATGTGTATGGATTAACTCTTGAGGACTTGAAAGAACAAAATGTAACTTGTTTTACATCTCTTGAATCTGAAAAATAGCTATGGCATAGAAAGTTGGGTCATGCTAGCATGTACCAAATTTCTAAGCTAGTGAAGAAAAATCTGGTTAGAGGAATTCCTAAAATCAAATTTGATAAGGATCTTACTTGTGATGCTTGTCAATTAGGCAAACAAGTTAAATCTTCTTTTAAACCAAAAGATGGAATTTCAACCAAAAGGTCATTAGAGATGTTACACATTGATCTTTTTGGTCCAACAAGAACTCAAAGTCTAGGAGGTAAACACTATGGTTTGGTAGTGGTAGATGATTACTCTAGATTTGGTTGGGTACTTTTTCTTGCTCATAAAAATGATGATTTTCATGCTTTCTCAACCCTTTGTAAGAAAATTCAAAATGAAAAAGATTTAAAAGTGGCTCATTTGAGAAGTGATCACGGAAAAGAATTTGAAAACCAAGACTTTGAAAAATTCTGTGATGACTTTGGAATTACTCATAATTTTTCATGCCCTAGAACACCTCAACAAAATGGGGTTGTTGAAAGAAGGAATAGAAGCCTTCAAGAGATGACTAGGGCTATGTTATGTGAGAATGAAGTTCCTAAATTTTTATGGGCTAAAGCTGTAAATACAACATGCTATATTTTGAATAGGACAATAATTAAAAAAGGGTTGAAAAGAACTCCTTATGAACTATGGAAAGGAACCCCTCCAAATCTTAAGTACTTTCATGTTTTTGGATGCAAATGTTTTGTGCTTAACAACAAAGAAAATCTTGGTAAGTTTGATCCAAAATCTTATAAAGGAATGTTTGTTGGATATTCCACCACTAGCAAGGCCTATAGGATTTACCTTAAAGAACATAGGACCATAGAAGAATCCATACATGTTACTTTTTGTGATTCTAATTTAATTCCCAATACTGTGATAGATAATGATTTAGATTGTGAAGGAGCTGGAACAAGCAAAGAAAATCCCAAGTCTACCCAAATTGAAGAATCTGCCAGTCCAGATTTGTCTCGTCAGATTAGAGGAGACATTTCCATTTTGTCTCCTGAGCCAGCACGAGAAACTGAGACAGTGAGACTAACAGAAACTCATCAAAGCTCAACATCACAAAGGAAACCTAGAGAATGGAAGTCCATGAGGGGTTATCCTCATGACTTCATCATTGGTGATCCCTCTCAAGGAGTGACAACAAGATCCTCAACCAAAAGACAATTCGAACCAAGTAATTTTGCACTCTTGTCACAAATGGAGCCCAACAATGTTAAACAAGCTCTTAAAGATCCATCATAGGTGGAAGCCATGCAAGAAGAGCTTGCTCAATTCGACAAGAATGAGGTTTGGACACTAGTACCTCATCCGGATGGTAAGAAAGTTACGGGTACTAAGTGGGTGTTTAAAAATAAACTTGGTGATGATGGACAAGTTGTTCGTAAGAAGGCTAGATTAGTGGCCCAAGGTTACGATCAAGAAGAGGGTATAGATTTTGATGAGTCTTTTGCTCCGGTAGCTAGAATGGAAGCAATTAGGTTGCTTCTTGCCTATGTTGCCCATAAGGGTTTCAAAATATTTCAAATGGATGTTAAATGTGCTTTTCTTAATGGCTTTATTGATAGAGAAGTGTATGTGGCACAACCCCCCAATTTTGAACATAAGGATTTTTCAAATCATGTTTTCAAACTTTCAAAGGCTCTTTATGGCCTTAGGCAAGCTCTAAGGGCTTGGTATGAAAGGCTTAGTGCCTTCTTATTGAAAAATGAATTTCAAAGGGGTACCACGGACACAACTTTATTCATTAAAGCATCTAATGATGATATACTTCTAGTTCAAGTTTATGTGGATGATATTGTGTTTGGTTCGGCCAATGAATCCTTGTGTGAAGAGTTTGGAAAACTCATGACTAGTGAGTTTGAGATGAGTTTAATGGGAGAGTTAACCTTCTTTCTTGGCCTCCAAATTAAACAAACTCCTAGTGGTACTTTTATTCACCAAGGAAAGAATGTAAAAGAACTTATCAAAAAGTTTGGCCTAGAAAACTCTAAACCAATGGGAACACTAATGCATCCAAACACTAAACTTGAAAAAGATAATGATGGGAAAGATGTGGATGAAACACGGTATAGAGGAATGATTGGTTCACTAATGTATCTTACATCCTCTAGACTAGATATTGTTCAAAGTGTGGGTGTATGTTCAAGATTTCAATCTCACCCAAAAGAATCCTATCTTTCGGCTGTTAAGCGCATCGTTAGATACATTAAGGGAACGAGTGATTATGGCTTGTGGTATTCAAAATCTGATGATTTTGTGCAGTAGGGTTTTGTGATGCAGATTATGCAGGAGATAGAGTGGATAGAAGGAGCACCTCCGGCATGTGTTGCTTCCTTGGAAGCTCACTCAACATGTGGTCAAGCAAAAAACAAGTCACAGTAGCTCTATCCATAGCTGAAGCTGAATACATATCCGCTTCTGCATGTTGTTCACAATTAATTTGGTTAAAAATGTAGTTGGAAGATTACAAATTAAAAATCAATAGTATACCATTATTTTGTGACAACATGAGTGCTATAAATATTTCAAAAAATCCTATTTTGCACTCAAGAACAAAGCACATTGAGATCAAATATCATTTCATTAGAGAACATGTGCAAAAGGGTACTATTGATATTCAATTTGTAAAATCTGAAGATCAACTTGCTGACATTTTTACAAAACCCCTCTGTGAAGACAGATTTTGTTCATTAAGAAAAAGCTTGGGAATGGTTGATCTTGTTTCTGTTGAAAGTTTGTGAAATTTTGATTCTGTTCTGTTTTGTCTCGTAGCAATGGACGAGATAAAAATAAAAGCATGTTGGAGAGGCTGTGATTAAGGGGGAGGCTACGCAGAATCTATTTTTCATGGGCCCCACAAAATCTCTTTGACCCCATCATGATTGTTTTGTTAGTTTCTCATTTTGTTGAAAATAAAAATCTTTTTGTGGTCTTATCAAATCTAGTTAAAAGAGGCATAGTTTCAAATCAAATCTTTTCTTTCAACTAATCCCTTGATTTAAAGAAACCACTTTTTCAAAATTCTTGGAAACCTCCTGGTTAATAACCGCGCTCATGATGGTCATTAACTTCCCCCACTACCTCTTTCCTCCACTCACCTCACCCTTCGGCCTTCCTTTCAACCTCCATCCCCATCCATCTTCTTCACATAATGAAAAAGAAAACTGCACCAAGGAAGAGTGAAAGAATTCGGCTCTCTCAAAAACCCTCCACTCCTCAAACTCACACTCACATCTATATTCACTCCACTTCCTCATCTTCTCCCTCACCTCCCACCAAGCAACCTGAATCCATGAGGCGCAAGGTAATAGCGCAGAAATCATCTGAAAGGAGGAAAAGTGAAAGAACAAGGAACCCAGTGTTGATCAAGAGGAAGAATCGCATACCTCACCGATTTCATCACCGCCACCTTCTCCACCAACGAAAGCCACTCCCGGAAAGAGTTCTCAGAAGACCAAAGGTTTCGTGTTGCATGAGACAAGGGAACCCGCAAACCTTGAATCATTAGAATTCAAGAACAAATTTCACAAGCCACACTCTCACTATGATCCATCAAGATTCTCTACATGTGCATTCTATGAATTTCACCAAGAAGTCTTGGAAAAGAGGCATATGTGTCTCTCATACTTGGTGAACTTTGATTCTCTGGCTGCCAAAGGGATCAATCTGCATCCTCTATTTGAAAATCTCAAATGGTTCTCACTACTTCTCATTCACAAAATGGTTTATCCAGGGTTGGTAAGGCAGTTTTATGCTAATCTGCGACTGATTGATGGTAGTCTTCACTCATATGTGAAGCGTGTGCACATCACCCTGAACGCTGAGACCATCGGCGCTGCACTTGGTTACACAGATGAAGGACCGAGAGTTTACATGTCTGACAAATGGGACTCACATGTTGGGTTTACATACAAGCAGGTTCTTCCTTATATCTGTGCAAATATGTCCGGACTAGACGGAACAGTTCCTACTCACAAAGCCCTTGGACCAACCAACTCACTACTGCACCGAATTATAACTCATATCTTGACTCCGCAGAGTGGTTCTCACAACAGGGTAACAGTATCTGATTCTCTCATCTTATTTGCTCTTGTTACTTCATCTCCTATTTCATTTGCCTACCTCATGATTAGACATATGTGGGAGTCTGTAAAAAGTACCAAGAAGGCTAATTTACCTTATGGAATGTTTCTCACGTGTATTTTTGAGTACTTTAAGGTAGATTTCACAAATGAGGATGTAGAGAACAAAGTCTCTATGATCAAGGGAGGCGGAGCTGCTAAAGGAACCAAGGGTAAGAAATCAATGCCAATGGATAGCGACTTTGAAAGTCAGCCTGAATCCTCCAAAGCAACCGAATCAATGAGAAAAATTCTCACCAAATTCTCCAATATGTCTGAGCTAATGGTGCAATCTCATAGGGCGGCTCGCAAGCTAGCCTATGAGAATGAAAGGGCTTGGGGGAGATGTAAAGATAGAGTGGGTCTAATGCTGGAAAACTTGGAGAAGGATCTGGGCATTAATAGCGAAGAAGGGGCTGAAGATTCAGATCTTAATCTTTCTGATGATTAATTACTATTTTCTTTGATATTGGCACTCTTAGGCTCAATTTGATACTTTGTTTTGTTAGGTTGGATACTGTTAGTACCATAACCTTGTGTTACTTTGAAACTTTTGGGGTTATATTTTGCATACTCTATTTCTCTTGTCAAGATTTGTTTTGCAGGTGCCCCTTTGATGACAAAAGGGGGAGAATAAAGGCTGAAAATTGAAACTGGAAAACAGAGGATGAAATTCTCTTTGAGAGTTCATGATCACCTCTGTCAATGATTGATAATGCATGCTAATAATGCATTTGGTTCATGATGTTTTGATAATGCATTCAGGTTTATCTCGATTGCTGCCACTATTTGATGTTTATCTTGGTAAAATGTGTGTTTACTGTGTTTATAATAATACATTTGACTTACCTTGATAAAATGATTTATGTTGGATTTATTTTTGGCAGATCCTTTAGTTCTTAATGGTGAAAGTTGTTGTGTTTGGAAAGATTATATCATGATTGAAAAATATTTTTCTTACCAAGATTGCTATGATTTATTGAAAAATATTTTTTAACCAATTTGAACAGCAAGTATTTCTTCAAAAACAAATTTTGTTTGATTAAGTTGTGATTGAGCAGAAAATCAAATTTGTGATAACAAATAAGTTTTGTATATCATTCAAATCTGCTCATAAATCAAGCATTTAGCATCATGCAATGAATATGCTAAATAACATTGTTACTTGAAGCTTGATTAAAATGTTATAGGTTAGGCTTCCCTTGGTAAAAATGGCATATATTAAGGGGAAGCCTTGTGACAATTTGAAAGGGGGAGAAATTCAAAATTCAAAGGGAGTATTCTTTACTCAATCTTAAATTTCTTTCCATTTCAATTTTTAATAATATTTGTCATCAAGGGACAGATTGATGAGTTTGGAAAACTCTAAATTAATATTGTGATGACTAAACATTATTAATATAATTAATTGCAAAATTAATTTTGGATTAAATGATGATTAAAATAATTTTGCAATGCATGTTTATATTTTGGCCGAAATAAAAAGAAAATGTTGCTAGCCCAATGTTAAATATTCAGCATTGATATGAAGTTAGTCTCTTATGGCTGAATGGTAGATATGTCACTTGGGCCAGAATGAATTTTGTTGCTCCAAGCCCAATTATGATCTATGCTAAGTGATCCAATGCTTGATCCAAAAATCCATCAGGAAAGCAAATGTTATCATTTGCCTTGAGCCTTCCAACGGACTCCATTTTCTCATTAAGGATGGATTTCAAAATTTAACTTGGTAGCATTGGAAACATAAATGAGAGAGAGAACATGAGTGACATGATTGATGTGTTTAAGCTACACGACACTCTAGCAAGGGAAGTAAAAGCAACTTTTTCAATTAAATTGTTTAACTCATTTAATTGCTTTTCTTCCAAGTTGTTTATTCTCTCTCATCTCTTTCTTCATCTTGTTTCGGTCATTACCCAGCAACCATGGAAGCTACACCTACTCACCGAAAAGAAGATGGAGCAAGTATCAAGACCATCATGATGATGGCAAAAAAACATAACAAAATAAAAGTATGCTGTGGCTGAGATTTTCACCAAAAATGGTAAGATTTGGTGAGGTAATCTCGAGCTCCTCATACCCAAAAAGAAAGAAGGAGATTCGGCCAGCAAGGAGGAGATCTTTAGAGGCATGGCTTGTCTTTGATTCTGCTCAACCACCACAAGAAGTAGCTAGAGTGGCGAAGTGATGGAAGAGGCAGAGATTGAAGCAGATAAAATCATCATCATCATGAAGCATCAAGGGCCAGAAATCCATCTTGGAGAGCAAGCCAAGGATGGAGAGCTCGGATTGATGAAGAGTGATGACCAAGGAAGAACTAGAGGTATTTGCATATTGGATTTTGCATGGGTTACCTACTCTCTCTCTTTGGCCGAACCAGTTTTGTGTAAAGGAAAAGAAGTTAAGCTTGGTTTTTGTTTCAATTGTGAAGGCTTCTCCTCTCTATAAAAGGGGTGAACAGTCACGGTTTGATTCAAGGAGAAAGTGTGAGAGTGCAAGGCACAGAAGTCTCATAGCTACCTAAGCTTATAGATTTTCTTCTCTTTCAATGTATTCTGTTTTGTATTTTTCTGTTTAATTTTGTCATGTCTTGAATCTCATGGAAAAAGGCAAACAGTGAGGTTTGTATGGAAAAGCCATAGAGCGGAAAAAGGCAGAGAGTGCAAAATTAAAAGAAAAAGCCATAGATGTCCTTAGAGTTCCTTTGTACGTCTATGTTGTGTTTCATGATTCTGTGGGAATCCCCTTGTAAGTTGGGTTAGCACTTTACAGTCTATAATCAAGAAGATTATAGTGAAATTCCATCATAGTTGTGATGGAGACTGGATGTAGGCTGCATTGCACTTAGCAGCTGAACTAGGATATATCTGGGTGTAATTTTCTCTCTCTACTACTCCATTTCTATTTCTACTACATAGGAGCTAAAACCAAAAATATCTCGTGCCTAGTGACGAGACAAAAATAAAAGTCTCGTGGCTAGGGACGAGACAAAAACAGAAAAGTCTCTTCAAAGACCAGAAAGTGTAATCAAGCAAAAAGGGGGCTAAGATTCAACCCCCCTTCTCTTAGCCACTGAAACCATCAGGCTTGATATGAATCAATGCTAAATAAGGTAAGTTTTGGGCTAGTGTGGCACGCACAAACTTCTCGTGGCATGCCTGAGTTTGGAAGACACTCCTAAGGCCTAAATTGAGCTATGGCATGGCATGCCTTCTCTTGATTGGTCAGAGCGTGGCATGGCCAACCCTTGGCATGGCATGCCCTTCATCTTGAAGTGCTTCTAGGGACTTCTCTTGGTTAGGGCATGGCACACTCTTTTCTTCACATGGCACACCCTTAAATTTGAATGGCTCCAGGAGTTTGTGGGCTTGCTTGGTGTGAAATTTAGGCTTTTGGGCATGTAGAATTGAAGCTGGGCGTGTAGGAGGGCTGGGCGTAGCACGACATGTCTTGGATGTTTTAGGCGTGCCACTTGCTTGTCTGGGCGTGGAACGCCATGGATTTTTCCCCTCTCAACGTTGATTTCTAATATGCAAAGACGAAGGTCGTTCACATTTCAAAATAAGCGTCTACCATAGACCTATGCATATCATTGTGAAACTCTGGATGATAGCTTTTCAACACCATTGAAATTGTTTCATTTGGACTTCTCTTACTTAAGTTATAGTTATTGGAGTCTGAAGAGGTTAAGATGGACATCATTTATGAATTTTCTCCTAGAGTTAATTTTCGCTAGGGCGTGGCACGTCCTCTTGTAACAGTCCAGACCACCCACTAGCACGATATTGTCTGCTTTGGCACACAAGGCCTCACGATTTCACCTTTGACGATAGGGATGATAGCCGAAGCCCCCCACACTCACTCATCAAAACGCATCATGCTAGGAAGATGTATCCACACCCTTATAAGGCATGCTTCATTCCCCTCCCAACCGATGTGGGACTTTACAATCCACCCTCCTAAGGGAGCCCAACACCCTCGTTGGCACATTGATCTGGGCTCCGGCTCTGATACCATCTGTAACAGTCCAGACCACCCGCTAGCACGATATTGTCCGCTTTGGCACACAAGACCTCACGATTTTTCTTTTGACGATAGAGATGATAGCCGAAGCCTCCCACACTCACTCGTCAAAATGTGTCATGCTAGGGAGAGGTATTCATACCTTTATAAGGCATGCTTCATTCCCCTTCCCAACCGATGTGGGACCTTACACCTCTCTTGACTGGCCAAGGCGTGGCGCAGTTTGGCACGCCTTCTTTGTGCTTGCTCCTAGGGTTTGGTTTTGAACAAGGTGTGGCACACCCTTGCTTTAGACCATGGGGCATGGCAGGCTTGGTTCTTCTCCCCCAAGGCGTGGCATGCCTTGGCATGCATGTGACACGCCTTGGTTCCTTATTGTTTGGGTATGACATGCTCTGTCCCTGGCGCGGCACACCTGGCTTGATGATTATGGAGTGTGGCACGTGATGAGCGGATAATTTATACGCTTTTTAGCATTATTTTTAGGTAGTTTTTAGTAGGATCTAGCTACTTTTTAGCATATTTTTATTAGTTTTTAAGCAAAATTCACATTTTTGGACTTTCTTATGAGTTTGTGTGTTTTTTGTGATTTCAGGTATTTTCTGGCTGAAATTGAGGGACCTGAGCAAAAATCTGATTCAGAGGCTGAAAAAGGACTGCTGATGCTGTTGGATTCTGACCTCCCTGAACTCAAAATGGATTTTCTGGAGCTACAGATACCAAATGGCGCGCTCTCAATTGCGTTGTAAAGTAGACATCCAGGGCTTTTTAGCAATATATAATAGTTCATACTTTGCCTGAGTTTTGACAATGCAAACTGGCGTTCGAACGCCAATTTCCTGCTCTATTCTGGCGTTAAACGCCAGAAACATGATACAAGCTATAGTTAAATGCCCAAATTGGCATAAAAGCTGGCGTTTAACTCCAAAAAAAGTCTCTACACATGAAAGCTTCAATGCTCAACCCAAGCACACACCAAGTGGGCCCGGAAGTGGATTTCTGCATCATTTACTTATTTCTGTAAACCCTAATAACTAGTCTAGTATAAATAGGACTTTTTACTATTGTATTTTCATCTTTGCATTATCCTTAGATCATCTTCGATCAGTTTTATGCTATCTTATACTTTTATGGGGGCTGGCCATTCGGCCATACCTGGACCTTCATCACTTATGTATTTTCAACGGTGGAGTTTCTACACCTCATAGATTAAGGTGTAGAGCTCCACAGTTCCTCGAGTATTAATGCAAAGTACTATTGTTCTTCTATTCAATTCAAGCTTATTCTTATTCCAAGATATTCATTCGCACACAAGAACATGATGAATGTGATGATCAAGTGACACTCATCACCATTCTCACTTATGAACGAGTGCCTGACAAACACTTTCGTTCTACATGAAAACAAGCTTGAATGCATATCTCTGAGATTAGAACCTTCGTGGTATAGGCTAGAAACAATTGGCAGCATTCCTGAGATCCGGAAAGTCTAAACCTTGTTTGTGGTATTCCGAGTAGGATCTGGGAAGGGATGACTGTGACGAGCTTCAAACTCGCAACTGTGGGGCGCAGTGACAGTGCGCAAAAGGATCATTGGATCTTATTCTGACACGATCAAGAAACGATAGCTGATTAGCCATGCGGTGGCTATGCCTGGTATTTTTCATCCGAGACGAGAAATCCGACAGTTGATTAGCCGTACAGAAACCGTAGAGGACCATTTTCACTGAGAGGACGGGGGGTAGCCATTGACAATGGTGATCCCCAACATATAGCTTGCCATGGAAAGGAGTATGAATGATTGAATGAAGACAGTAGGAAAGCAGAGATTCAGAAGGAATGACGCATCTTCAAATGCTTATCTGAAATTCCCACCAATAAATTACATAAGTATCTCTATCTTTATTTTATGTTTATTTATCTTTTAGTTTTCAAAATTCCATAACCATTTGAATCCGCCTGACTGAGATTTATAAGATGACCATAGCTTGCTTCAAGCCGACAATTTCCGTGGGATCGACCCTTACTCACGTAAGGTATTACTTGGACGACCCAGTGCACTTGCTGGTTAGTTGTGCAGAATTGTGAGGAAAGTGTTGAGATTACGATTGCGTGTATCAAGTTTTTGGTGCCATTGTCAGAGATCACAATTTTCGTTCACCAAGTTTTTAGCGCTGTTGCCGGAGATTATTCGAGTTTGGACAACTGACGGTTCATCTTGTTGCTTAGATTATGTAATTTTCTTTTTATTTTGTCTTCAGAATTTTTAAGAATGAATTCTAGAGTTTCAGATGATGCTTTTATCATCACAGGAGCTAGTTGATTCCCATCAATTTGGCTATTGTATGTAATGTTTTGCTGAAGCTTGGCTAGCCATGTCTAATCTTTTTAGACTGAAGCTTTAGACTAACATTGCATGATTCCTGGAATTCTTATTAAAAATTTTGAGTTTTTTTTATTTTCTTTTACAAAATAATTTTTGAAAAAAAAATACAAAAAAATTATAAAATCATAAAACAAAAAAATATTTTCTTGTTTGAGTCTAGTGTCAAATTTTAAGTTTGGTGTCAATTGCATGTTTTTAATTTTTCCTAAAAAATTTTTCGAACACTCATGCATGGTGTTCTTCATGATCTTCAAGTTGCTCTTGATAAGTCTCCTTGTTTGATCTTAAAAATTTCTTGTTTTGAGTCTTTTCTTATTTTTCATATGCATTTTCAAATTTTTAGAGTTAAAAGCTTAAAAATTTCTAAGTTTGGTGTCTTGCATGTCTTTCTTTTCTTAAAAATTTTCAAAAAAATATGTTCTTGATGTTCATCATGATCTTCAAAATGTTCTTGGTGTTCATCTTGACATTCAAAGTGTTCTTGCATGCATCATTGGTTTTGATCCAAAATTTTCATGTTTTGAGTCATTTTTGTGTTTTTCTCTCTCCTCATTAAAAATTCAAAAATAAAAAATATCTTTCTCTTATTTCTCTCATAAATTTCGAAATTTTGGGTTGACTGAGTCAAAAATTTTTAAAATTTAGTTGTTTCTTGTTAGTCAAGTCAAAATTTCAATTTAAAAAAAAATCCTATCTTTTTAAAACTTTTTCAAAAATCAAATCTTTTTCATTTTTATTTTTTTGAAAAAAATTTTTAAATTGATTTTCAAAATATTTCTCTTATTTTTATTTCATATTTTCAAAAATCTTGCTAACAATTAAGGATTTGATTCAAAAAAATTTAAGTTTGTTACTTTCTTATTAAGAAAGGTTCAATCTTTAAATTTTAGAATCATATCTTTTAGTTTCTTGTTAGTCAAGTCATCAACTTTAATTTCAAAAATCAAATATTTTTAATTTCTTTTTCAATAATATTTTTTCAATCATATCTTTTTCAAATCATATCTTTTTCAAATTTTAATTTCAAACTCTTTTTCTAACTTCTTATCTTTTCAAAATTTACTATTTCTTATCTTTTTCAAAACCACCTAACCACTTTCTCACTTTTGATTTTCGAAAACTCCTCACCCTTTTTCAAAATTCTTTTAATTAACTAATTGTTTTAAATTTTAATTTAATTTTATTTCTTCTCTTAATTTTTGAATTCTAACTAAATCTTAAAATAAAAACAAAAATATTTTCCTTTCCTTTTAATTATTTTCGAAAACTCTCTCCCTCTTCTCCTTCTATTTATTTTATTTATTTACTAACACTACTCCTCCACTCATAAAAAATTTGAACCCTCTCCCTCTCTCTGATTTCGAATTTCTCTCTTTCTTTCCTCATTCTTATTCTTCTTCTCTTCTACTCTCATAAGGGACTCTCTGTGTTGTGACAAAGAAGATCCCTATTATTTATGTTCTCTTCTTTTTCATATGAGCGGGAGCAAGGACAAGAACATTTTTGTTGAAACTGACCCTGAACCTGAAAGGACTCTGAAGAAGAAGCTAAGAGAAGCTAAAGCACAATAATCCAGAGAAAACCTTATAGAGAATCTCGAAAAAGAAGTAATAGCCGAACCCAACAACAATAATAATGCAAGGAAGGTTCTTGGTGATTTTACTACACCAATTTCCAACTTCCATGGAAGAAGCATCTCAATCCCTGCCATTAGAGCAAACAATTTCGAGCTTAAGTCTCAATTAGTTTCTCTGATGCAACAGAATTGCAAGTTTTATGACTTCCATTAGAAGATCCTTTTCAATTCTTAACTGAATTCTTGTAGATCTGTGATATTGTTAAGACCAATGGAGTTGATCCCAAGGTCTATAAGCTCATGCTTTTCCCTTTTGCTGTAAGAAACAGAACTAGAATATGGTTGGACTCTCGACCTAGAGATAGCCTGAACTCTTGGGATAAACTGGTCACAGCTTTCTTAGCCAAATTCTTTCCTCCTCAAAAGCTGAGCAAGCTTAGAGTGGATGTTCAAACCTTCAGGAAAAAAGAAGGTGAATCCCTCTATGAAGCTTGGAAAAGATACAAGCAATTAACCAAAAAGTGTCCTTCTGACATGCTCTCAGAATGGACCATCCTATATATATATTCTATGATGGTCTGTCTGAATTGTCTAAGATGTCATTGGACCATTCTGTAGGTGGACCTATTCACCTGAAGAAAACACCTGCAGAAGCTCAGGAACTCATTGAAATGGTTGCAAATAACCAGTTCATGTACACCTCTGAAAGGAATCCTGTGAGTAATGGGACGCCTCAGAGAAAGGGAGTTCTTGAAATTGATGCTCTGAATGCCATATTGGCTCAGAACAAAATGTTGACTCAGCAAGTCAATATGATATCTCAGAGTCTAAATGGTTTTCAAAATGCATCCAACAGTACTAAAGAAGCATCTTCTGAAGAAGAAGCTTATGATCTTGAGAACCCTGCAATGGCAGAGGTGAATTACATGGGTGAAGCCTATGGAAACACCTATAATCCCTCATGGAGAAATCATCTAAATTTCTCATGGAAGGATCAACAAAAGCCTCAACAAGGCTTTAACAATAATAATGGTAGAAGAAACAGGTTTAGCAATGGCAAGCCTTTTTCACCATCCTCTCAGCAACAGACAGAGAATTCTGAGCAGAACCCATCTAGCTTAGCAAATATAGTCTCTGATCTATCTAAGGTCACTCTCAGTTTCATGAATGAAACAAGGTCCTCCATCAGAAACTTGGAGGCACAAGTGGGTCTGCTGAGTAAAAGGGTTACTGAAACTCCTCCTAGCACTCTCCCAAGCAATACAGAAGAGAATCTCAAAAGAGAATGCAAGGCCATAATTGTGACCAACATGGCCAAACCTGGAGAGAGTGAAAAGGCAGTGATTCCTAGTGAGGAAGGCCTTAGGGAACGTCCACTGGCCATTAAGAAGTACCCCAATGAGGAACCAAAGAAATCTGAGGCTCATACAGAGACCATAGAGATTCCATTGAACTTATTTTTACCATTCATGAGCTCTGATGACTATTCATCTTCTGAAGAAGATGAAGACATTACTGAAGGGCAAGTTGCTCAATATTTAGGAGCAATCATGAAGCTGAATGCCAAGCTATTTGGTAATGAGACTTGGGAGGATGAACATCCATTGCTCATTAATGAACTGAATACCTGGATTCAGCAAACTTTACCTCAAAAGAAACAGGATCCTGGTAAATTCTTAATACCATGTACCATAGGCACCATGACCTTTGAGAAGGCTCTGTGTGACCTAGGGTCAGGTATTAACCTCATGCCACTCTCTGTAATGGAGAAACTAAGAATCTTTGAGGTACAAGCTGCAAGAATCTCACTAGAGATGGCAGACAAATCAATGAAACAGGCTTATGGACTAGTAGAGGACGTGCTAGTGAAGGTTGAAGGCCTTTACATCCCTGCTGTTTTTATAATCCTAGACACTGGGAAGGATGAGGATGAAGCCATCATCCTTGGCAGACCTTTCCTAGCCATAGCAAAAGCTGTGATTGATGTTGACAGAGGAGAGTTGGTTCTTCAATTGAATGAGGACTACCTTGTATTCAAGACTCAAGGTTCTCCTTCTGTACACATGGAGAAGAAGCGTGAAAAGCTTCACTCAATACAGAGTCAAACAAAATCCCCACATTCAAACTCTAAGTTTGGTGTTGGAAGGCCATAACCAAACTCTAAGTTTGGTGTTGAGAGGCCATGGTGCACGAAATTGCAATCACACTTTGCAATCCCGCACAACTAACCAGCAAGTGTACTGGGTCGTCCAAGTAATACCTTACGTGAGTAAGGGTCGATCCCACG
>NC_029777.3:95700360-95700591 GCF_000817695.3 Arachis duranensis | reverse complement strand
CTGTAGCTCCAGAAAATCTACTTCGAGTGCAGGGAGGTCAGAATCCAACAGCATCTGCAGTCCTTTTCAGCCTCTAAATCATATTTTTGCTCAGGACCCTCAATTTCAGCCAGAAAATACCTGAAATCACAGAAAAATACACAAACTCATAGTAAAGTCCAGAAAAGTGAATTTTAACTAAAAACTAAGAAAAATATACTAAAAACTAACTAAAATATACTAAAAACATAC
>NC_029777.3:95698525-95699465 GCF_000817695.3 Arachis duranensis | reverse complement strand
CCCAAGCAACTGAAAATCAAAGTAGGATAAAAAGAAGAGAATATACTATAGACTCCAAAATATCAAGGAAACTCAGCTCCAATTAGATGAGCGGGACTAGTAGCTTTTTGCTTCCGAACAGTTTTGGCATCTCACTTTATCCTTTGAAGTTCAGAATGATTGGCATCTATAGGAACTCAGAACTCAGATAGTGTTATTAATTCTCCTAGTTAAGTATAATGATTCTTGAATATAGCTATGTCATGAGTCTTGGCTGTGGCCCAAAGCACTCTGTCTTCCAGTATTACCACCGGATACATACATGCCACAGACACATACTTGGGTGAACCTTTTCAGATTGTGACCCAGCTTTGCTAGAGTCCCCAATTAGAGGTGTCCAGGGTTCTTAAGCACACTTTTTTTTGCCTTGGATCACAACTTTATTTCTTTCTTTTTCTTTCTTTTTTTTCTGAAATTTTTTTTGAATTCACTGCTTTTTCTTGCTTCAAGAATCAATTTGATGATTTTTCAGATCCTCAATAACAGTTCTCCTTTCCCATCATTCTTTCAAGAGCCAACAATTTTAACATTCTCAAAACAACAAATTCAAAAGACATATGCACTGTTCAAGCATTCATTCAGAAAACAAAAAGTATTGTCACCACATCAAACTAATTCAACTGGTTTCAAAGATAATTTCGAAATCCTGTACTTCTTGTTCTTTTGTGATTAAAGCACTTTTCATCTAAGAGAGGTGATGGATTTATAGGACATTCATAGCTTTAAGACATGAATTTTAAAATTTTTTATTAATTATGAATTAAGAACAAGACTCAAAAATAGATATAAGATGAGATTAGTAAGAATAGAAAACAAAAATTTAAATAGGCTCCTAATGATAGAGGTTATCACAGAGTTAGGACTCAACAACCTTGATTTTGAGAAGTGGATGCTCCCTCAA
>NC_029777.3:95697522-95698139 GCF_000817695.3 Arachis duranensis | reverse complement strand
ACCCTTTGAATTGGTTATCCACTTAGTTCCAGGAAGGCATATGTCCTCTAGAACTTGATCCAACCCTTTATCTGCTCTCACCATCCTCCTATTAAAGGATTCAGGATCATCTTGCAGTTGAGGCAATTTGAAGAGCTCTCTTATTTTGACCAGATGGAAGTAGATAACTTTTCCTCTGACCATGGTTCTGTAGGTATGGAAAGCAGTTCCAGTCATTCTCTGCTTATCTGTTAGCCACAAATTTGAGTAGAATTCCTGAACCATATTTCTTCCAACTTTTATCTCAGGATTGGTTAGAACTTCCCATCCTCTGTTTCGAATTTGCTCTTGGATCCCCGGATATTCATCTTCTTTCAGATCGAATTTGACTTCCGGGATCACTGACCTTAGACCCATTCTTTGGATTATTCTCTTTCTTTCCTCTTAAATTGGTTTGTTTTCCCTTAGGAGCCATGATCTTGATGAATCTTGGCTTAGTGATCACGGAAAAGCACACCAAACTTAGAGGTTTTCTTGTCCTCAAGCAAAAGAAAGGACAGAGGAGAGAGAGGAAAAGAGCAAATTCGAATGGTGTGGGGGAATAGGGAGGCCGAACGTGTATTTATAAGGGAGGAGGA
>NC_029777.3:95696591-95697230 GCF_000817695.3 Arachis duranensis | reverse complement strand
ACCTTTCTGGCGTTAAACGCCCAGAATGGCATCCATTCTGGCGTTTAACGCCCATTTGCTAGCCATTATGGGCGTTTAACGCCCAGCCAGGTAACCTGGCTGGCGTTAAACGCCAGAATCCCCTTTGTCACTGGGCGTTTTGTTAAACGCCCAGGATGCTGCACACCTGGCGTTAAACACCCAGAATGGTGCCCATTCTGGCGTTTAACGCCCAAAATGGCACCCTTACTGGCGTTAAACGCCCAGAATGGTGCCCATTCTGGCGTTTAACGCCCAAAGTACCCCTTACTGGCATTTTTTCGCCAGTAAGCTCTTTTTCTCTGCTTTTTGCACTGAATCCTTCTGTAACTCTGTGAATTCCTTTAATTTTGATAATTGCCACTGTAGAAATAAAACATATAACCTGCTAATGACTGGGTTGCCTCCCAGCAAGAGCTTCTTTATTGTCTTTAGCTGGACCTTACTGAATGTTATTCTAGTCTCAATTTTGAGCACTCTTGCTTAATATTGCTTTCAAGATAGTGTTTGACTCTTTGTCCATTAACAATGAATCTTTTATCAGAGTCAGTATCTTGAAGCTCCACATATCCATATGGTGACACACTTGTAATCACATATGGTCCCCTCCACCGGAATTTT
>NC_029777.3:95695206-95696043 GCF_000817695.3 Arachis duranensis | reverse complement strand
CTAACTTAGCATCCAGGTTTAGGAATCTGGTTGCCCAGTAGGCTTTATGTTCCAGTTCCACGGGCAAATGACAGGCCTTGCCATACACAAGTTGGTATGGTGAGGTTCCTATTGGGATCTTAAATGCTGTTCTGTATGCCCACAGAGCATCATCTAAGCTCCTTGCCCAATCCTTTCTTCGGGCCATCACAGTCCGTTCTAGGATTCTTTTTAGCTCTCTGTTAGAGACTTCAGCTTGCCCATTTGTCTGTGGATGATACGGGGTAGCCACTTTGTGGCTAATTCCATATCGGACCATCGCAGAGTACAGCTGTTTATTGCAGAAATGAGTGCCCCCATCACTGATTATGACTCTGGGAACACCGAATCTGCTGAAGATGTGTTTCTGGAGGAATTTCAGCACGGTCTTGGTATCATTAGTGGGTGTAGCAATTGCTTCTACCCACTTAGATACATAGTCCACTGCCACCAGAATGTAAGTGTTTGAGTATGATGGTAGGAATGGACCCATAAAGTCAATTCCCCATACATCAAACAACTCAATCAATAAGATCCCTTGTTGAGGCATGGCGTATCCATGAGGTAAGTTACCAGCTCTTTGGCAGCTGTCACAGTTACGCACAAACTCTCGGGCATCTCTATAGAGAGTAGGCCAGTAGAAGCCACATTGGAGGACCTTAGTGGCTGTTCGCTCACTTCCAAAATGTCCCCCATACTGTGATCCATGGCAATGCCACATGATTCTCTGTGCTTCTTCTATGGGTACACATCTGCGGATCATTCCGTCAGCACATCTCTTAAAGAGATATGGTTCATCCCAGAGGTAGTACTTGGCAT
>NC_029777.3:95692130-95693635 GCF_000817695.3 Arachis duranensis | reverse complement strand
CAAGAGTTGTCTTGTGTGTCCTTAGCACTTGAATCAGTGCTTCCTCTTCCTGTGGATTTAAAGCAGAGCTTATAATCACTGAAAAAGTGTCACCCTCTCCCAGAAATGCATACTTCAGGGATGGTGGTAGTGGTTTGAGTTCAGGTTTGGGAGGCTTATCCTCCTCCTGAGGAATTTTCGAAAATTCATTTATTTCTTCTGTTTCTTCTTGATCAGGCTGAGCATCCTTGAAGATGTTCTCAAGCTCTGATTCTAGACTCTCAGTTATATTGATCTCTTCCACCAAAGAGTCAATAATGTCAGCACCCATGTAGTCATTAGGTGTGTCTGGATGCTGCATAGCTTTTACAGCATTCATTGGAGACATATCCTGGTTGGTTTGACTTCTTCAGTCAAGCCAAGCTTTCTGATAGTGGATGCAGGTATTAGATTGATGCTTGCCCCAAGATCACACAGGGTTGTCTTGGTGCAAGCACCTTCTAATGTGCATGGTATTATAAAGCTTCCTGGATCTTGAAGCTTTTCTGGTAAGCTCTTCAGAATGACTGCACTGCATTCTTCAGTGAGGAGAACTTTTTCAGTTTCTCTCCAATTCTTCTTATGGCTTAAGATCTCTTTCATGAACTTAGCATAAGAAGGTATTTGCTCAAGTGCCTCTGCAAACGAAATCTTTATTTCAAGAGTCCTTAGGTAGTCTGCAAAGCGGGCAAATTGCTTATCCTGTTTCGCTTGGCGGAGTTTCTGAGGATAAGGCATCTTGGCTTTATATTCTTCAACCTTAGTTGCTGCAGGTTTATTCCTTACAGAAGTGGTTGAAGAAGCCTTTTTAGAGAGATTACTGTCAGCACTCTCAGGTGTCTGATCCTTCCTTGGCTTCTGAACGCCAGGATTGGGTGAAGATTGGGCGTTCAACGCTAACTTCTCCCCCTTTTCTGGCGTTTGAATGCCAGAACTGGGCAGGGAATGGACGTTTAACGCCAGCTTTCCCCCTTTTCTGGCGTTTGAACGCCAAAAGTATTCCTCTCTGGGCTCTTACTGTCCTCAGAGGGATTTTGGACAGTGGTTTGGTTATCCTCTGTCAATTGTTCCTTGTTTGGCTTTTTGCTGCTTTGAGCAGTGTTATTCAATGTCTTCCCACTCCTCAGTTGAACTGCTTGACATTCTTCTGTTATCTGTTTAGATATTTGCTGTTTTGCCTGATTCAATTGCAGTTCTATGTTCTTGTTAGCAATCTTAGTTTCTTGGAGCATCTCTTTAAATTCTGCTAATTGTTTTGTCATCAGGTGCAATTGTTGATTAAGCTCAATCATCTGCTCTTGAGGATTAGGATCAGTGGCTGCTGCCATGACTTCCTCTTTTGTAGAGAACTCATTGCTAGAGTACAAATGTTGATTTCTAGCAACAGTGTCTATAAGCTCTTGAGCCTCTTCAATTGTCTTCCTCATGTGTATAGATCCACCAGCTGAGTGGTCTAAAGACATCTGGGCTTTTTCTGTAAGCCCATA
>NC_029777.3:95691060-95691999 GCF_000817695.3 Arachis duranensis | reverse complement strand
TTGTTTAAAGCCTTGGATGTCCAGCCTTAGCTGTGTCATCCTCTTTGGAGGGTAAAAGTGATTCAGAAATTTGTCTGATAATTGTTTCCATGTCTTTATGCTTGCTGTAGGTTGGTTATTCAACCACCTCTTAGCTTGATCTCTTACAGCAAATGGAAACAGTAATAGTCTGTAGACATCCTGATCCACCTCTTTATCATGTACTGTGTCAGCAATTTGTAAGAACTGTGCCAGAAACTCAGTAGGTTCTTCCTGTGGAAAACCGGAATACTGGCAATTTTGCTGAACTATGATAATGAGTTGAGGATTTAGCTCAAAGCTGCTTGCTTTGATGGGAGGTGTACAGATGCTACTCCCATATGCAGCTGTAATGGGGTTAGCATATGACCCCAGAGTCCTTCTGGACTGATCAATTCCACTTGAGTCCATGATGGGTAAAGGGAATATGATATGAATTCACAAGTAAAATATATATATTATATTTTTTTTTAATTGACCAAAAAATTAAAATAAAACAAAAGGAAAATAAAATAAATTTTCGAAAACTGAAAGAAAATAAGATCAAAGCAAATTGAAAACTAAATCAATTAATTAGTTAAAAAGATTTTGAAATTAGCAATTGGAAAGATATGATTGAAAATTATTTTGAAAAAAAAGATTTGATTTTTGAAATGAGGAGAGAGAAAAACAACAAAATGACACCAAACTTAAAATTTTTAGAAAATCAAACACTAATTTTCGAGAATTTTAAGGGAAAAACACAAAGAGGACACCAAACTTAGAATTTTTAAGGATCAAAAAGGGACTAAGGACATGCAAATTCGAAAAGAAAAGCAAAAGCATGCAATTGACACCAAACTTAAAATATGAAACTAGACTCAACTAAAAGACTCTAAACCAACAAAAATAAAACAGTCCTAATCTAAGCAACAAGATAAG
>NC_029777.3:95690372-95690574 GCF_000817695.3 Arachis duranensis | reverse complement strand
TACTTAATCTAAGGTAGAACGGAGGTGGTTGTCAGGCACACGTTCATAGTTGAGAATGATGATGAGTGTCACGGATCATCACATCCATCCGGGTTAAGAACAAGTGATATCTTAGAACGGAAGCAAGCATGATTGAATAAGAAACAGTAGTAATTTGCATTAATCCATCAAGACACAGCAGAGCTCCTCACCCCCAACCATA
>NC_029777.3:95675881-95690091 GCF_000817695.3 Arachis duranensis | reverse complement strand
TTTTATGCCAGTTCCAGCGTTAAACGCTGGGAATTCTGAAGCTGATTTGCAACGCCGGTTTGGGCCATCAAATCTCGGGAAAAGTATAAACTATTATATATTGCTGGAAAGCCCAGGATGTCTACTTTCCAACGCCGTTGAGAGCGCGCCAATTGGGCTTCTGTAGCTCCAGAAAATCCACTTCGAGTGCAGGGAGGTCAGAATCCAACAGCATCTGCAGTCCTTTTCAGCCTCTAAATCATATTTTTGCTCAGGACCCTCAATTTCAGCCAGAAAATACCTGAAATCACAGAAAAACACACAAACTCATAGTAAAGTCCAGAAAAGTGAATTTTAACTAAAAACTAAGAAAAATATACTAAAAACTAACTAAAATATACTAAAAACATACTGAAAACAATGCCAAAAAGCGTATAAATTATCCGCTCATCAGGCCACAACCATGCTTTGATTATCCGTGAGGCTCCATGAGAGCCCACTGTCAAGCTATTGGCATTAAAGAAGCGCTTATTGGGAGGCAACCCAATTTTTATTTATCTATGTTAAAATTCCATTTTCCATTATTATTTTATATTTTCTTTAGGTTGATGATCATGTGGAGTTACAAAAATAACTGCAAAAATCAAAGCAAAATAAAAAATAACATTAGAAATAGCACACCCTGGAGGATGAGCTTACTGGCGTCTAAACGCCAGTAAGAGTAGCAGAATGGGCGTTAAACGCCCAGTATGGCACTATTCTGGGCGTTTAATGCCAGAAAGAAGTAACAGACTGGCGTTTAACACCAGAAATAGGCTACAGCTTGGCGTTAAACGCCGGGAAAGGTATAAAAGCTGGTGTTCAACGCCAGAAACAGACAGCAGTCTGGTGTTAAATGCCAGTATTGCATACAGAGGGCGTTTACACGCCTAAATGGTGCAGGGATGAAAAATCCTTGACACCTCAGGATCTGTGGACCCCACAGGATCCCCACTGATAAACCACTATTTTATGATTCATATTGTGTTTAATTGTGTGGTTTTATCAAGTCTTTGCCCACTTATTCATATGATTTGCATGTAATTACAATTCCTTCCTAAAAATACTCTATGATTGAAAACATGCTTCTTTAGCTTTTATTTTCTTTTATTTAATCCTCTCTTATTACCATTAGATACCTTGATATGTGTGTTAAGTGATTTCAGGAATTACAGGGCAGGAATGGCTTAAATGATGGAAAGGAAGCATGCAAAAATGGAAGGAATAGAAAGAATTGAGGAGATAACCAGCGAGAAGTCACGTGGTCGCATGGCTAACACAACCACGCAAAATGGAAGAAATAACAGTGATGCGCTCGCGTGCATGACGCAACCACGCGGATTGGAAGCTGCATGAACGACGCGAATGCATGGACGACGCGCACGCGTGGTACGAGAAACGCTGAGTGACGCGAATGCGTGGACGACGTGGCCGCGTGACGTGCGCGATCTGCAGAATTTCAGAAGTCACTGGCAGAGTTTCTGGGTCGGATTTCAACCCAGTTTTCGGCCCAGAAACACAGATTAGAGCCAAAAAACATGCAGAGACAGGGAAAAACATTCATTCCGCATAATTCTTAGTTTTGAGATCTGAAATTTACTCCTCCCCTAGGTTTTACTCACTTGAACATTCATAATTAGGATTTTGAAGATTTTGGCTTTAGCTTTGGAGAAGAGTCTACCTCCAGTACTAGTCACTATAGTCTGTTATTTACTTTTCATTTATTCTTCCATATTCTTAATTCCTCCAGAGTTGACATTGGATTATTTTCACAAGTTATTAATATAGACTATTTTTATTTTCAATTAATCCCTTTTCATTATTATTTATTATGTCTTCTTTTATTTTCCCCATTGATTCTGTGAAGTTTATAATTATGATGAGTGAGTAGTTCCATAACTTGATTGGGAGATGATTGAAAGGAAACCTTGAGTTGAATCACTCAAGAGAGAAATTATAATTGGGTTTATTGTTGGATCACCCTCTAATCATCGACACTAGTCCTTCCCAAGGGAGAGGATTAGGACTTGTGACTAGAAACAGCTTTCCAACTTGCTTGACTTTCCTTTACCTAGAAAGGGATAACTAAGCAGAGTAACTTCCAATTATTAATTAATCTTGAGAGTACTTCAACAAGAATAGGGCTTCCAACTAATCTACTCCCAGTCAAGGCTTTTATTTAAAATTAATTAAACTCTCTAAATTAATTTCCTATTTATTAATTCAACCATTTTTAAAACACCTTATTGATAAAATAGCACATCTTTCTGCAACTCGTTGGGAGACGACCTGGGATTCATACTCCCAGTATTTTAATTTCAATATTGTGACAACCCTTCTAAATTGATACGCGAATTTTCGGCTGGTTAAGGACTGTACTTGCAACGTATTTCTATTAATAATTTCTTAACTCGCCAATTTTCGCCACGTCAATTTTTGGCGCCGTTGCCGGGGAGTTGCAACAGTGTGCTAATTTATTGATTGGCATTTATTTAATTGCAATTTTTCTTTTTATTTTGTTACTATGAGCTATACGTTTCTTTCGTTAAATGATGCGTTCACTTCCTGATCCAAGCTTGCCAGTATTTGACCCTGAGATTGAAAGAACTATTTCACGTATAAGGCAAGCTCGGCGTCGGCAAGTCCTCTCTGAGGACAAACCTAAAACGTCATCTAAGGAAGAAATAAGCTCCCTCTCTACTGATCCAGTTGATTTACGTGCAGGTGACATGGCAGCACCTAGGAGAGTCACTATCCAGGAGGAAGGAGCCCCTGATTTTACACTACAACCATTCCAGGTACACCACCCAGCAGTGGCTGTGGATTTCGAAATAAAGTCTTCGCTACTCAACTTGATGCCCAAGTTTCATGGCTTACCTGCTCAAGAGCCTATCAAGCACCTTAGGGATTTTCAGACTGCTTGTTCTACTGTTAAGCGAGATGACACTGATGAAACTTCCATTTTGTTAAAAGCCTTCCCATTCTCTCTTGAGGGAAAGGCAAGAGAGTGGTACTACACTCAACCCGGAATAATTGTTTCTAACTGGGATATGCTTAGAAGAGAATTTCTGGAGAAATTCTTTCCAGCTGAGGTTGCCGATAAACTGAGGAAAGACATGTCCATGATCGTTCAGGATGAATCTGAGACTCTCTATGAATACTTGGAACGCTTCAATAATCTTCTAGAAGCATGTCCCCACCATATGATTGACAAGATAGTGTTGTTCGGCTACTTTACACAGGGCATGAAATCTCAAGATAGGACCACATTGGAAGGTGCTAGCAATGGGTCTATGAAAAAGTACAAGACTACGGAAGAAGCTTGGCAATTGATCAGTGACTTAGCTGAATCTACTAGGAATCACAGGCAGAAACAAAGTCGGTCAAGAGCTGTTGCAGAGGTATCCACTAGCAAAGATACTGCTGCTATAGCTCCGAGCTTATGTGAAATGACTAACTTGCTGAAGTAGATGCATCTAAGTCAACAACAGGCTCAGCAAGTTCAGCCTTCTCCACCACAGCACAGCCAGCAGTTGGTTCCACAAAGAGTATGCAGAATTTGTGCAGATTACAGTCATTATACTGATGAGTGTCCGCAACTCCAACCGGAAGATCACACTGTAGCAGTCACTCATAACTTCTATGACCGCCCCAATCAAGGTTACAATCAAGGTGGCAGTTATAACCATGGATGGCAGGATAACTCTAACCAAGGCTAGAGAGATAATTCTAACCAGGGTTGGAGGGACAATCATAACAGAGGAGGCAGAGATAACAATGGAAATCAGAGGTGGAATAACAATAACAACTTCAGGTAGCAGAATCAGAATCAGACCTACAGAGCACCTCATCTAAGACAGCCTCAAGCATCTCAGCAGACCTCTCAGATCACTTATCCATCTTCATCTCCTAATGATGAGTTACTACAATCTATTGATCGGAGACACAGGCCATGGAAAACAACTTTACTGCTACTCTGAATGGTCTGAATTCTACTTTGCAAGCCCTTGTCTCACAGATTGGATCACTGAACAACTCCAACAACTAGTCCTCAAGCTCTGGTGGACTCCCCTCTCAACTATTACCCAATCCAAAGGGTGGCATTAATGCCATCACCCTAAGGTCCGGAACCACATTGCAAGAGAGGAATCAGGAAGAGCCAAACCCACCTGAACACGCCTCAGCTGAAGAGGTAGTGGAAATAGAAGATGTTGTGGAAGAAAAGGGTATACAGGACATGGCTGAGGAAGAATACGCTAAATCATAGGAAGAAGCACCAAAGGGCATAGAAACTGTAGAGAACGCCATTCCTATTCCAGTTCCACAACTTGCAAGGAAGCCCAGGAAGTAGTTGGAACCTGATCCCAATATGGTAGAAATATTCAAGAAGGTTGAGGTAAATGTTCCCCTTTTTGATGTTATTCAACAGGTACCTAAATACGCAAAGTTTCTAAAGGATTTATGCATACATAAAGACAAAATTAATGAATTAGAAACTATTCCTTTAGGTAGTTCTATATTTGCTTTAATGGGAAATATACCTGAAAAATGTAGTGACCCAGGTCCATGCATGGTTAACTGTACCATCGGAGGTGTGATATTTTCTGACTGCATGTGTGATTTAAGAGCATGTGTTAGTATAATGCCTTTATCTGTATATGATGTTTTGAGGCTCCCTCCCTTAAAAAGGTCGGCAGCTCATTTTGTGTTAGCAAATAATAGTATTATTACAGTGGCTGGAGTTGCTGAAGATGTATTAGTGGGTATTAAAGGTCTCACTTTTCCCATTGATTTTTACATCTTGGAGATGCCCCAAAATGACTCAGAGAAGCCATCATCAATCCTACTTGGAAGACCTTTCTTGAAGACCTCAAAGTTCAAATTAGATGCTTTTGCAGGAACATACTCTTTTGAAATAGACGGCCGAGTAGTAAGCTTCAATCTGAATGGAGTTATGAAAAACCCTCCAGAAGATCATTCTACCCTCTAGTGTGACATCATAGATGAAACCGTAGCTGAAGTTCACCAGGAGGAGTTTGAAGAGAAGTACATAGGACAAGGTCCGAGTGTGGGGAATTCTGAGGACAATGAAAGTACTCTACCACTGCCACCAGCTCCAGACAATCCAGAGCCTGACTATGAACAAAATTTAGAATTGAAATCCCTCCCTCCACACCTCAAATATGCTTACCTCGAGGACAAGCAGAGGTTTCCAGATATCATTGCACGGGACCTCACTTCTCAACAGGAAGAGCAGTTACTTAGTATGCTGAGGAAGCACAAGAAAGCAATTGGGTGGAGTTTAGCAGACATAGTAGGCATCGACCCTCAAGTTTGTGAGCACAGAATATTTTTAGAAGAAGGAACAAGACCCGTTCGTCAACCCCAAAGAAGACTGAACCCCACTATCTTAGAGGTTGTCAAGAAGGAAGTGACCAGACTATTAGAGGTAGATATTATCTACCCCATCTCAGACAGTGAATGGGTGAGCCCAGTACAAGTGGTGCCCAAGAAGTCTGGAGTCACTACAGTGAAAAATGAGCATGGAGAGCTCATAGCAACCAGAGTACAGAACGCCTGGAGAGTCTACATTGATTATAGGCGTCTCAACCAAGCCACTCGTAAGGATCACTACCCTCTTCCATTCATTGATCAAATGCTGGATCGCCTGTTAGGTAAATCACATTATTGCTTTTTAGATGGTTACACATGCTATTTTCAAATTCATATAGCCCCTGAAGATCAGGAAAAGACTACTTTTACATGTCCTTTTGGGACTTATGCCTATAAGAGAATGCCCTTTGGCTTGTGCAATGCACCAGCTACTTTCCAAAGGTGCATGATGAGTCTTTTCTCTGACCTTCTTGAGGATTGTATGGAGGTTTTTATGGATGATTTTAGCGTTTATGGTGATTCCTTTAGCCTTTTCTTGGATAGTTTATCTAGAGTACTAGATAGATGTGTCAGTACAAACCTTGTATTAAATTTTGAAAAATGTCATTTTATGGTAAGACAAGGAATTGTACTAGGACATGTTGTGTCTAATACTGACATTTTTGTAGATCCAACAAAGGTGGATGTTATTTCTAGTTTTTCTTACCCCTCCTCTGTGAGGGAAGTTCGTTCGTTCCTTGGCCATGCAGGTTTTTACCAAAGATTCATTAAAGACTTTAGTAAGGTAGCACTTCCCCTATCCAGGTTACTGCAGAAAGATATCGAGTTCGAGTTCAGCGAGGATTGCAAACAAGCGTTTGATAAGCTGAAGACTGCCCTGACTCAAGCTCCAATTGTGAGAGGACCTGACTGGAGTTAGCCATTCGAATTATGTGCGATGCTTCCAACAATGCAATAGGAGCAGCGCTGGCTCAACGTGAAGGTAAAGATCCTTTTGTCATTGCTTATGCGTCTAAGACTTTAGACACTACTCAGTCTAACTACACTACTACTGAGAAAGAGCTACTTGCTATTGTTTTTGCTCTGGATAAATTCTGAGCCTATTTACTTGGTGCTAAGGTAGTAGTGTATTCAGACCACGCAGCTCTGAAGTATTTATTAGCTAAAAAGGAATCCAAACCAAGGCTTATACGTTGGATACTGATACTACAAGAATTTGATTTAGAAATAAAGGATAGGAGTGGTAACCAGAATCTAGTGGCAGACCACTTGAGTCGCCTTGAGCACATTAAAGATGACTCCACTCCTATAGCTGATAATTTTCCAATTGATAACCTACAAGCAGTATCTAAGGTAGTCCCTTGGTATGCACCTGTCGCTAATTATCTAGTTAGCCGCACTTTTCCTCCAAACTTTACTAAGCACCAAAGAGACAAGCTGAAAAGCGAGTCTAAATATTATATATGGGATGACCCATATTTATGGAGATGTGGCGCTGACCAGGTAATTAGAAGGTGTGTGCCTCAATCAGAATTCCAGTCCATTTTAGAGGCTTGTCATTCATCTGAGAGTGGAGGACATTTTGGCCCTCAAAGAACAGCTAGAAAAATCTTAGACTGTGGATTCTGGTGTCCTACTCTTTTTAAAGACGTTGCTGAATTTTGTAAATCTTGTCCCCCATGCCAAAGGTTTGGTAATATATCCCAGATGGATGAAATGCCTCAACAAATTATGCTTTTCTGTGAAATTTTTCATATTTGGGGCATTGACTTCATGGGTCCATTTCCAAATTCTAATGGCCACCTTTATATACTGTTAGCTGTAGATTATGTTTCTAAATGGGTGGAAGCAATTTTTACCCATACTGATGATGCTAACACTGTTGTTTCCTTTGTTAGAAACCACATTATTTGTCGCTTTGGATCACCACAAGCAATCGTGAGCGGTCAAGGCACCCATTTTTGTAACAGGAGACTAACAGGATTACTGAAGAAGCATGAGATCATTCATAAAGTAGCAACAGCCTACCATCCTTAGACTAATGGGCAAGCCGAGGTGTCTAATAGAGAGATAAAGTGCATATTATAGAAGATAGTCAAACCTCATAGAAGAGACTGGAGCACCAGGCTACAAGATGCACTCTGGGCATACAGAACAGCATACAAGACACCCATTGGGATGAGTCCTTTTCGCTTAGTCTATGGAAAGGCATGTCATCTTCTAGTTGAAGTGGAGCACAAAGCTTTTTGGGCAGTAAAGGAGTGCAACATGGGATTTGAGAAAGCCGGAGCTAAAAGGAAGTTGCAATTGCAAGAATTGAAGAGCCTTTGCCTAGAAGCTTATGAGAACTCAAGGCTGTACAAGAAAAAAATGAAAGTTGTACATGATCAACACATCAAGAGGAAGGAGTTCCAACCTGGGGATTTAGTCCTCCTTTACAACTCCAGACTGAAGCTCATGCCAGGCAAGCTGTGATCAAGGTGGGAAGGTCCATATAGAGTCGAGAAGGCTGAGCCATACGGAGTTTTTCACCTAAGTCACCCTTCAACCTCTGAACTCATCAAGGCTAATGGACATCGTTTGAAGCTCTACCATGGTAAAAAGGTGACGAAAAACAAGGACTTAGATATCTTCCTCTTAGAGGATCCACTCGCAACTAAAAACAGAGCTACTGAAGCGTCCAACTTAAGGACGTTAAAGCAAAGTGCTAGGTGGGAGACAACCCACCACGGTATGATCGTTCCTCTTCTTCTCCTTATCTTCCCTCATCTATAACTCTTCTTCGTACTACTGCCTATATCTTGCACCTAATCTGCATATTGCATTTGCATAAAAAAAGAGAGAAATCACACGCGACGCGCCAGTGTCGCCGACGCGTCCACGTCGCATGAGCATTGGAAATAAAAAAATTGGACAGAGAGTTGCGCCGGAATGTGGCTGGACGCGTGCCTTTGGCACAATTTGATCCACGCGACCGCGTGGATGACGCAACCGCGTCATTTGTAATTTGGCCTCCCCACGCGTCCGCGTCGACCACGCGAACGCGTGGCCTTGCAATTCGACGTAACAAGGGTGAATGGCCAAGAGTTGAGCTGGACTTGGGCTGCACTTGTGCTAGTCGCACAAGTCCTGCCACGCGAACGCGTGCCCTACGCGTCCGCGCCGTTATTTCCATCTGGCCATCCACGCGATCGCGTCAACCATGCGATCGCGTCACTTCAAATTCTGGCAAAACACAATTTAAACAGAGAGTTGTGCGAGCGCGAAGCTGCCCTCGCACCACTAGCACAAATAACGTCACGCGTCCGCGTCACCTCACTTAAGGGCTTTCCAGGCGACCGCATGCCCCACGCGTCCGTGCCGTTTGTGCCGCCCAACTCATTCAAATATGCCAGCCTGTTTTATCTTTTCTTTCCCCCCAATCTTATTTCTTTCTCCCCTTTTCCTTCTTCCCCCCTCTTTCTCTCTTCCACCCCATCTCTTCCACCACTATTATCAAGGTTTTTCTTCTATCTTCTTCCCTCTTTACTTTTTCATTCTTCTTTTTCTTATCATGTTTTCTTTTTCTTTCTCTTCTACTTTCCCTAACCATGTTTTCTTTTTCTTTTCCTATTCCTTTGCTTTGTGTTTGTGAAAACGCCCATATGGCATTTTGCACTATTTTTAGATTTCTTTTAAATCTACTACTCTGAATGCCTGCTTTTCAAAAACCCCTTCTCTATTTTATTATTTAAATATAATTGTTTTTACAAACACATTATTAATTTGAGAGACCTGGTAATCTAATTTGGACATTGAATGCTTGATCTATGCTACTCGTGCCCTTTGCCGGCATGCCAATAAACACCTTGCATTCAATTTTCCTCACATGCACTTGCTATATTTCCATTATTGATTTGCCACATGTAGTCATGACCATGTGCTCACATCATCATCCATACCTGTGCATTGATTACCACCTTTCCTATTCTTTTCCTTGCTATAACCCTTGAATGCTAATGTCTTTCATCGTTTTCTTTCAGGATGGCCACCAAGAAAGGCAAAGAGAAATCTACCCCCAAATCCGCAGCAAGGAAAGGAACAAAAAGAGCATTAGTCGCAGAGCCTTCTTCAACTGCAGTCAAGCCCCAACAAAAAGAATTAAAAGGATTATAAAGGCTGATGAAAAGGAGAGAGCCTTCCCAGCAAAAGACACTGCAAGATTTCCAAATCGCTACTGTGAGCAGATGCTTCCTATTCTGGCAGCTCGGAATTACAACAATGAACACCTTCTTATCCTTCCGCCTCGTATTGCCAAATTTGTTGGCCGCAAATTGCACAAAGACATTGGGATTCCTACAGAGACAGCCACGACAGGTCAATCTTTCTTGGGTAGTTGAGTTCTACTCCAACTTCCACCTACCGACCCTGTAGTCTGTTTATATAGGTCAGAAGCAAGTTTCCATTACAGAAGAAGCCATTCAGCGAGCCTTAGATCTTCCCCCTGCTTCGGAAGGATTGGACGCTTTTCAAGAAGCCGCACTCAAGCGCCAGGCGTACAACTTTGACTGGGACGCTGTTCTCAGAGTTATCGCTCAACCTGGCAGCAAATGGATCTTCGGATACCATCGTTCCCGTCCTAAGGAAATTTCGGCTTTCGCACTTACCTTAGAGGCTCATGTATGGGCACAGATTATGTCCCATTATGTCTTCCCGAGCACTCATGAGTCCTCCTTCACCACAGACATGGCCATTCTACTATGGTGCATCCTCACAGACCAGCCTCTAAATTTATCGAGACATATCCAAAATGCTATGGGACACGTGCAAATCGCGGGCAACCTACCTTTCCCTGCCTTGGTCTCTGATCTTGTCTCAGCAGCCAGAGTCTCCTATAGAGCTGGAGACACCAAAGCCGTACTTCCACGGGATGATCAGTACGTCCCTAACGGGAGATATCTCAGGCCACCACTTGCCACTACCAGCCAGTCCACAGAGGATGCTGCAGTTCCTCCACCATCTACTAGTCAGCTGCTGCATCAAATACTGAAGCGGTTAGACCAACAAGACAAGAAAGCAAAGCTCCGAGAGTGTCGCAACCACCGCCGTTTCAATTACCTCAAGGAGCTACTCACAGGCAACCACAGACTTGACGAGGACCCAGGCACTCTGGACTCCACTTCCTTTACCAGCACAGGGAGCCATGACGGTCCCGACTGTAGAGATACTGCCACTAGCCCACCATTGTTCCTGACAGATGGCACCGAGGACGGTGCAAAGCCTTAAGTGTGGGGAGGTCGATCAGTACCTAACTTCCGGAGGTAATTCTTTTCCCCCTAACACCAATTTCTTCTTCTTTAGAATAGGATAGATTGCATATTAGTAGGATTAATTGCACGCATGTTCTACCTGATTGAAAAGATAATAAGTTTCTTTTAAGACCATATATTTTTCAAAATTTCACTAATTTAAATCAAAATATTTATGTTAAATTTGTTTGAAGTTGAAATTGGAACAAAATTTTTGAGCTAAAAGGAACACACAACCCGTGAGACCTTGAGCCTAAATATATGGTTACACTATTTAACCATAAACATTTTTTTCTTATGTGTTTACTTCTCTATGATTGTAATCTGAATTTTATTTTATCCTATATGTCCAAAATTAATGTGTTATGTGCATGCATATGATTGAGGCCATTGTTTGTTTGACTCACATATCCCAAATAAGCCAACCCTTTTTAACTACCTTTGTTAACCGCTTTGATCTGTTTTTAATCCCATTCGTTCCATATTGTACCACATTACTAGCCTTAAGTGGAAAATAATTGAAAATCCCAATTGAATCTTTGGTTAGCTTAAGATAGAATTTGTGTGTTAATTGAGCATGGGAAAATTGTGGGAATAAAGGGTAATAGAAAATATATCATAATAGAATAAAGGGAATTTGGGTACCTATTCATGTGAAACCATAAAAGAAAATTACAAATCTATGTGCATTGGTAAGCTATACAAAAAAAAGAGAAAAAAATAAATAAATAAATAAATAAATAAAATATATTTTCTTTATTTTAATGAATAAGGGGACAAAATCACCCCAATGATAAGTCAAAATTTAATAATCAATGCACATATGATAAAATTAAAATAAAGGTTGATACATGAATATGGAATGTGAAAAGGAAATCCTGGGTAGCTAAGATGAATGTTGAAATTATATAGAGTATATGTATGTTAGGTAGGAGCTTAGGTTAATTAAAGATTCAATATATAAGCTCACTTAGCCATATGTGTATCCTCACCTTTACCTTAGCCCATTACAACCATGAAAAGACCTCATGATGTTTGCATTAGCATTTTGAAATTGTTGATTGATTAGGCGAAAAACAAAATTTTTTGAAAGCATGATTAGAGAAGGATAGAGTGATTACCCCATATGCTAGAGATGATTAAAGTGCACATGCACCAACAGTAAGGGTTCAATGCTCAGTTCTGTATCCCCTGCTTTCACAAGCTATCTTCTTACAAATTTTTCTGCTTTTACAATATGCTCTGAATTAGTGAAATCTGCCCCATATTTAGTCTTATAGAACTTATCTATTTTTAATCATGTAGACCAACTCATATAGTTGCATTCATATGCATATAGGTTGCATTGCATTACATGAGTCTTGCATGTTCCTGTTCATTCATATTTATCACTTTCAACTTAGCATGAAGACATGCTAATGTTTAAGTGTGGGGAGGTTGATAAACCACTATTTTATGATTCATATTGTGTTTAATTGTGTGGTTTTATCAAGTCTTTGCCCACTTATTCATATGATTTGCATGTAATTACAATTCCTTCCAAAAATACTCTATGATTGAAAACATGCTTCTTTGGCTTTTATTTTTTTTATTTAATCCTCTCTTATTACCATTAGATGCTTTGATATGTGTGTTAAGTTATTTCAGGAATTACAGGGCAGGAATGGCTTAAAGGATGGAAAGGAAGCATGCAAAAATGGAAGGAACACAAAGAATTGAGGAGATAACCAACGAGAAGTCACATGGTCACATGGCTGACGCGATCGCGCGAAATGGAAGAAATAACAGTGACGCGCTCGCGTGCATGACACAACCGCGTGGATTGGAAGCCGCATGAACGACGCGAATGCGTGGACGACGCGTACGCGTGGTACGAGAAATGCTGAGTGACGCGAACGCGTAGACGACACGGCCGCGTGACGTGCGCGATCTACAGAATTTCAGAAGTCACTGGCAGAGTTTCTGGGCTGGATTTCAACCCAGTTTTCGGCCCAGAAACACATATTAGAGCCAGGGAACATGCAGAGACAGGGAACAACATTCATTCCGCATAATTCTTAGTTTTGAGATCTAAAATTTACTCCTCCCCTAGGTTTTACTCACTTGAACATTCATAATTAGGATTTTGAAGATTTTGGCTTTAGCTTTGGAGAAGAGTCTACCTCCGGTACTAGTCACTATAGTCTGTTATTTACTTTTCATTTATTCTTCCATATTCTTAATTCCTCCAGAGTTGACATTGGATTATTTTCACAAGTTATTAATATAGACTATTTTTATTTTCAATTAATCCCTTTTCATTATTATTTATTATGTCTTCTTTTATTTTCCCCATTGATTCTGTGAAGTTTATAATTATGATGAGTGAGTAGTTCCATAACTTGATTGGGAGATGATTGAAAGGAAACCTTGAGCTGAATCACTCAAGAGAGAAATTATAATTGGGTTTATTGTTGGATCACCCTCTAATCATCGACACTAGTCCTTCCCAAGGGAGAGGATTAGGACTTGTGACTAGAAACAGCTTTCCAACTTGCTTGACTTTCCTTTACCTAGAAAGGGATAACTAAGTAGAGTAACTTCTAATTATTAATTAATCTTGAGAGTACTTCAACAAGAATAGGGCTTCCAACTAATCTACTCACAGTCAAGGCTTTTATTTAAAATTAATTAAACTCTCTAAATTAATTTCCTGTTTATCAATTCAACCATTTTTGAAAACACCTAATTGATAAAATAGCACATCTTTCTGCAACTCGTTGGGAGACGACTTGGGATTCATACTCCCAGTATTTTAATTTCAATATTGTGACAGCCCTTTTAAATTGATACGTGGATTTTCGGCTAGTTAAGAACTGTACTTGGAACGTATTTCTATTAATAATTTCTTAACTCGCCAATTTTCGCCACGTCACTCACCTCTCTCCTTCTCCCCCTCACACATCTCTATAACACTCTACCCAAAACACCACTCACCTATCAAATCCTATCCTCTTCCCTATATTCTCTTCACCAATCACCTCCATCCCTCTTCCCCAAAAACCCCACCTACCTCACTTTTCAAATTCAAACATTTTCCCTCCCAAACCCACCCAATTCTATTCGGCCACCCTCCTTCTCTTCCCCTATAAATACCCCTCCTCACTCCTTCATTTTAACACATCACAAACACTCTTCTTACCCTCTTGGCTGAACCACTATCTCCCTCCATCTCCTCCCTACCCCCTTGGCCGAACCTATCTCTCCCTCTATCTCCTCCATTTTCTTCTTCTTCCCCTTCTTTCTTTCTTCTTTTGCTTGAGGACGAGCAAACTTTTTAAGTTTGGTGTGGTAAAAGCATTGATTTTTATTTTTTCATAACCATTTATGGCACCTAAGGCTGGAGAAACCTCTAGAAAGAGGAAAGGGAAGGCAAAATCTTCCACCTCCGAGTCATGGGAGATGGAGAGATTCATCTCAAAGGTCCATCAAGACCACTTCTATGAAGTTGTGGCCAAGAAAAAGGTGATC
>NC_029777.3:95674656-95675793 GCF_000817695.3 Arachis duranensis | reverse complement strand
TGAGATTCGAAGAAGAGGTTGGGAAGTTCTCACCAACCCCATTCAACAAGTCAGAATCTTAATGGTTCAAGAGTTCTATGCAAATGCATGGATCACTAGGAACCATGATCAAAGTATGAACCTGAATCCAAAGAATTAGCTTACAATGGTTAGGGGAAAATACTTAGATTTCAGTCCGGAAAATGTAAGGTTGGCGTTCAACTTGCCAATGATGCAAGAAAATGCACTCCCCTACACCAGAAGGGTCAACTTTGATCAAAGGTTGGACCAAGTCCTCATGGACATATGTGTGGAAGGAGCTCAATGGAAAAGAGACTCAAGAGGCAAGCCTGTTCAATTGAGAAGACCGGACCTTAAGCTTGTGGCTAGAGGATGGTTGGAGTTCATCCAACGCTCCATCATTCCTACTAGCAACCGATCCGAAGTAACTGTGGATCAGGCCATCATGATCCATAGTATCATGATTGGGGAGGAAGTGGAAGTTCATGAGATCATACCTCTATAACTCTACAAGGTGGCTGACAAGTCCTCCACTTTGGCAAGGTTAGCCTTTCCTCAACTCATTTGTCACCTATGCAGTTTAGCTGGAATTGTCATAGAGGAAGACATCCTTATTGAAGAGGACAAGCCCATCACTAAGAAAAGGATGGAGAAAACAAGAGAGCCCACTCATGGACCTCAACAAGAGCATAAGGAAGTGCCTCATCAAGAAATCCCTGAGATACCTCAAGGGATGCATTTTCCTCCACACAATTATTGGGAGCAACTCAACACCTCTTTGGAAGGCTTGAGTTACAACATGGACCAACTAAGGGTGGAGCACCAAGAGCACTCCATCATTCTCCATGAAATTAGAGAAGATCAAAGAGCCATGAGGGAGGAGCAACAAAGGCAAGGAAGCGACATAGAGGAGCTAAAGAGCACCATTGGTTCTTCAAGAGGAAGAAGATGCCACCCTCACTAAGGTGGACCCGTTCCTTAATCTCCTTGTTTATTTGTCTTTCTGTTTTCGGCTTTGAGCTTTATGTTTTACTATGTTTTGTGTCTCTACTACATGATCATTAGTGTCTAGTGTCTATGCCTTAAGGCTATGAATAATTCTATGAATCCTTCACCTCTCTTAAATGAAAAATGTGC
>NC_029777.3:95663484-95674651 GCF_000817695.3 Arachis duranensis | reverse complement strand
GTTTATGAATGTTAAAATTGTTGGCTCTTGAAAGAATGATGAAAAAAGAGAAATGTTATTGATAATCTGAAAAATCATGAAATTGATTCTTAAAACAAAAAAAAGCAGTGAAAAAGAAAAAAGTAGCAAAAAAATGGCGAAAAAAAAAGAAAAAGAAAGAAAAAGAAAAAGCAAGAAGAAAAAGCCAATAGCCCTTTAAACCAAAAGACAAGGGTAAAAGGGATCCAAGGCTTTGAGTATTAATGGATAGAAGGGACTAAAGGAATAAAATCCTGGCCTAAGTGGCTAAATCAAGCTGTCCCTAACCATGTGCTTGTGGCATGAAGGTCCAAGTGAAAAGCTTGAGACTGAGTGGTTAAAGTCGTGATCCAAAGCAAAAGGAGTGTGCTTAAGAACTCTGGACACCTCTAATTGGGGACTTTAGCAAAGCTAAGTCACAATCTAAAAAGGTTCACCTAGTTATGTGTCTATGGCATTTATGTATCCGGTGGTAATACTGGAAAACAAAGTGCTTAGGGCCACAGCCAAGACTCATAAAGTAGCTGTGTTCAAGAATCAACATACTGAACTAGGAGAATCAATAACACTATCAAAAATTTTGAGTTCCTATAGATGCCAATCATTCTGAATTTCAAAGGATAAAGTGAGATGCCAAAACTGTTCAGAAGCAAAAAGCTCCTAGCCCCGCTCATCTAATTAGGACTAAGTTTCATTGATATTGTGAGATTCATTGTATATTCTCTTCTTTTTATCCTATTTTGTTTTCAGTTGCTTGGGGACAAGCAACAATTTAAGTTTGGTGTTGTGATGAGCAGATAATTTATACGCTTTTTAGCATTGTTTTTAGGTAGTTTTTAGTAGGATCTAGCTACTTTTTATCATATTTTCATTAGTTTTTAAGCGAAATTCACATTTCTGGACTTTACTATAAGTTTGTGTGTTTTTCTATGATTTTAGATATTTTCTGGCTGAAATTGAGGGACCTAAACAAAAATCTGATTCAGAGGCTGAAAAAGGACTGCTGATGCTGTTGGATTCTGACCTCCCGACACTCGAAATGGATTTTCTGGAGCTACGGAAGCCCAAATGGCACGCTCTTAATTGCGTTGGAAAGTAGACATCCAGGGCTTTTCAAAAATATATAATAGTACATACTTTGCCCGAGTTTTGATGATGCAAACTGGCGTTCAAACGTCGATTTCCTGCCCTATTCTGGCGTTAAACGACAGAAACAGGATACAAGCTGGAGTTAAACGCCCAAACTGGCATAAAAGTTGGCGTTTAACTCCAAGAAAAGTCTCTACATATGAAAACTTTAATGCTCAGCCCAAGAACACACTAAGTGGGCCCGGAAGTAGATTTCTGCATCATTTACTTATTTCTGTAAACCCTAATAACTAGTCTAGTATAAATAGGACCTTTTACTATTGTATTTTCATCTTTAAATTATCCTTAGATCATCTTCAATTAGTTTTATGCTATCTTAGACTTTTATGGGGGCTGGCCATTCGGCCATGCCTGGACTTTCATCACTTATGTATTTTCAACGGTGGAGTTTCTACACCTCATAGATTAAGGTGTGGAGCTCTGCTGTTCCTCGAGTATTAATGCAAAGTACTATTGTTCTTCTATTCAATTCAAGCTTATTCTTATTCCAAGATATTCATTCTCACACAAGAACATGATGAATGTGATGATCAAGTGACACTCATCACCATTCTCACTTATGAACGAGTGTCTGACAAACTTCTGTTCTACATGAAAACAAGCTTGAATGCATATCTCTTGGGACTCTAATCAACGATTCACATCGTTTCCCCTCTAACAATGGGGCATTTAAATATGAGATTAGAACCTTCATGGTATAGGCTAAAAATAATTGGCAGCATTCCTGAGATCCGAAAAGTCTATACCTTGTCTGTGGTATTCCGAGTAGGATTTGGGAAGGGATGACTACGACGAGCTTCAAACTCGCAACTGTGGGGTGCAGTGACAGTGCGCAAAAGGATCATTGGATCTTATTCTGACACGATCGAGAACCACAGCTGATTAGCCATGCGGTAGCTATGCCTGGTATTTTTCATCCGAGACGAGAAATCCGACAGTTGATTAGCCGTACAGAAACTGTAGAGGACCATTTTCACTGAGAGGATGGGAGGTAGCCATTGACAACGGTGATCCCCAACATATAGCTTGCCATGGAAAGGAGTATGAATGATTGAATGAAGACAGTAGGAAAGCAGAGATTCAGAAGGAATGACGCATCTTCATACGCTTATCTGAAATTCCCACCAATGAATTACAAAAGTATCTCTATCTTTATTTTATGTTTATTTATCTTTTAGTTATCAAAATCCCATAACCATTTGAATCCGCCTGACTGAGATTTACAAGATGACCATAGCTTGCTTCAAGCCAACAATCTCCGTGGGATCGACCCTTACTCACGTAAGGTATTACTTGGACGACCCAGTGCACTTGCTGGTTAGTTGTGCAGAATTGTGAGGAAAGTGTTGAGATCACGAGTGCATGTACCAAGTTTTTGGTGCCGTTGTCAGAGATCACAATTTTTGTGCACCAGCACGCCTTCTCTTTCTTCCTCCAGGGCGTGGCACGCCCTGACCTCTGGTTAGGTGCATGGTGTACATGACTTGACTCCTACATCATTGGCTCTCCATTCTTCATGCTAAACCTTTCTCCTTGATCAACCCCTCTTTATTACTTATTTACCTCTCTTTTGATAATAATTTCTTGAAAAAACTTAGCAAACACCTCAGTAGCACAAGATACTTAAAAGAAGAAAGATTAGAAGATAAAATTGCAATTAAACCTAAGAAAACAATGAATTAAAGCAAGAAAAGTAACTAATGATGTGAACGCATCACAACACTAAACTTAAAATTTTGCTTTTCTCCAAGCAAAAACAAAAGAAAATAACTTAATTTGATGAAGGAGAATTGAATCTTCTTGAAACTCATCTCCCTCTTGAGAGTGAGGTTAGCAAACCATGTGATTATAAATGGATTCTCTTTCTTCTTAATGAATCTTGAAGTCTTGGGAGTGAAGAATCCTTTAAAACTGAGGCTTAAATGATATTGTGAGATTTTTTTCTTTTAAGCTTTGATTGATCCTTAATCCTTTATTTATAACAGAGAGAGCTTTTCTGGTTGGCAACTCTTGATAGTGGACTTTCGATCGATAATCCTGGGCCAGTTGGCCCAAGTTTATAAGCCTTAGGATTGTCGTAACCTTTGATTAACCTTTACTTTACGGCTATAGGTAAGGCATAGGGTAATTAGGGTGTTATACCACCCATTTTACATTAGCCCAATTCCAGCATAACTACTATATATTCAAAGAAAATTTGTAGCAAATAAATAGGTGATTTATCGATTCATCTTTTTCTCCACACAGCACACATGTTGCATTTCCTTATCCTATAATGTTTTGTGTAATCAACTTGTATTTGGTGTTTACCACCCCATTGATTGCAAACCATATGAGTATCTCATCCCTTGATGGAACTCTGTCGCTCCAGATTTTATCATACAAATACTTTAACTCTGGCTTACCATATCTTTTTTGCGCCATTGTGTCCGTGAAAACTTTTGCTGTAGACACCCCATTTATTGTGAAAGACCATGTCATGCTATCTTCTTAACCTGCACATAAAGAAACACACTCCATTCTCCAATATATGATATAGCTCACTCACTTACGCTTGCTCTCTCTCAAAAAGCCTCTTTTTTCATTAGAAGTTTTAGATCCATGTTTTCTTAGACCACACCACACACTCATTAACCACACAATTTCTCTTATTTGACACTCTATAAAGGCTAGGGACTATCTCTTCAAGTGATTTATCCCTTATTCAGATGTCTTTCCAAAACATTGTCCTTTTACCATTCTCTATACACATTTCCACCTTACTTTTGCTTTCCCTTCAAACAAACTCACATTCTTTTCCCATATTGATAACATTTTTCTATGACCCATTGGATCTATTAATCCTATGTTCACCTACAGGGATGTTCAAATCCACATCATAACCAACTTGGGTTAGTCGAGTGGTTAGTTCACTTGTCCGCTTAAGCAAGTGTCGAGGGTTCAAATCCCATCTTGTGCATGCAGCAACCTATTGGCCAGTGACAAACCCTTGAATAGAGCTCAGATTCATAATGGATTAGTACTTGACCTGTCCAGTTGGGAAATACCGTAGGAACAAAAAAATTCACATCATAACATGACCTTATCACTTTCTTCCATAAGATCTCTCACTTGTCGGAATATCTCCATTACTATTTAAAAAGCATTTTTTAAAGCCAAATCTCCTATCCTCAGATCCGATGCTCTTTCGAGTTTTCCAAGTTGCTCCACCTTATTATTGTCATAGCATATTTTTTTGCAAGTCCCTCCCAAAAAAAAAATCTCAATTGGAGTATGATTATTTTTCTAATTACTACTTTAGTCATTTTAAACCGCCCCAAGTGGTACATCGACAAAAAATCTCATTAATATGTTATCTTAGCAAGTTTTGTAAAAGGTTTAATTTTCTCAAAATCTCCTTTGATAAAGGTTTAACATGTATTTTTTGTGAAAAAAGGAAAAAGTCCAAAGTATATTTTAAAATTATAAATGTTGTGTCTAAATTAAGGTCTCATGAACTATTACATCTATATTTGTTTATTTGGTCCTAACAAGACTATTGTTTAATTGATAGAATACCTTTGTAATAGTTTATTATCTTGAGTTTCTAAGGATAATACTTTTGGAAATTTTGTTAAATTAGTTCAAAGAGCATAAAATGTAAAAGGTCTTATGATTACCTCAACCATAAGATTTGATTACAGTTATGAGTTTGTAAACTCACGTTTTAAAATATTTTGTAAACACTACAAGAAAGTCATCGGATACCGTCAGATTTACTGGCAAATTTACCAAAAAATCCGATGGTATAAATTTTGCCAGTAATCGTTTACCGGCGAATTTTTTTGTCTTCCGCTAATTACCGTCAGAAAATTTTTGCTGATAATCCGACAATAATATATTATTTATTAATAATTAAATTAATAACTACCGGTGGATTTGACCCACGATAAATTTGTTAGTAAACTTAAATTTTAATTTTTAAAAATATATATTTAAAAATTCAATAATCAAAGAGAGTGTGTCATGCCCAATTGCATGTTACATAATTTGAAAAACAAAAAACTATGTACAATTATAATCTCTATAATAAATAATAGATAATAAGAAACGATAGATAAAAGACTAGGAAATTTTTGTAGTGTCATAAGCAAACATGATATGGAGCTGAGGAACATGAAATTGAATATATATGTAGCCATCAGTATGAAACTAAAAGAAGGGAGGCTCTTGCTCTTGCTCTTACAAAAAATTAAAGCTCTTACTCTGCCTACAAAAAAAATTGTTCATATTCAAGAAAGGTGCTTCCTTTAACATTATAAATACCAATAGTGAAATGATACACAGTAAAATCATAAGGCCAAAAATACAATAGCAACAACAACAAAATCTTTACCTATTAGCTATCAAATTGCATATTTTATTGACATCACTTGTAAATAAACAACACCAATAACAACCATACATTCAGAATTCTAGAAAAAAACTTCCAGCATCAATATAAACAAGCTTGAATTTAAAATTACAATTGATATTATTTTTGTTTATCAACATGAAAACAATTGCAATATAGAAATATACAAACCCTTACCAACCATAGCCAATTGACTACAAACATTTGCAAGGAGAAAGATATCCACATCCACAAATACATTGCCAAATTTGCAAATTTTGTTGACATTGAAAGTAATAAAGAGATCACAATTAAGGCATGTAAATGCACTACAACAAATATGGGCCTTAGTAACGCCAAAATTGGCAACGCTTTAAAACTGTTCTTTTAGATAGTTTTAGACAATAATTTTTTACAGTGTTACTATTGAAGTTTAATTTTTTTATTATTTTATAGCAACAAAATAAAACATTCTCTTTGACTATTTTAAAGAACGGTTTTATAATCGTTATAAGAATTTGTTTTAAGCAACAGTTTTTAAATGTTGTTTAAATAATTGTACAGAAGACACGCTTAAAAACCGTTGCCTAAATTGCTACACTTTAAAACCGTTCTATTAGATAGCCTTAGATAATGGTTTTTATAGTGTTGCAGTTGAAGTTCAATTTTTCATTATGTTATAACAACAAAATAAAACCGTTCTCTTTGACTATTTTAAAGAACGGTTTTATAACCATTACAACAATTTTTTATCAAGTAATAATTTTTTAATATTTAAATAATTATATAAATTAAAAAATACATATAAAAATGGTTCTCTACAAATATTAAATTAGTAGAACACTAAAAAATTATTGTTATAAATAAATAACAAATATTATTTATGAAAAAAATAAATTTAAAATAAATTTATACCAAATATTAATTTTTGTTTCATTTTCACTCTAAAATTAAACTTATTTTTACACTTAAATAAATTTCTGATAAATTCCCCTAGCTTAAGAACAAAACACAGAGCTCTCTCTCTACTAGCACTAACCCACCATAACCCACCACTCATCATTAGAGCTTGGCCATCATCGCACAAAATCTGCTTCACGCAGTCCCCACCATCTAGCCCTAACCCACCGTTGAAGGAAGTAGTTCGTGGTGTACAGTCGTTGTGTCTCCGCTCTCCTTGCTGTCTGGGTTGTTGTTGTAAGACTCCGAATTTTCAAAAATTAAATAATAAGTTACTTATGATTTATTATACTTATTCAAGATTATATTTTCAAAGGTTTTTATATTAATTGAATATTTTTCTATTTATGAAAATTTTAGTAATTAAAAAAAATAAGAATTTTATATACTTTAATTTGAATAATTACATTTTTAAACTTTATTTATGATAAAAATTAATTTAATTATCTCTAATTATTAAATTAAAATATTTAATTAAAAATATTTTTATAAATATTATTATTAAATAAAAAATTTAATTTCTAATTACTAAATTATCTCTATTTTATTAAAAATATCTATACTAGTCCTAATTCTTTCCCTCTAAAACAAAACCCTTATCGACACTAGCCTAATTCATACTCACCCTCTCTCACATTGCCGCCGCACTCCTCACACACATAACACAACACACACGGCAACATACCCACGAAAGAAAGAAAAGAAAGAGAGAATGGAGAAGAGGGGAGGGAGCCACACTGCCACTGCACCCTGTCGCGCCCAGCTCGTCGCCACCTCCTACTGCAGCCGTCACCCGCGTCACCGACGAGGAGAGGGATGTGTCGCGCGAGGAAGACAGAGTTGCTGCTATGTGTTGTTGCTGTCAGCGTTACTTCTTCTCGTCGTTTGTGGGTTGTCACCTCTTCTGCTTCTGCTATCACACCGTCATCTACCCCTCTGGATGTTGCTGCTTTTGAATCGTGCCCTGTCACTGTTCTTTGCCTCCTCATTGCGGCTCAAACTCTGCTTAGGTAACTCAAGTGTCTCATTTTCTATGATTTTACAGTAAGTAAAGAGTCAAAGAAAGATATGATGAAAGAGTATGAAAGGGCTGTGCTTCGTCTTGATAAAGTTAAATTGGTTTGTAGTTTACTCTTAAAAGCTTTTTACTGCTGTTTGGAACCAAATGCACGATTCTTTTTAAGGATATCATTTAGCTTTTCTAGTTATTTGATTTTAGCTTAACTAATTACAAAGGAATTATTTTGAGGATTTTTTTATGTGCTACTGCTTCAAACTTCAAATTAGAGCAGGTATTGTTATGATACTCCCAAATACATAGTTAGTAAAGGTTGTAAATTAGAAACATTTACTTGATAATTTAATAGTCTATCATGTTAAATCTTTCGTGTAGATATATGGCATTTTGTTATGGATTTACATGTACTGATAGGTCTTGCGAAGATTAATTGATGTTTAAAAAGCAAAGGCCCATGCATCAAAAGATGACCCTTTGGAGTTATGCTCACCTATGACAAAAGATACTCTTATGGGTGAGTTAATGCTTTCTCTGCTCTAGTCAAATGTTGATAGCTACATGAAAATAAGATACATGAATATAGGATGTTAACAAAAAAAAATCCAGTTATTTTATCCCCCAAAAAACAAAATACAGTTAGTATTGATGGTTCGCTTTATTTTATTTTGGATATTTTATACCTTTCCTACCATTATGCTTTGCAACTTGGTCAGTGCGATGGTTCACTTTAGTTTGCCTGTTTCTTTGGTATGAACTACAATGGCCGCAAAATTCCTATGTACCTAAGCATCTTGATGTGATATTAAAACCATTATGTACTCCCAAGTCTCCAATATCTCTTTTAATCCATGAAAAGAGGGTTGGGTTAGGTTAGGTATGTTAAATCCTATCATTTTCAATCGAGAACAAAACAGGTAGACCTTGTTTTGCGATTAGTTACTTTGTTGATTGAATTTTTTTCTTTAATGAGATTTTGTTCTGAGAAATGTTAGGAGAAAATAGTTCCGCATCATCATCAGTTTCTGCTCTGTCATCCGCTGCTGTTCTGTGCTCTCCTCTCCACTTGCATTCACTGCAGTGTCCCCCACTTGGTCTGCTGAGGTTTGGTTATGGTGTGTGTTTGGATTAAGCTTATTTTTTGTTATAAATCAAAGAGTCATTTAGTTGAACATATCCTCGCTATGTAAAAGTTAAGCATAGAACTTTTGTTTTAATTCAATTAAGAGTAAAGTATTGTTTTTGTCCCCAATGTTTGGGGTAAGTCCTATAATTGTCCCTAACATTTCATTCGTCCTATTTACGTCCCCAACATTCCAAAACTGATTCAATGTTACCCTCCCGTTAAATCCACTGACGGAACACTAACGAAGATGCCTATGTGGACCAGACACGTTGGTAACCCCACTCGTGTGTATTGACACGAGTTTTCCTTCGCGCGTAATGTTTGCTTTAACCATACAAAATGCTTGCAAACAGAGGAGAGCAACCAAAAACGTAAAACTTCACATTCCACCCACACTCCGTAAACCCTATCGAGTTTTGATCGCATGTTCTTCGCCCTCGAGTGAGGATTTTCTAGATATTCCATTGAGTGAAGATGAAGAGGACATGGGAAAGAGGTTTCCGATTCACAGTCCCTTGAAGAACATGAGTGAATACAAGTGGGAAGTGGGAACCTTGTATGTGTCAAGGGAGGAGTTCAAAGACTGTGCGACTGCATATGCTGTCAGTAGTGGAAGGGGTCTTAGATTCTCTAAGGTGGATCTGAGGAGGGTTAAAGTGGAGTGTGTGGAGGGCTATGAGTGGTACGCATACTGTGGAAAATCGAAGCATGAGCGAAGTTGGCAGTTGAAGAGTTGCAACAACAAGCACAACTGCTCCAGGGAGTTGAAGATTGGTATCATGCATGCCAAGTGGCTGAGTAAAGTTTTTCTAAATAAAATTGCTGAGAACCCGAAGATTAAGTTAACCACACTAATGAGGAAAGCATACACAAAGTGGAATGTGGAGTTGACCAAATCTAAGGCTTCTAGGATCAAACAGTTTGCTCTGGATGAGTTGCAGGAGACATACATAGAGCAGTATAGAAGGTTGTATGACTACTGCCATGAGTTGTTGAAGACTAACCCCGGGTCTTCAGTGCATTTGAAAGTCCAGAGGATTCCGGAGTTTGCTTCTGAACGACCAGTGCCAGGGGTAGATTTAAGACCCAGATTTGAGAGGGTCTATGTGATGTTAGATGCATGTAGGAGGAGTTTCATGGCTTGTAGGCCGATGATTGGGTTGGACGGCTGCTTCCTGAAAACACCCTATGGAGGCTGGCTCCTAACTGCAATGGGTTGGGACCCAAACGATCAAATCCTACCGATAGCATATGCAGTTGTCAAAGCTGAAACTAAGGACTCATGGACATGGTTTCTCCAGCATCTGTGTGATGACCTGGGAGTTGACAAGATTAGGACCTGCACCTTTATGTCTAACCAACAGAAGGTACCATTCTTTTCTCTACCCCTTACTGTACAATTATTGTAGTAAACATTTGAATAAGGCACACTCATTCTTTTTTTGTGGATGCAACAGGGTTTAGTGCCAACTTTTAAGGAGCTTCTGCCTGGGTTGACCATAGGTTTTGTGTTAGACACCTGTATGCAAATTTCAAGAAGAGATATCCAGAGATCCAGTTGAAGCTAATGATGTGGAATGCTGCCAAGGCTACTTATTATCAAGAATGGGAAAGGAGGATGAGTGAGATACAGAAGGTGGATCAAGGAGCATACAACTATCTAATGGAGATACTGACAAAGTACTGGTGTCGTCACAGGTTTGTGTGTACACCAAGGTGTGACATTTTAGTTAACAATATGTGTGAAGTGTTTAATTTTATTCTGGTTGAGGCTAGGGAGAAGCCAATAGTGACTATGCTAGAGGATATTCGAGTTTATATAATGAAACATTGTGCTGACAATAGGGATAGGATAATTCCTTACAATAGAGATGTGTTACCACGAATTAGAATTAAAGTAGAAAAACAGGTAGAACTAAGTGGGAATTGGGTGAGTGTGCATGCTGGACATGATAGATATGAGGTGGTTAGCATCCAGGGGGGAGGAAAAATTTGTGGTGGATCTTAGGAATCAAGAGTGCTCGTGTAGGAAGTTCCAACTGTCCGGGATTCCCTGTGCACATGTGGTGCACGAAATTGTGATCAATACTTTTCACAACTCAAATAATCCCCGGTAATGAATCCAAAAACTTGGTATTCAACACCATGGCATAAACACAACTTCGCACAACTAACCAGCAAGTGTACTGGGTCGTCCAAGTAATAAACCTTACGCGAGTAAGGGTCGATCCCACAGAAATTGTTGGTATGAAGCAAGCTATGGTCACCTTGTAAATCTTAGTCAGGTAAACTCAAATGGGTATGGTGATAGATGCATAAAACATAAAGATAGAGATAGAGATACTTATGTAATTCATTGGTAGGAACTTCAGATAAGCATATGAAGATGCCTTCCCTTCCGTCTCTCTGCTTTCCTACTGTCTTCATCCAATCCTTCTTACTCCTTTCCATGGCAAGCTTAAGCAAGGGTTTCACCGTTGTCAGTGGCTACCTCCCATCCTCTCAGTGGAAATGTTCAACGCACCCT
>NC_029777.3:95661576-95662157 GCF_000817695.3 Arachis duranensis | reverse complement strand
TTTCAGATTGTGACTCAGCTTTGCTAGAGTCCCCAACTAGAGGTGTCCAGGGTTCTTAAGCACACTCTTTTTTCCTTGGATCACAACTTTATTCTCTTTCTTTTTCTTTCTTTTCTTTTTTCTTCTTCTTTTTTTTCGAAATTTTTTTTTTCATTCCTTTTTCTTGCTTCAAGAATCATTTTTATGATTTTTATGATCCTCAGTAACATGTCTCCTTTTTCATCATTCTTTCAAGAGCCAACATTCATGAACCACAAATTCAAAAGACATATGCATTGTTTAAGCATACATTCAGAGAACAAAAGTATTGCCACCACATCAAGATAATTAAACTGTTATAAAATTCAAAATTCATGCAATTCTTTCTTTTTCAATTAAGAACATTTTTCATTTAAGAAAGGTGATGGATTCATAGGACATTCATAACTTTAAGGCATCAACACTAAGACACTAATGATCACAAGACACAAACATAGACCAACATAAGCACTAAAAAAAATTCAAAAAACAGAAAAATAAAGAACAAGGAAATTAAAGAACGGGTCCACCTTAGTGATGGCGGCTTGTTCTTCCTCTTGAAG
>NC_029777.3:95660111-95661095 GCF_000817695.3 Arachis duranensis | reverse complement strand
CAAGTGAGGGTGGGTTTGGGTGGGAAAGTGGTTTGAATTTGAATGGTGAGGTAGGTGGGGTTTTATGAAGGATGGATGTGAGTGGTGAAGAGAAAGATGGGATTTGATAGGTGAAGGGTTTTTGGGGAAGAGGTGTTGAGGTGATTGGTGAATGAGTGAAGAAGAGAGAGAGTGGTGGGGTAGGTGGGGATCCTGTAGGGTCCACAGATCTTGAGGTGTCAAGGAAAGTCATCCCTGCACCAAATGGCATGCAAAAATGCGTTTTTAGCCATTTCTGGCGTTAAACGCCGGGCTGGTGCCCATTTCTGGCGTTTAACGCCAGCATCTTGCCCCTTTCTGGCGTTAAACGCCCAGAATGGTGCCAGACTGGGCGTTAAATGCCCAACAGCTAACCTTACTGGCGTTTAAACGCCAGTAGGTGCGTCCTCCAGGGTGTGCTGTTTTTCTTCCTGCTTTTCATTCTGTTTTTGCTCTTTTCATTGATTTTGTGACTTCTCATGATCATCAACCTACAAAAAACACAAAATAACAAAAGAAAATAGTTAATTATAAAATATTGGGTTGCCTCCTAACAAGCGCTTCTTTAATGTCATTAGCTTGACAGAGGACTCTCATGGAGCCTCAGAAATGCTCAGAGCTATGTTGGAACCTCCCAACACCAAACTTAGAGTTTGAATGTGGGGGTTCAACACCAAACTTAGAGTTTGGTTGTGGCCTCCCAACACCAAACTTAGAGTTTGACTGTGGGGGCTCTGTTTGGCTCTGTTTTGAGAGAAGCTCTTCATGCTTCCTCTCCATGATGGCAGAGGGATATCCTTGAGCCTTAAACACCAAGGATTCTTCATTCACTTGAATGATTAACTCTCCTCTATCAACATCAATCATAGCCTTTGCTGTGGCTAGGAAGGGTCTGCCAAGGATGATGGATTCATCCATGCACTTCCCAGTCTCTAGGACTATGAAATCAGTAGGGATGTAATGGTC
>NC_029777.3:95659221-95659925 GCF_000817695.3 Arachis duranensis | reverse complement strand
TAGGTCACACAAGGCCTTCTTGAAGGTCATGGTGCCTATGGTACAAGGTATTGAAAACTTCCCAGGATCCTGTCTCTTTTGAGGCAGTTTCTGCCTAGACAAGTCATCCAGTTCTTCGGTGAGCAAAGGGGCCTAGACAAGTAATCCAGTTCTTTGGTGAGCAAAGGGGGTTCATCCTCCCAAGTCTCATTTCCAAATAACTTGTCATTTAGCTTCATGATTGCTCCAAGGTACTTGGCAACTTGCTCTTCAGTGACATCTTTGTCCTCTTCAGAGGAAGAATACTCATCTGAGCTCATGAATGGCAGAAGTAAGTTCAATGGAATCTCTATGGTCTCATTTTGAGCCTCAGATTTCCATGGTTCCTCATTGGGGAACTCATTGGAGGTCAGTGGACGTCCATTGAGGTCTTCCTCAGTGGTGTTCACTGCCTCTTCTTCCTCCCAAAATTCGGCCATGTTGATGGCTTTGCACTCTCCTTTTGGATTTTCTTCTGTATTGCTTGGGAGAGTACTAGGAGTGAGTTCAATAATTTTCTTGCTCAGCTGACCCACTTGTGCCTCCAAGTTTCTAATGGAGGACCTTGTTTCAGTCATGAAACTTTGAGTGGTTTTGATTAGATCAGAGACCATGGTTGCTAAGTCAGAGTTATTCTGCTTAGAACTCTCTGTCTGTTGCTGAGAAGATGATGGAAAAGGTTTGCT
>NC_029777.3:95656568-95656945 GCF_000817695.3 Arachis duranensis | reverse complement strand
ATTCCAGGAATCATGCAATGGTTAGTCTAAGACTCCGGTCCAGGAATTAGACATGGCTTCACAGCCAGCCAAGCTTTCAAAGAAAGCTTCGGTCCAAAACACTAGACATGGCCAATGGCCAGCCAAGCCTTAGCAGATCACTGCTCCAATAGCAAGATTGATAGAAATCAACAAGCTCTTGTGATGATAAGTTGAAACCTCGGTCCAATGAAATTAGACATGGCTTCACAGCCAGCCAGATTTCAACAAATCATAATGAAACTCTTGAATTCATCTTCAAGAATTTCGAAAAAAAATACCTAATCTAAGCAACAAGATGAACCGTCAGTTGTCCATACTCGAACAATCCCCGGCAACGGCGCCAAAAACTTGGTGCA
>NC_029777.3:95617258-95655351 GCF_000817695.3 Arachis duranensis | reverse complement strand
GCGTTTAACGCTGGGATTTCTGAGGGGTGACTTTGAACGCCGGTTTGGGCCATCAAATCTTGGGCAAAGTATGGACTATCATATATTGCTGGAAAGCCCAGGATGTCTAATTTTCAACGCCGTTGAGAGCGCGCCAATTGGGCTTCTGTATCTCCAGAAAATCCACTTCGAGTGCAGGGAGGTCAGAATCCAACAGCATCTGCAGTCCTTTTTGGTCTCTGAATCAGATTTTTGCTCAGGTCCCTCAATTTCAGCCAGAAAATACCTGAAATCACAGAAAAATACACAAACTCATAGTAAAGTCCAGAAAAGTGAATTTTAACTAAAAACTACTAAAAATATACTAAAAACTAACTAGATCATACTAAAAACACACTAAAAACAATGCCAAAAAGCGTACAAATTATCCGCTCATCAACGTGCGATGACTTGTATAAGGAAAATGTGCTTCAACGTTGATACCTATGTATCTGACTACTATAAGAAGACTGCATACATCTCCTGCTACCAACATGTTGTGTTCCCTGTTAATGGACCAAACCTTTGGGACAGAACTCAATTCGAGGATGTGTTGCCTCCCACTTATAGAAAACCCATTGGGAGGCCAAAGAAGAAGAGGACACGAGCTGCTGATGAGCAATCAAATAGGACTGGCCTGTCTCGTGAAGGACAGCAACAAAAGTGTTCTTATTGTTTATGCTCTGGTCATAACAAAAAGGAGTTGTCCAAAGAAGCGCAAAGTAACTCCAAGTCCTGCTGTAAGTATATGTCATTTATTATTTGTTGGTGTGCTTACTGGTGTCTTCATCATTTTGGTATCTCAATTATTTGTTGCTCTGTCTTGTGTATAGGTTGACAATGCTGGTAATTCTGCTTCAAAGGGGAGGTCACAGAGAGGGGTCAAAAAAAGTGTGAGACTCTTTGCCAAGACACCTTCTAGTAAGGCTACTGAAAGTGGAAATAGGAAGCAGAAGGGAAACAACAACAAATCACCCTCACACCCAAAGAGAAATTTAGGTGTCAGCTCGCAGTAATCACAAGCTGTAGTGAAAAGGGCTAAAGTGGATCATTCACAAACTGCTTCTGCACCAGCCCCAACAACTACAAGGGAGAGCCCACTCCAGTGAAGAGGGTCAGCCAGTCCAACCTTAGGTTCATGGCCAGGACTCTACCAAGAGCATGGAAGAATGTGGAGTGATTTACTGTCACTTGTGAATTTATATGACTTGTGATACCTTTTGTATTTTGCATTTTGTATTCTGTTAGAAACTATGATTATTGGTTTCACTTTTTGTATCTGGAGGTGCTGCTACTTCAAAAACAATGTTTAGCATCTAGGTTTACTTATATTTCCAGTTTTTGGATATCTACATGACATCTATGTTGGTTAACTTCTGAACTATCGCCTATATAGGTCTAATGTTGAGGTTAATCCTTTATGTTATTCCTGTGTCAGTAATTCATTTAATCAAGGTTGCAAATAGTTACTTCAATGATGTTCCATGACAATGTAAACTAAACAGATAAAATTGGGTAACAATGAAGTTTCATTCAAAATCATTCAATCAACATCTTACATTTGATCCAACCCAATTCCTACAGCAACACTCCAAAATACAGACAACATATTGCCAACAAGCCTACACAAGCACCTATGTTCTGCAACCTTAATGCAGAAAAAACCTCACATTTCTTATCAGTGACAATTTTTCACACAATAAAATCATAGCACATGTCCATCCAACTAGAGCTACTGCTACTGCCATTGTCAACATCCTCTCAAGTGTTGTCACTTTACCCTTCAAGCATGTGATTTTCCTTTTCAATCGAGCAACTTCTTGCTCCTTTTCTGACTCTGCCCATACAAAGTACCCACACTCTTCTCCAATCTAGGCCAAAAGCAAAAGAAAATTCAAATCAGATAACCAAGTAACAACTAAACCCAACAATTACATTTTCTACTTACCCCATAGTTAACACAGCCCCAAAACCTCCTTTCGGGATTCTCTGCCGTTGATGAAGTCACAAGCACTGGCCTCTCCCTATAGTAACAAGTTGTTCTCCGTCGCCTCCCTTGGCTGCTGTTTCGATACGAAGCACTGCAACTACGCTCCGCCTGGGAGGCCTGCGAAGCCATGGACTCACCCACGACTACAACAGAGATGGCGATGGTGAGAAGAAGGGACAAGAGGTGCATTCTCAAATTAGGGTTCACCCATTTAAATTAATATTTCTTTTTTTTTGGTTTCTCAGTAACGGTCACTAGGAAAAACATTTTCCACAGTGGACAAAGTTAGCCACGTAGGCATCTACGTTAGTGTTCCGTCAGTGGATTTAACGGGAGGTAACATTGAATCAATTTTGGAACGTTGGGGACGTAAATAGGACGAATGAAATGTTAGGGACAATTATAGGATTTACCCCAAACGTTGGGGACAAAAATAATACTTTACTCTTCAATTAATTAAAAGAGTCATTTAGCTGAACATGTTCTCTCTGTGTAAAAAGTTAAGCATAGAAGTTTTGTTTTAATTCAATTTAGTTTGAAATTAAGCTAAGTTGTTTTATTGAGCATAATGTTAATGTTAATGGTTGTTTCTTAATTGCTAGTTAGTTTATTTTGTTAGCATGTAAAGTGGCTGGGAATTTCGAGTTGATTCTCTGAATGGATGTCTTAGTGTTTCACAATATGAGTATTTAAATTTTGGTAATATTCAGGGACAAAATTTGATTGATGACTTGGCTGAGGACATTCTTGGTGGCAGCAGACTTGGAAACAAATTCTGTGACTCTTCTGAGAGTCAAGTCCTTAGGAGTTCCTCAACAGATAAAGAGAGAGCAAACAATGTTGCTAAGATTAAAGTTGTGGTGTGCTTTGTGTTGCATGTTTCTCTTCTATGCTTCTTGTAGTTTACATTTTGTTTGATGCTAATCAATGTTCTTTTAATTACTTTGGCAGTTACATGTTGATTGAAAATGCTACTTGCTGCAGCAAGTTCTTAGTCGATAATGGCTTGGCTACTGTCAATGTGTATAGATTTTAAACTTTAAAGTTTTTTGAGTGTGCAAACAATGAATTAATTGATTCTAATTTAGATTTGAATTTTGTTTGGTGCATTTTAAGTTGTAAAATGATGCAAAGCATTGAGTACCACTTTTTTTTATTATGTATATTTTTCTTTAGTCAAACTTCAATGACACGAAAATTTGTCTGTAAATCAAATTTAATGGTAAATGTTCAATTGGTTTTTTTTACTAATTTGATTCAAATGGTTAAGTTTATTTATCGACACTAAATTAAAATAGTTGAAACTAGTTTTAATGCAACATGAGAAAACTATTGTAAATAAAGAATTATATAATTACAAAAATTGTTGTGAAAAGTCACAAAAGACAATGGTATTAAAACTGTTGTCAAAGACAACTACAAAATGGCAATGGTATTAAAACCGTTGCAAAAAAAAACAAAGGCAACGCTTTTAAACAATTGTCTTTGTGAATAACAAAACTACAACAATTTAAAACCGTTGTCTATCCAGTTATGGTTTTAAACCATTATGTCATAAAAGAGAACGGTTTTAAACTGTTGCCTATTCAGTAACGCTTCTAAACCGTTCTTTAAAAATTGTCAAAACCGTTGTCTATGCTAGTAACTATGGAAACGGTTTTTTGGTTGCCGTTGCCTTAGGTAAAAAATCGTTGCCTATGAGCATTATTAACGGCCGCATATACCACAGGTAAAAAATCGTTGCCAAAGCGCTACCTAAAGTTTTAAAAACGGTTTTTCGATCTATGGCAATGGTTTTTTACCAGTGCAAAAATCCTTATTTGTTGTAGTGATGGAAGTCAATGAAATTGGAACTGGGGTAAGAAAAGGTAAACTTTACCAACCAAGATGAACCGAAATGTAATCAAGACAAAAAGGAATAGTTCATAAAGCTTCCTTTGCTAACAAGGTTAACAATGCGGCTAAACATATAACTAAATATGACTACTCGCCATTACTCATCCAATATATCATAAATGGCTATTGAATAAATTCTACAGATGTAGGGTAACTGTTCACAGTATTATAAAATCTGATTAGTAATTTGATAATAATAATAAATACCGTTTCCAAATTTATGAAAAACTAAAAATTTAGCTAACATCATTGAGAAAAAAGGAAGAACCATGCGTGCACTACAAGAAAACATCTCTATTGCCACGTTTTTAAAGCGTGGTAAAAAGTTGAAAAAACGTGTCAATAGCTTTTCGCCACACTTTTTGAGCTACCGCCACGCTTTTGGTGACCTATCGCCACTCTTTTTTTCCGCCACGCTTTTTATAGATTGCCACATTTAAAAGCGTGGCCGTATGTAGGAGATACAGCCACGCTTTTAAAGCCTGGTGATAGCCTAATTAATTTAAAAAAATCATTATTTTGACTTTTCCTTCATCACTAGACTATAAATTTTTAGTCCTTTTTTATTACCAAACCTATAAATATAGTATGCAATTTTTATTACAAGAAAAACCAAACAGCAATTAGTGACATAATTTTTGCTATAATTATTTTATACATTAAAAAACTAATACTCAAATACAAAATAAATCTTGATCATCCAAATTAAAATACCCTAAATTCATATATATACCAATTAGTCCACCTTCATCATCATCCTCAGCACTCATAAAATTGAAATAAAATCTATGCTAATAATAACAATAACTAAGTGCAGCAGGCATATATGCATACACATCTTAATTCTTATAATATGAAAATTAAAATCGTACCAATATAGAGGTGTATATGTTCTTAATTTGAATGGTGGTAGAAATTTTCTAGAAACCTTGAGGAGCTAGCTAGATATGTGGCAACAAATTAATTAAAAATTAGTGAAGATGGATATTTATGAGAGCTTGATTTTCTTGTCATTGCCGCCATGGAGATGATGAAGCGCGGGAAACACAGAGTTGATGTCTTGGTGGGAATAGCGAATAACAGAATCCATGATGATGGCTGCTAAAATAACAAGATTGTTTGGTGCGGTTCTTGTTCTTGTTTTTTGTGGGTGCAGGTGGACACTCAACCATGGCCAGGATTCTGTGTTCTTCTGATGTTGGAGTCTTGAACCCTTCTTCTTCTTCTTCTTTCTCCTCCTCTTCTGGAACAATCTTGATGGGTTTGAGTGCTCTATGCTAGACTAATCTAACAATAAATAAGAGATTTTATTCAGAAACAAACACAATGAGTAAGTGAATATAATAAGTAAGAAACTCCTTAATTAAGAAAAACTCCTTACAATGAATAACATATTGATTGAGGCATCAATTATGACACTTCACAATGAATGGGGGCAAAATATTTAAGAGTTCATCAATTGGTACTGACAGCTACCTGAACTTTTAATTTTCAAGTTCATCAATTGATCAAGTGCAGATGCATAGAACACCACAAACTGCAACAAAATAAAGGCATTGATAATATATTTCACACAGCAGTACCAACTTGAGAGAGAGAGTACCTGGGTGAATTTTAACTTGTAGGTATTCAAAATAGTCCTTTAAAATGATCTCACTAGAACATCAAATACCTAATTAAGAATTTAATGAACATATAGAAGTTAAGTATATAGTACAAAGTAATTAAAGCAATATATGTAATGTATGAAAAATACCTCAAACAACCGGCCACTGCTTTGACAGGACTCAAGATGAAAAAAAGTTAGCTCAATCAAGCTATCTAATTTCTCAGCAATTGTGTTTCCCTCCAAGCTATCTAATTTCTCAGCTTACTGTTAACTGGGAACTATACACATAAGGAAATGGGTAAAAACACAATATTAGCATCACATCAAACCTAGTCCATTCAACACTGCTACACTAATTCTCTTATCCCATAGTGATTCAATCATGACATTCAATCTAAAGCATGAAAATGCATGAGTACTGAAAACCCAAGCGTGATATGGTTCATTTCAATCCAGAGCCACCAACAGCAATGTGTTAGATCATAGATGTTTGAAGTGGCGAATGTTTTAAGGTATAAACCAATAATTTTAATGGTCTACTAAAGTTTCTTTCTGAATGAGGATTTTAGCTTTTGATTATATTCTATCACTATAAGCCTGAGAAATAAGAGCAATAAAATAAACTAAATTATCACTCTGTTATTTGGACAGCAGTTGAAAAACCTAACGATCAGTTTCAGGGAACGCTACATTGTCACATTGACAATAAGTCAAGCAAAATATAGCAGAATAAAAAGATTAATGATAATTGGTTGAAATCAAAATCAAAACAAGGCTTAGTCACTTTTCAGTGATTTAAATTTCCAATTAGTTCATTTGTTTTCAATAGCAATAACACATCCAATCCAATCTTAGTCAATATAGACAATACACTTAAACGAATGCATTAAAAAAATGAAGAATAAAAGGGCAAGGTGGACTTTGTTGTGAAATTTCAGGATAATGTAATAAACCTGTCATAGTTAGTTGCTTCAGACTTGGTCCTCGCAAGAATTTGCCTACCGTCAGCTACTAACCCTACCACAACCTAAAATTGGAAGAAGATTCATGCATACATAAGAAAAGGTTCAAAAACATCCATGAGCAAGGATTTAAATCTGATGAAAAATTAACAGTAAGCTGACTGCAGAATAAGGATTCAAATATGATGTATGAGCAAGGCTTTGCCATGATAGGAAATGAGTTTCGTCCATGATCACTGCTATAAGAAAAATGATGAACTGGCCAAACTCTAATTATAAGTGAGCCAATATAATAAGTGTGTGTTAACATTTCAAGAAAAACTCAATATAATAAGTGAGCCAATATAATATATAAGTGAATCAAGCAAGAATCAGTGAGCCAATATAATAAGTAAGACTTTATTCTTTATTACTTAATCAACTATCTTGATACATAAAATCTAGTTGACAAGTGAATCAAGCAAGAATCAGTGAGCCAATATAATATATAGAGTAAATTACCAATTATACCCCCGAATTTGTAAAATGCTGACATAAATACCCCTAATATTAATTAACAACAATCGTACCCTTAAAAAATTTAAAAACGGTGCAAATCTGCCCAACTGTGAGGAGAACCCTTCTCCGTTAAACGGAGCTTGGTGATGTGGCAAACGGAAGTCCAACGTGGCATCCGTATTAGGCTCTCAATCCCTTCTCTCCCTTATATAGTATTAGCTGAGAACGTTTTCCCCAATTTGAGCAGCAAGGAAAACCCTAACCAGAGCCATGCATGGTGGAAGCAGAGTCATGTCAAATTGTAATCAAAAGACACAGTCTATGGAAAATTGTAGCTCTGAAGGGCTCGAAGAACATGTGAGCAAGCCATATGATGGGACATGCTTCTGCCGTCTTCAGTTGGTGGCCTTGAGGTCGAAGACGAGGAGAAACCCAGGAAGATGGTTTTTCAGGTGTCCTCTGTGGAAGGTATGTATGATTTTTCTGCTTCATTTCCCCCCCACCCCGGTTGAGAATTGAGCTTGATGAACTGTATCTGTGTTGGGCAGACGAAGAACACTGGGTGCCGTTATTTTCAGTGGATGGATGAAACTACTGAGGAATCTAATAGAGTAGAGGAATCCTCTAATAATAGCACAGTAGTATGCAATACATGTGGAGTCTTGAAAGGGAGGTTTACCAGTATTGAGACTGAGATGACACACATAGATGGAAAGATGTTGATATAGCAGATGAAGAGAGTTGAGTTGCTTCTGTGTTTCATTCTGGGTGGACTTGTACTGAGTTTATGTATGAGTTTGATTTGTTTGGTTAGATAGGACAAGGGATGACTGTAGGACATGGTTTATTAATGAATGTTAATTGTTATTATTGCTTAGAAGCTATGTTGACATTGTTGTGGCTATTTAGTCACTTGTTAAGGAATTGGATCTGTGTCTTGAATTCGATTGCATCACTAATGGAAGCATGAATTGAGTGAAGTGAATCTAACTAAAAAGGTAACTGAGATATGTAAACTAATTTCAAATAGACCTAAGAAATAAAAAATGGTAAAGGCACAAGATTAACTAATTGTTCTGCATAACATTAAGCATTAGAACTAATTGTTCCATTCAAAATACTATATACTGGCTAATCAGTCTTAATACCAGACATCAAAATACTCAAATTGTTTAACAAAAGGCAATAACCAACCATACTAAATATCAACATACAACCCAAAAATTAGATAAATCATTGCAACTAAATATCAACTTATAACCCAAAAGATCAACTACTTATGCACCCAAGTCTCCCTCAAGTTGACTGATTTGGCATGAACTTTGAGAACCTAGAAGTGGTTGCTTTAGATGCACCATTCATGGTTTCAGTTGACACAAATGGAGTCCTTGTGGAGTCTGAAACTCCTGAACCAGCAGCAGCATTTGTAGAAGGTGCAACGGGCCTTATCTGTGGGGGACTAAATGGTGGGTTAGGCCTTGGAGTGGCTGGTGGGCCTGGAGCTGTGGGCCTAACATTGGGTTGGGCTATTGGAGCTGTAGATGTGGGCCTCATAATCGGTTGGGCTAAAGGGTGTCTCCTAATAGGCATCTTTACCCTGGATCTTTCCTTGCTAGTAGATGCAACAGCAGCCGCAGCAGCATTGGAGGGAGTTTTAGAACTTGGTGCTCTCCTTGCAGGGTTGGATCTAGCAGCTCTCCCTCATTCACCATGACTTGTTGAACCGGATGTGTTCATGTTGGCCTGCAATAAATTAAGTCTAATTAGTACATGTGAATTTACTATCAACAGCAATTATTGAGAAATGAGCTACCTCTTCATCAGCTTCAGACTGTGGGTGGCCTTGGGTGAGCTCCTCTTCAACTGCATCCATGGTTTCTTCCCAAAACATCTCCTGCTCTAAGTCTGACATGTCTTATAAGCCCCTAGGTGGCACAATTCCTCCTGCTGCCCCCTAAAATAACCCTTCAGAAATGCTACATCAAGGCATAGGAAAGGCCTACATCCTTGCTTAAATCCCCTCTTGCAGGCATCTAGACAGATGTATAGACTTATAAACTTAGGCAGACCCTTTTGTTGTGGGGTTGTGCTCATACGGCAAGTGGATCCTGGATTGGCCTTACGCAGCTCAATCAAGTAAGTCCTTAACTTCAAATATTGTTCTTTTTTTGTGCCCTCGATGACATCCTTAGCCTTCTCCATTGCCCTAAACATCATCCTCTCTCCGACACAAATATCAAACTCAAATTTGAATATATCTCGAGCCTCTCTATGGGACAAGTTGGGACATACCCTAATCTTGCTAATCAACTCCTCGGCCACCCATTTACAAGTTACTGACCTGCTTTTATTACTCCTATGACATGTATGCTCATCGACCAATATTTTTATTTGGTAACTAGGTGGCTGGTTTCTCTTTGCACAGTAAACTTCCCATGGACAAGTTTCGTTGTAACAGATGACCCTGCACCTATGTGGTTCAACCTTGAGAAAAAATGCCTCTCTGCCCATCTGAATACTATACTTCCTGACTGCATCCTTAAACTGCTGCATCGTGCCAAACTCTATTCCTAACTCCAGTCTAATTTTGCCAAACTTTGTATCAGGATTATGCTGAGGGAATACTGGAATTTCATCCTCAGAGTCAGAACCTAGTGGGGTGTGCAACTCTTCAGAATGATATTGATATTCAGTAGGCTCTTCATCATGGTCATTTGGGTTAGGAACAACCACCCTTGGGGCCTGATTCTCTTCCCTAGGTGGCAGAATCCTCTGCCCAGATGGACGGGGTCTTCGATGAATCCTCCGACCTTGAACCCCACAAGAGGCATCCTCATCTAATTCAACAACATTACGCATTCATATGATTAGGTTATTAATTAACGGACAGTTTACGGCAACTACATTTACAATCCAAAAAAACAACATTACTACTAGGATCTACAATTCATATACTAACCAACATGTGCTTCACTATTGTTTTGTGGTGCAGGTTAATCTCTACCAGATGGTTGGGGCCTCGCATGTTTCTTCTTGCATTTTCTTCCCCTGCCATCAACTTCTTCAGCATTAGATAGCCTCCCATGGTCTTCAACATGTGTCTGCTGATTGTCTCCTAAATTGGGGACCTCATTTTCAATTGTTAGCCTGAGTTTGATTAGAAAGGTTTTCAGTAGCAGCCTCCTCTGGCAATGCTTCATCATACCCCCTTTTGTTCAACGTTGGTTCATCCTCTTCTTGTAGTTGCTCCTCGTGCTGTGGGGGATCCTCTTGTTCATTTCCTTCATTTAATAAAGGAGCTCCCTCTACTTCTGTATGTTCAGATCCTTCCTCCTCTTCATTTTGTTGGGGTTCTTGGTCATGATTTGCTGATCTTTTAAATTCGTTAGCAAAAACCTCAGCCTCATCAACATACTCGGGATCCGCATCAACTGGATGCTCAAAATACAAGTGGACTCTGTTTTTATTCCTCTGTGCAGCATCACACATCTTAACCACATCGACATCCCTTCCGAGCACCCGTAACCCGTTAGCTAAATCCATCCCTGGCTCCAACCAATAAACTTCATTATACCTAGTATAACCTAAATCTAGAAACAAGCCTTCAACAAGGAATAGATTACAAGTATCAACATGCACCCTTTCGATGATACTCACTAAACCACCATTATACTCCAGCACACCATCTGCATCCTTCTCTAACCAACCCCGATGGTGATAAACAAATGTGATATGCGTAGCCATCTAACAAAATTTATTAAAAAAGTCATAATCAACTAACACAACACATGAAAACACCATCATCATACCCCCATTGCAAACCCCAAACGACTGATAATAACAACAATGCAAACATAAAATGCTTACCAAAATCTTGGTTGATCGACGGCGACTTCTTCACTCCGTATCAACGCCAAATGTGATACTTCATGTGACGTTGCCAAATCCAAGAAACGAATATAAAGCGACAACAGACGAAGAGAAACAGAGACGACCACCCACAAACTCTTCACTTTCGCGCGTCAACAAGGTCTTAGTTAAATATGGTGTTTCACTTAGGGTTAATTTGGTCATTTCATTTGAATTGGGCAATTAGGGTTTGTTGAATTGGGGATACATGGACAAAACGGGGTTGATAGCCTAATACGGATGCCACGTTGGATTTTCGTTTGTCACATCACCAAGCTCCGTTTAACGGAGAAGGGTTCTCCTCACAGTTGGGCAGATTTGCACCGTTTTTTAATTTTTTAAGGGTTCGATTGTCGTTAACTAATATTAGGGGTATTTATGTCAGCGTTTTACAAATTCGAGGGCATAATTGGTAATTTATTCTAATATATAAGTGTGTGTTAACATTTCAAGAAAAACTCAGTATAAGTCACAACACAATGCAGTGAAGATGATTGGGTTTGTTTTATTCCTATGCTGCTAGACAAAAATATATCAAACCTGCTGCAACAATTCTAAAACTTAATTTGACCAAACATTGAACAAGGTCAAACTAAATATTAAATAGTTACCTTCAATGACTCAGGGGAACCCTCTGCAACAGGAAGATTTTGACGGCCTGGGATCTCACACTATCCTTTTTGCGTAGTGAAAACACAAATCAAGAACATGTTCAAGAAACATATTAAAAAAAGATGTTATTATCATGGAAAATTGGAAGCTAGAAAACACATACTAAAAGCAAAGCATTTTGGGTAGCATCTGTGGTAGCAATATTACCAAAAATGGTGGTAAAACCCAGCACCTCCACCTCACGGCATTGAAATGGCATCATAATCGCCATGCCATCATCTGCATAACCATCAAAAGACTAATTCCTTTTCTAATTTTTCACTTCATAAGAATTATTAAACGCACATATATCCTTCAGCACAACAGATTGAAGAACATTAAAAATTAATTTTCATACTTCCAATCTAAAGCATGATAATAACGTAATCTATAATCTAAATTACGTCAAAAACTAATTAGCTTTAGAAAACTAAAAAGAAACAAATTAAAAAAATTCCAAAAACAAATTAAAAAGAAAAAGTAAAATTTTGTTACCAGTTTTTGTTGTTCGCGTAGGTTATCAGCACCAGAGTAGCGATCTTCCATGTACTCCCTCCTCCCTCTCTTGTAATAAATTGAGAAGGCATCACGCTCCTCCTCCACAACATCACGCGGCGCCGCAGCAGAGGGTGTGGGCGGAATCCCAAAGGCCAATGAGCTAACAGGTATATCAAGCCTAGCAGGCCTTTTCCTCTTCAAAACGGTGTCGTTTGGTGACGTAGCGGAAGCTGAAACGACAGCAACACCGGAAAGTGAAGCGAGAATAGCGGTTTGGGAAGACGAAGACACAAGGGCGAAGAAGGAGAAGAAGGAGAAGGAGAAGAAGAAGAAGCGGGAGAAGAGGAAGGCGATGCCGTAGCTGGGACTCGCGAAGGCATCATGAGAGGGAAAACGAACTCACCACCGCTGCTACCGTCCTGAGTGTCTGTGTGAGAAGGATGGAGGAGGAGTGCTCGAACAAGAAAACGAGGGAGAGAACGAGGCACTGCTGCTGTGTGAATTAGGGTTAGGGGAATGGGGGAACAAGGGTTTTGTTAGTCCGTTCTCACTCATACACAAAAAATAAATTTTTTTTGAAACCTTTTGGCCACGCTTTTGAAGCGTGCCAAAAAAATTACAAGAAGCGACCACACGTTTTTAAAACGTCACCATAATAAAATTCTATCGCCACGCTTTAAAAGCGTGCCTGTTTCTCTCTATAGCCACGCTTTTTAAGCGTGACAAAAAAGCGTGGCTACATCTCGAATCAATTGCCACATAAAAGCGTGGCCGTAGACCCTTTTCGCCACGCTTTTTAAGCGTAACAAGAAAAATGTGGTTAAATCTGTAATCAATCACCACCTTCATAAAAGTGTGGCCATAGACCATAAAAGCGTGGCAAGAAAAAAGCGTGGCCATAGACCTTTTTCTTGTAGTGGTGGTGGAAGCAACGAAAATGGCAGCAGTAGAGGTTGGAGGAGATAGTGGTAGATTCAACCAATATTAACTCATTTTAATTCCTCCAACTATTCCAGTTCGATTACTAATATTTTACTAAACACAAAAAATATTAAAATTAAACCAATCAGTTATTATAAGAAAAATCAAACTAAAAATATTTATCAACTCAATAAGCTATTATTAATAAGTCACTTATATAGAGACATTAGCGATGCGAAAGACTTTACCGGTGTGGTGGCAGCGGCGGGGGACACTTGAAGATGAGGAATGTAGGGTTAGAGTTTAGCAAATACCAACAATGTCAAAAAAATGGGATAAGGGAAGAAGACATACCTAGATGAAAGAGGAAGGGTAGTGTCGTAGCTGACAGAAGCAAGTGCTGGCAACAGCAAATGACGGAGGCAGCAACTTGCAGGGAGAAACAAGTTCCTTCATCGTAAAAATAAGCTCCAGGTGGACGTTCCTCGACGACGACAATGGTTGGAGTCATGGGAAGCGGTTGGCGATGGCGAAACGATGGCAAACGGTGGTGATGCGGGTTGACGGCGAGAGAGAACGAAAAAGGAGAGAGAAGTGATGTTGATGATGTTACAAAAATGAGAGAAGGGTTCGTAAATTTGAATTTAGGGTCCATTTTACCGGAGAATTTACCGCCGAAAAAATTCTCCAGTATCATATAGCCTGTGATCAAAATGGCACGTTTCATTTAATTACCTTACTGTCGGATTTTTTGCCCCAAAATCTGACGATCAAATGCGATCCCGCTAAACTTTTTTTTTTGCACCATTTGTTATCGTTGGATTTAGGGTCAAAAATATATATCCAACAGTATCGTATCATGGATGATTAATTTAGTGTTGCAACCATCGCAAAATCCGCTGGTAAATTCAACGGTAATAAACAACGCTAAATTCAAAGATAATCAACGTTTTTCTTATAATAAAAAATGATATTTCTTATAACTTCTCAATTGTTAATCAGATCACCTCAACCAAGTGAGATTCTTCTTAAAAGGAAGAACAAAAAAAAAGGAAAAAAACTTACAAGAAACATGACAAGAATAATACTTTTAAAAAGTGATTTGCCAAAAATAATATTCTGCAGTGAGATAATAAACATATAACATGTCATATTCAAAATATAGTTTTACTAAGGCCGATAATCAAATGAACTATTTATGCGTATTAAGAGAAAGAAAATCCAATATATATTCTACTTCCACGTGTTTAAATCACATTGTTTTATATTTAATACAAAAAATTACACAATGCTTTAGATATTTAAATAAAATCATTTTTTGAAGTTAATTAATTTAAGAATAAAAAATGTTAAAGAGTTATCATAATTTATTATTTTTTGTCATCACTTTTAGTCTTTAATTCAATTTTTTTAGTTTAATAATTCAATAACATAATTTATCTATATTTTTAAATATTAATGATTAATTAAAAACTAAACTAATAAATTCTAATGACCGTTTAGTATTTTTCTTAAAACTATATTGTCATTGTAGTTCTGAATAGTGGATCATGATGTGAACGCCATTGTTCATTGACAAATGCGGATTTTGATGTATAAAATACTATATCCACTTCTCAAGTTAGATATTGTAACAGAATCACAAGAAACAAAGTAACAAAAATATCTATGATACCCAACAAATATCTTCTGAAGAAATTGTAATGGAACCACGAAGAAAGTAACGAAAATATCTATTGTACCTATAGACAAAAACTAAACTAAAAGCAATAAATGTTATGGGAAGAAAGGGATTCAAAGAAGGAATAAGGAGGAAATTTTGGCATAAATGAAATCCAGCGTATAAATTAACTTTTGTGTAGATATATGCTATGATATATTCCTAAATATAGAACCGATCGAGTTAGTTCAATGAAAAATTACTGTGTTGTTTTTCAATCATGATTTAAATAATGTTTCCGATGACATCAATTTTGTCTCATTTATTAATAAATGGACGACCTTAGCTATGAATGAAGTTAAAAGTTAATTACTCACCAATCATAGTTTAAATGGACGAGTGAGCTGACCACTCAACCAACTCAAGTTGATTTTTTGTTACAATGATATATATCTTTTATTTTGATGGGATAGCAGTATGAAACAACTTTATTTATTGCTGGGTTTTAAGATGAGTGAAAAAATGCGGCACAAATGGAGAATCCATTTTTTTTGTTTTTTAAAGTAATGTACAAATATTTACTATAATGGTAGGATTTTTTTAAATAAATAATTTAATTTTTTAAATAAATAATTTATTTTTTTATTTATTGAAATAAAAAATTTGGAAACACTTCATGTTTTTGCGTTCTATTTACATATCTCGTTTACTAAACGAGATTAGATATATATTTATGCTGCTATAAATATTGGGCGAGAGAAATATGTTCATCCAGATGTATGAGATAGAGTTTTTATTGATACTAGATGAGATGCTATGACCGAATTAATATGAGACATGTTTGCATCTTAATCCTACCATGCGTCGAAAAGTAATAGAAAAATTAATTTCTATGAGATTTCGAAATGAGACGGATAAGGTTGTTAAGTGTGCAGAAAAAATATAAGTTATACAGGTAAATCTTATTGTATGTGGTATTAGTTTTTTCTAGTACTTTGTATTAATTTTATTATTTCCTACATTAGTTTTATGTATTGGTATCCTAATAAATGAGTTGATTATACACATCTTATTTATAATATATTTTGTTTACGAGATAAGCTTTATTACATAATACATGTACATTCATGACATCTTAATCGGTATAATGTCTTATATTATTAATTTACAGGATAAACGAAATATGTAATAAGATAAAAAAAACATAAATTATCTCTAAATTATCTATTTCAGTAAATAGAAAAATTAAATTATTTATTTAAGAAAAATCCTATACTTGTCTAGCTCCATATATTTTCTTTATTTTATTTTGCTTTCTTAAGTAAACGATAAATAAAGTTGTTTTTAATAATTAAAAATAACAAAAATAATATTTGATAAAGTTATATTAAAATCTTTAATAATAACAATAATAGATATAAATATATTAACTATTGAAATCATTCATTAATAAAAAGGTGAATTATGATTTTATTTAAAATATATAGTTAGATTAATCTTTTTAATTTTAAAAAACACAAATTGATTTTGAAAGTCATCTTATAAAATACTTTGAAAACATATAAAGCATGCATTGTACAAAAATTGATAAAATGTTAAAAACTTAGTATGTTAATTAACTTTTGAACAAAAGTAGTTCATCTTCTAAAATAATTATAATTGAACAATTTTAAAAAGAAAAAATCTAAGAAACTAATATTAATTCAGTTAATTAGTTTAAAATTCATCTAACAATTGAAAAAGAAAAGAACATTAGAAAGAAACGTCTAAAAATAAAAATAATAAACATTTAAAATTTAAATAAAAAGAATAACTGAACATAAAATTAAATAAAATCAATTTAGAATTTATCATTTAAAATTTAGAGTAGTTTTTCAAAAGATGGTGAATGAGAGAACTTGTTTGATTTATTGGTTGAAATTAGCAGATTCGATATTAACTATCTACTGGATTTTTTAAAAATAAAAAATGAAATTAAAGTTCAGTGAGTTTTTATTAACAAAAATTATCCACTTATATTTCTGAAAAAGAGGAGCTGTTGTGCTTATTAGGCTATGTTGCAACAAACAATATAGTAGCAGACTTACCTGTCAACACAAAACCGCATATATAATATATATCATAGTAATAATTCTGCACAAAGTGTCAAAATTGACACGAGTTTTGCACTACCTAGCAGTATTACAAACTTATTAACGAGTTCACCATGAATTATTATGCCCCCAGCAGCATCTAAAATTAATCATGCACATCCTTGTGCTCGATCATCATCAATTCTTTTCTTGAAACTTGTTGGGTATGGATTCATTACTGTTTACTCGCTCAAGCGATAAACGTTCTTGAACCATAGATATGTAAATTTTTGCTTTTATGTCGACGCTTTCGTCTGCCGGCACGCCATAGAACTCTTCCAAACGGCTCATCAAGTCACCACCGCCCCTGCCATCAGCTACAATGATGGAAACCTTTGGATTCGGCTTCGCCTGCGACACGGCATAGTCTTGATGGTGGTGGACAACACCGAAAGAGGAGGGAGAAGACGACGACAAAGAAGAAGAAGGAGAAGAATGATTTGGCTTATTAACCTTTGTAGTTGTTGTTGGGGAAGACTTTGTTGTTTGTGATTTGTAGAAAGGTGCTAATTTTCCTTTCAAGAAGCCTCTGTTGGTGCGCTTACGGTTTGCCTCCATTTTTTTGTTCGTTTTCAAGAACAATAAGACTATGTAAGTTATATGAAGGATCGTTATACGGTGTGAAGTGTAGTAGTTCAAGAGTGTGCTGGTATATATATTTGCTCTCTTGTTAATTATTGGTGTCCTTTTTTGGTTGAATTGGATAAGCATATGAGTAACGAGCATATGATTCCTGACCAATATTAAAGATATTAACTAAAATTATAAAAGTTTGATGTCTCATGTGAGATGTTGACAGGAACCAAGCATGTCTTACAAAATCTTATACTAGTGTGCATACCTTTGTCATAAAATACGTCACTATAATATTTGTTCGTCAGAGACAACATTTAGAAAGTGTTGCTTAAAGATTAAAAACGAATTACCTTTACTCTATAGCAACACTTTTCGATTTGAGACAACGCTTTGGGAGCCTTGCTGATGTGGCCATTGCATTAGATCAAAGCAACGCTTTTGAAAGTAACTCTTCAAAAAGTGTTTCCTATTGATGCCGGGACGTCGCTTGAGCCACCAATCTTGGCGATGTTAACAACTTCACTATGGTGAAAGTAGCCAAGAACCCATTTTGGTTGGCTAAGTCAAGGATGCACCTGTTACTCTCAAAGAGTCTAGAGGAAAATAAGCACACAGTTTATTTCATATATAACTCAATCAACTCAACTTCATAAGCAAAAGAGGTACATATGCATATTTATATTAGTAAGAGAGGGGAACCTTCATGACTTAGACGATGTGGGACTAACTCATAACACAATATAATAATATATGCTAAACTAGACTACTTTAATTAACAATACAAGTGTAAAGATATATGCTCCTGCATCATTCTCCCTGGGTTGGAAAGAGCTCCTACATTATCCTCCCTGGGTTGAAAACGGCTCATCTCGTATTGGCAAAAGATTCCATTGGTGAGTGCGTCTGGTCTTGAAAGATGTGAAAGACATAGCTCAGCTTGATTCTTTTGACCATCTACATGTTGTAAAGGAGTTAATACGATCTTCTTGCCATCTTTGATAAAAGCATATGTAGTTTTGAAACCATCATGAATAGCTCGACGATCATATTGTCAAGGATGTCCTAACATTAGGTGACACGCGTCCATCGGGATGATGTAACACTACACACTTTATCTTTGTATTTACTTCCCAGAGAAAATTGGACTAAACATCGTTTTGTGACTTTAACTTCATTCTCTTTTTTTTAACCAATGCAACTTGTAAGGACGAGGATGTAACTCAGTTGGAAGCTTCAGTTTGTGTACCATATAATTTCAGACAACATTTTCACAACTTTCGCTATCTATGATGACCTTGCAAACCTTCTCTTCAACTGTGCATCTTGTGTAAAAGATGTTGTGGCATCGCCAACTCTCGTCTTCTATTACCCTTACAGTATTCAAGCTTCGACAAATTACTAAAGCTTCTCTACAATCGGCTGGAACTTCTTCAATAGCATAGTTAACCTAGCCTTCCTCCTCTTGCTCTTGCTCCTAAATTGGTTCTTCGTTAACCTCTTCCTAGACAAGAGTGATAACCCTTATGTTTGGACAATCCACAACAATATGCCCAAAACCTTGACATTTGAAGCATTTCTTACCTGATGATCTACGCTCCTTGTTGCTTTTATAAGATCCTGTGTTCATTTCTTGTTGAACATCAAGGATGACTTCTTTGTCCATCGGCGACTGAGTGTTATTTCTGTGTTCTTTGCTTTTCAACCTTTAATGACAACCTAATGACATCATCCAAGGTCCAATATGGTTGCAGTTGAACGATATCAAAAATTTCTGTATTTAGTCCTCCAAGATAACGAGCAACAGTTTGTTCTTCAGGCTCTTGAATGTCACACTTTATAAGCAACTCTTCAAAATCCATTGTATATTCTTCTATAGATAATGACTTTTGCCCCAAATTATGAAATTTGATGAAGGTGTCTTGCCTGTAATGTTCAGGAAGAAACTTGCGCTTGATCTCACGATGCATTTTACCCATGTCTTGACCTTTCTTCTTCCTTCTCTTTCTCGCCAACACTTGAGATTCTCCCACCATACTGATGCATGCTTCTTCAAAATCATCTGGTTGTAGTATCCCTTCAAACTCAGGAATATCAATTTTGATTCCTAAGCCTTTAGCTTTGTGAGTTGTGTTGTGTCATGTTCTTCATGTGGACAAATCTTCAGATGGAGAAGAATAATAAAAGGGATTTGCATTATCCTCTTCACTAGAAGAACTGTCGTTACTCCGCTTGTCATGATTATTTTGAGCAGCTTCATATTTTGCAAGTTGCTCTTGCAACTCCTTAACTTGACGGCGTAACTCTTCCATTTCAATCTCTTGAGTAGTTCTACGCTTTGGAGCCATCTTTTACTACTATGCAATGAGTTTGATGCTTAGGTGTCGATGTTATGAAGATGATGATGCACAATGATGATGGGAATGCACCAATGGTGATAATGATGGGAATGAACGAAGATAATCACCAACAGAAAAGGCACCAAAAGAGAAAAGAATGATATTACCCGAAATTTCGCAGTAGACGATCCCTACTGACGACGACTCCTACCAACAGAGACCTTGCACTGATACCAAACTGACGTTGGGACGTCGCTTGGGTCACCAATTTTAGCGAGGTTAACAACCCCGCTATGGTGAAAGTAGCTAAGAACCCACCTTGGTTGGCTAAGCCAAGGATGCACCTCTTACTCTCAAAGAGCCTAGAGGAAAATAAGCACACAGCTTATTTCATATATAACTCAATCAACTTAACTTCATAAGCAAAAGGGGTACATATACATATTTATACTAGTAGGGGAGGAGTAACCTTCATGACTCGGGCATATGAGACTAACTCATAACACAATATAATAATATATGTTAAACTAGACTTCTTTAATTAACAATACAAATGTAAAGATATATGCTCCTGCATCACCTATTCGAAAACACAGACAACGCTTCAAGGTAGAGTCTAATAAAAAGCATTGCCTATTCTTTTTTATAAAGCAACCTTTGTAAGTGATACATATTCAACCTACTATGGCTTCACTTTAGAAGCATTGTCTCTTCTACTATTATTATGGCATCAATTTAGAGATGTTTCCTTTTCTATTATTATTGTACAAAACATTTTAAAAATATTATTTTTTTCTTGTAGTAGTACTATAGTTATATTTTGGCATTTTTCTCGTAATTAAGCATTCAATTATAATTTGGGTTCAATAAGATTAAAGACGTGAAAAAAGAGACAAAACCAATAAGTATTATCATGTTAAAGTTTCAAATATATTATATATAATTATATAAAGATTTCTAATTGACATATCAAAATATGGTAAGCTAATTTAATAAGAAGTTGCTAAACAAAATACATATTCTGACTTAAAAAGAGCTAAATACAAAACTAACGACTAAACAATACAAGAAGGGCATAATTAATTATTCCATTTTTCTCACACCTTCATTTTTGGTTTGCTTCTATTTTTTCATTTTTGGTGTCTTGTGTCTTGAACAATGAGTATTGATATAGACCTCCCCAACCATGTTCCTCTTTACTTGGCTCTGTCTTTAACAAATTTAATTCAATAAAGATTAATCCCAAACCTAAAAAGTAAGATGCAAAACTACCTTCGGTTAGACATAAGATTGGCATTTATCAAGTTTGAGATTTCTCAAACATCGAGCGTAGTGATGAATCTTGATCACGAAACCAAAAGAACCAATATAACAAAAGATGAATTTTAATAAGTTTGTGTGAATACTCTTTACTTTGTTGTGAAAATTCAAGCACTTGAGTCGTTGATTTTTTTAACTTCACTCCTAGCTTTTCTTCTACCACCGTTCTACTCATGCCACTGCTAGTTCGGCGTGGAAAGCACTGTAAACTTAAACTTAAAACCTTTGATTTAGAATTTGAGAACTATAATTAACATCAAGGATTAGCACTGTGGCACTGAGAAAAAGGTTTTCACCTGCACCTAAGACTAATTAAAACATTTTGTAATTTGTGATATCAGAAAATAGGTATTAGATTAATTCACAAAATTCAACTTGAAGGACTAAACTTTAAACCATTATTTCTTAAAAATATATGAGGGAAATAAATGAATGGAGGTTGCAATTCTAGTGAGTAAATTGATGCTTTACCTAAGTGTTAGATCAGTTAAGTTGTACATAAAAGCTTATAATATGAACACCCTATATTGGACCATTATTTCAATTTTCCAAATCCTAACTCATACCAAATTTAAATACAGTGATCATAATTTCATTTAAGGAGAGAAATAATAGTTAAATCTGCAAATAATATACTCAACAAAGATAAGAAACTTTCATAAATCATGAGTGAGTTATGTAAAAGACAAGTATGAATATGACTATCATATCTAAATATTTTTGTTAAGAGAAATTAAAAAATAGAAAACAACCTGATATCATCAAGAGTCCGCTTGTCCCCTTTATCCTCGTAATTGACTCTATTGGGTATGCCCTGCACATTTAAAAATGACATTTCAAAGTAAACCACACAGTGACACTCAAAGTTGTTAAGAGCATTGCTCTTAGTATTCTCTAGTTTAATTGTGTATCACAAGAAGAACTATTACTGGAGTTGAATCCTACATCTACTTCTTGGATCCTATGATTCATTAGATAATTTTTCTCAAAAATCTCAAAAACCAATTTTATTTTCTATAGATAACTCATACACCAAATAACAATTAGAAACATGCAAACAACAAATTGAAGGACATAGCAAAATGCATATGGCATTAGCAAAAGTGCAATAGAGACTAAAGAAACCTGTTCAAAGACTTTATAGCCAAGTCTAACTCTAACATCTTGGTCCTTCTGAAAATTAAATATACTCCATGAAAAATCAATAGCTCTCTTAAACTACCTCTGCAAAAACAAAAGCACTAGCTTCCATTAGATCATATGAAGCACTAAGTCAAGAATTTGATTAATATAAGAAAAACTACAGAATAAAAAAATATAAGAGGTCATAATATTTCTTAAGACATTGAGTTCTTTTGATTTGAGATATTTTTACAAAATGAGTTCCTAATTTGAAACTTCAACAATTTCCTGCCGTGTTTAAGAATTTTCTAGGTCTGCAACTCTTTTCCATTTGTGTTTCAACTTTAGCATTGAATTTCACTACTAAGATGAATCCAATGTTAAATTCCCCAAATTGAGATTCCACCAACAATAATTGAATAACAAGCCTAAAATTTACATCATTTCATGAAGCCTTTTGCTGGTTGGCTATTTATTTTTACCACAAGAATATATCATAACAATAAACCACTGTAGTGATTTTAGAGGACCAAAAATAATTAAGCAGTAATTTCTCATCAAAACCACAAATAAAATATTAGCATCAAATATTTAATTTTAGCATTATAAATAACAACCATTGTTATTTAAGATAATAAGGGAAGCTACTCACAGCCTAAAATCGATATTCCTTCTCTCTTTCAATAAATGCTGGTTTCTGAGCCCCTTGGAGAAAAAAAGAAAATTCATTAGTGAAATTCCTATTACAAGGCAATACAAGTTGACCTTAAAAAGTATTCCTAACTAATAATTCAGAACAGAGAAGTTCAAAGCTAGCACCTTTGGCCTTTTTTTTAATCTACAAAACGTTGACAATAATTGTTTGGCTTTTATAAGGTTCCACGAAAAGTGCCACAACATCCTACAATCGTCAAACTCAATCATCACACCAGACCACACCACAAAGCTCATTTTAATCAAATTAAACAATAAATAAATTAAATTGAGTAAACATCATATCACTTTGATAACATCAATACTTTTCGCCAATTATACCACTATGCAGAAGTTTTGCTAAATTTCAATTTAAGTATTACCAGAATAACTGCAAGTAACAAGGACTTCAGTTTTTAGCTGAATTTTTATAGATTTGTGATACTGTAAAGACTAATGAAGTTAATCCTGAGGTTTATAAGCTTATGCTCTTTCCCCTTTCCCTTTGCTATAAGGGATAGAGCTAAGACATGGTTGGATGCCCAACCTAGAGAGAGTCTTGACTCTTGGAAAAAGCTGGTTAATGCTTTTCTTGCTAAATTCTTTCCTCCTCAAAGAATGAGCAAGATTAGAGTGGAAATTCAAACCTTTAGACAAAGAGAAGGTGAATCCCTCTATGAAGTTTGGAAAATATACAAGCAACTGGTCAGGAGATGTCCTCCTGACATGCTTTCAGAATGGTCCATCATAGGCGTGTTCTATGATGGCTTGTCTGAGATATCCAAGATTTCATTGGATAGCTCTGTAGATGGACCCCTCCATTTGAAGAAAACCCTTGCAGAAGCAAGAGAGCTCATTGAGATGGTTGCAAACAACCAATTCATGTACACCTCTAAGAGGAATCTTGTGAACCATGGAATCACTCAGAAGAAAAAAGTTCATAAAGTTGAGACTCTGAATGCCATCCTATCTCAGAATAAGATCTTGACTCAGCAAGTCAATATGATCTCCTAGCATCTGACTGGAATGCAAACTGTAGCTGGCAGTAATCAGAAAGCTTCTTTTGAAACAGAAGCTTATGATCCTGATAAACCCACTATGGAGGAGGTGAATTACATGGGAGAACTCTATAGAAACACTTACAACCCTTCATGGAGGAATCATCCTAACCTTTCATGGAAGGATCAACAGAAACCTCAGCAAGGTTTCAGTAACAATCAAGGTGAAAGGAACCAGAACAGGTTCAATAATAGACCACTATTCCCATCTTCTCAAGGGAACATGGAAACTACTAAGTAGAGCCTCTTTGACTTAGTCACTCTTGTTTCCAACCTCTCTAAGACAACCCATAGTTTCATCCAGCCTCTCTAAGACCACTCATAGTTTCATCAATGAAACAAGGTCCTCCATTAGAAATTGGAGGTGCAAGTTGATCAACTGAACAAGAGGATCCCTGAGACTCCTCCAGACATTCTTTCTAGTAACACCGAGGTGAATCCAAGAGAAGAGTGCAAGGCCATAACCATAGAGGTAGATGTCGAATCAGAGGAGAATGGGAAGGCGTTGAACGCCAGTGAAGAAGCCTTCACTGGGTGTTCAGTGCCCATCATGGCAACAGAGCTGGTGTTGAACGCCAACCAGGGAGCACTGGTTGGGCGTTCAACGCCCAAACACCCAGGCTTTATGGTGCTGAATGCCAGTGAAGAACCCTTCACTAGGCGTTCCACGCCAAACCAGGCAGCCAATCTGGCATTGAACACCAGCAAGGACATCCCTGCTGGGTGTTCAATGCCCAGAATGCTAGAGGGACTGGCGTTTAACGCCAGCCAGGGTGGACAGCAAGAGAGTTCAACTCCCAATAAGCTAACAGAGCTGGCGTTGAATTCCAGTCAAAGCACACCCTTTGAGTGCTTAGACCCCACTCAAGAACCCTCTATTTCAGAACCAAAGAGAACCATAAAGACCATTAAGGTTCCTTTGAATACACTTCTGCAATGCATGAGTTCTGATGACTATTCATCCTCGGAGGAGGACGAAGACACTAGGGAAGAGCAAGTTCCTCATTTCCTAGGAGCTCTAATGAAGTTGAATACCAAGATATTTGGTATAAAGCCTCTGGAGGAAAAACCTCCACTGCTCACCAAAGAACTCCATGCTTTGGTTCAGCAAGAGCTACCTCAGATGCTTCCAAACCCTGGATACTTTCTGATTCCTTATACCATAGGCACAATGACCTTTGATAAGGCTCTGTGTGACCTAGGGTCAAGCATCAACCTCATACCACTCTCTGTAATGAAGAAGCTGGGAATCCTTGAGGTACAAGCTGCACACATCTCATTAGAGATGGCCGACAAGACCATGAAAAAGCCATATGGCTTAGTAGAGGATGTTTTGGTGAAATTTGAAAACCACTACATCCCTGCAAACTTCATTGTCTTGGACATTGGAGAGGATGAGGATGACTCTGTCATCCTTAGAAGACCTTTCCTAGCCACAGCCAATGCCATCATTGATGTGGCTAAGGGAGAAATGACCCTACAATTAGGGGAGGACCACATCTTATTCAAGATGCCTCATCCCAATTCTCCCTCTAAAAGAGAGATAAATGTACAACACCTAGTGTGCCAATCCTCTCTTTTTGTGTGGAGCATTACAGAGCCCCCAAACTATTCAGAAGCAAAAAGCTACTAAGTCTCGTTCATCTAATTATAACTGAGCTTCATTTGAAACTCTGAAATTTATTGTATCTTAAGTTTCTCTTTGTCCTACTATGTTTTTAGTTGCTTGGAGATAAGCAATGGTTTAAGTTTGGTGTTGTGATGAGCGGATATTTTATACGCTTTTTGACATCATTTTCATATAGTTTTTAGTGTGTTTTATTTAGTTTTAATTATATTTTTATCGGTTTTAGTGTTAAAATCACATTTTTGGATTCTACTATGAGTTTTTGTGTTTTTGTACAATTTTAGGTAATTTCTGGCTGAAATAAGAGCTTTTCTAGAGCTACAGAAGTCAAAATAGAGCGTTCTCAATGGCTATGGAAAGCTAACTTCTATAGTTTTCCAAAAATGTATAATAGTTTATACTTTTCTTTGGATTAAAAGGCTCAAAACTGGCGTCCAACGCCAGCTTCCTACTCCCTTTCAAGCGTCCAGCACCCAAAGAACAGAGCCCAACGTCCAAAGGCCCAGAGAAGACCCTCTAGCCAGCGTTTCATGCTCTAGGAGCCTCATAGCATGTGGATATCATTAAAGCTCAGCCCAAACACTCACAAAGTGGGCCCCATAAGTGGATTTTAGCACTAAATAGACTGTTTTACCCTTACTAGTCATTTGTTTAGTATTTAAGGGATTAGATTTATGTTACTCGGACCTTCTTTGACACTTTACATGTTTTTCGTTGTATTTTACTTTCAGTATGAAACCTCCTAGGTTGAGGGGAGGAGCCTTGTTGAGCCCTATGAATTAATAAAAGTGTTACTATTTCTTCTTCGATCCGTGTTTGATTTATTTCTAAGATGTATATTCGATCTTCATCGTGGTGGATAGGATGATCTAAAAAATTAGCTCTATTCATCACATTAAGACGAACGTTCCTTACAAACACTCGCGTCTACTTGGGTTTGTGTGAATACGTGACTAGAAAGCACAAGCCAATAGCTATGTTTATACATCTCTTAGACGGTTAATCCACGACTTCGCTGGGGACTTTTTGAGACAACAGTTCAGCCAATTTTCAGGGAGATTAGGGTCTCCGTAGTATAGGCTAAAATCCAAAGAAGTAGTGTTCTCTGATCCGGAAGATTCGACCTTGTCTGTGGCACTTTGAGTAGGATCGCCAGGAGAATGACTTGCTAAGAGCTTCACCCTTCGTCAGATTGGATGACCACGACTAATGGCATTCAATCTGTAGCAGAGGAGATTAATGACCATGGCCCATAGCGTTGATCACATACAGCCTGCCATAGAAAAAGATCATTCACAAGCAAATAAGACAGTAATACCAGAGTTAATTCAGAAAGGCAAGCAACTCCAATCCTTAACTCTATTCCTTTCACTGATTTAATCCAATTGGTTTTATCCCTTTTATGTCAACTCTATTCCTATTATTTAACCCATAATTCTAATACAATTCCGTATCCAACAACCAAGTCTTCTAATCTACCCGACTAAGACCTGCATGATAATCATAGCTTGCTTTAAACCAGAATCCTCGTGGGATCGACCCTGACTTGCTCAGGTATTACATGGACGACCCAGTGTACTTGCTGGTACAATAGTATGAAAGTATGGGGATTCGTGCTACCACAATGCCATGAGTGAAGAAGAAACTAATTACAACTGTTAAGACACAATGGAAAGAGGAGTGTGTGAGAGAGAGAGATAGAAAGAGAGAAAGAGAGAGAGTTGCAAAGCACTGGAGACAAAAACCGAAGCCGCATATGAAGATATAATCATTCGGTGAGACTACGCTTCTAATCGGACTTGCTATTGAGCTCTTTCACGGGCTGGCATAGGAGATTCAACAACGGAGTCATCAATTGAAAGAACATGCACCATAAAACGCGAGTAGAGGAATGCAAAGTGAGAAGGAATGATTCAGTGCGAGTAGAGAAGGAACCACGAGTAGCATCGATTTAGGGAAATTCAAAAGATGATGATAGATTAAGGAACCACGAGTAGAATGATTTACCATAGATATTTTCTATAATACTTAGAAAAATATTACAATAGATATTTTTTGTAACACTTAAAAAATGTTACAATAGATATTTTATGTAACACTTAAAAAATGTCATAATAAGTCTTTCTAATAACACTTTAAAAAATGTTACAATAGATATTCTATAGTAATACTCTAATAAATGTTACAAAAGATTTTCTTTGCTAACAATAAAAAAATATTGAATTAAAATCTTTTTCTTCAATTACGTATTCTACACCTACTTTACAAATTAAACCCAAGATATTTAAACGTTAAAATTGGTCCGATAGGTCAATTTTCCTATTTTTTCAATATGCTTACATGATTAAATATAAAATTATGTATAATATGTCTATATGGATAATCTAATTATGTATGGAGCTATCATTTAGGACCTGGAGATGAACTGTTGAAGCAAATGAACCAGTAAACTTTTCTTAGAGAAACAGGAACATATCCTGAATGCACCCCTCTATCATAGATATAATTGACTCTTGGTCCATAAGGCTGTCCTTCTGAATAAGAAACAAGTCCACGGAAAGCACAATGACCAACGTAATTTTCCTTAGAAAATCCCATCCACTTTGCTATTGGTGATCGAATCGCATTATAACTTATCAAAATCTAATTATTCATGAGATTAACCTGTCAGAGGGAATCATAATTCGCCATCATATTTCAATCACATAACTAATTACGAGATAAGCCTCAATGTAGTCCCTAAAGTTGCACTCGAGCCTCATAGTAGTCCGTGAACTTAAAAGTTCCTTAAAGTCATCCCCAAACTTACACTCCGGGACTCAAAGTTGTCCTTCCGACAATTTCTAGACACCTGGCAAAACCGAAAAGCTGAGCTAGCAGCTTTCGTGACACATAGGCCTTACTGAAACGACGCCGTTTTGGCTGTGGCGCCAAAATGAGATGAAACGACGTCGTTTCATGCTGAAAGCCTCCTTTCTCCTTCCTCCTTCCTTCCTCCTCTCAAAACACAAAACAAACACAACAGAGAGTGAGGGTTCTTCTTCTTTCAGACAGTCACCAATGGCGCATGTGCGATTGCATTAACCGCACCGATTTCAGTCGAAAACTGAGGCCCTGGAGCATCGCTGTTGTCATTTCCTTCATACACAGAGTTGGGAAGGCTAGTTTCTCTGACATAGGTAAGCCGAAAATGAAAAAAAATATGTGCTTTCTCTATGTTTTGATGTTGTTGTTAATTTAACATTCACTAAAGTTTAGGTCGTTTCTTTCGAATGTAATCTGTGGCTATGAACGCCTCTATTTTGGGCTCTATGCTAGGGTTTGATCAGTTACTAGGTTTGTTACGGTGAGAAAAAAAAAGAGAAAAAATTCAAATAAAAAATGATACCTGGTGTTATTTCTCAATCTTCTGCAGTGCAGCTCATTGAAACTTTCATCAATTTTCCTTTTTCTCATTTTTATTCTGATTGTTGTTGATTTGTGCTGGTTTTGTTTCTTAATTGTAAAAGTTTACCTGATTCTTTAATCAAATTGATGGTCGTACTTGTTGCTATGTTTTGAAGATTTGTTTAATGGAAAAAATTATTGGTGAGAAACTGTCTGAATTTTACTAATGTTCTCATGCCTTTACTTCGAAAGAGCAATTTGATGGGTTGTCCAGATCAAGCCATTTGTGTATTATTAAGTTCTGTTTAAATCATACAAACTGTTAAATCGGATCCTTAAAGGTCACCAGATGGATGAAATCTTTAGCTTGTATTTACTTACAATGGATATCATTTTTGTTTCTTACTTATCCTCACATTTTTCGTCATCCGCATTGCATTCAAGACATTTTTTAAGTTAGGATTAGCTAGTGATCTCCAATGTGATGTTGATGTATAAGAGTCCTTGATGAACAAGAAAAACAAAGTCATGTTACCTTTTGTGTGTTAATATGTAAACTATCCCTGTGGCATATTTGGGATTGTTTTTCTGGTTCTGTTGAGTGTAGATGTTTATTTATCTAAGGTGGTGCAAAGAAGGTATAAATTTGCTGTGACCATTTCCCAGCGAGACCAGAGTTGATCTGAAACTGAGTAACTATCATAGGACAGTTACTGTTGAATAGTGCACAAATGTGGATTAACTGTGTGTAAGTGAATATCTAAGGTGATGCGTTGATTGATTTGGAGCAACAAGGCTCTATTTGACGGATTTCTGTCTCTAATAGACCCTTGTTTGCTAAACTGGTTTTGAATTACCTCTATGACTTCCTTGTCAACTTTTGGTCAAAATTTTCCTTCAAAGTTTGTTTTCAACTCTTTGTACCTCAACCATTGAAGTGAATGTTTTTAAATTTTTCAAATGGCCAAAGCTTGTAAATTTGCTTATTTGAGGTTTTCTTTTGACTATATTTGGAATATTGGTGCATCTTCACTTTTGTAACCATTCAATTACACTATTGCATCTTAAATGATTCTTGGTTACATTAAGTTTTAATCTCGCTCTTTTTAGACCAATTTTGCAATTTGAGTGATCAAAAGCATTGATGGATGATTATACCTCGTTTGGCACCTTTTTTGTCATCAATGTTTTGCGTATATGCTTGAATGACATGTAATGCTTGGTTGAGTTATTATGTGCATTACACATATTCAATCTGGTCATTTTAAGCATAGCGTATTGCTTGTGAATGTGAAACTAAGCTTGTTTGTGTGATACTCTTTTTTAAACTTCTCAAGGTTTATGATCTTGATTGTTATGCACCTAACCTTTGATTTTTTCTTCTTTAATTAACAATTTTTCTTGTTTAACTAACTATTTTGTTTTCTTTAGTGCATAATGCCGTCATCCTTTACTTTCCTTTTGATTAAACAAGCAAGCTTAGTTGCTTTAACTTGATTCCGATTAATTGAAATTTCTGCTTGATTTTTGCTTTATGACATTTTTTTCAACTTCCAATCAATTCTTATTCTCATTTCACATGCACTTAATTGTTATCCTTTGTTTTCTATTTCTTGCTTGCTTGTCATATTGTTTTTACCTTGTATGTCTTAGATTAAATTTCATATCTTCGTTACCTGTAATTTTTCAGGATGACTGAGAGGAAAGGAAAGGGCAAAGCTACGGCTATCTCAAGCAAGAGGAAGTGAACACCATAGACCGCTGAAACAGCGGATGAGCTACTAACAGAAAGTGAGAGGGATAAGGTCAATCAGAATACACCCTCTTCTGACCTGATTAAGTTCGTCAACCAACAGATGAGCTAAGGTGATGCGTTGTATTTTCATACTTCTAGTGCTTCTGATGCTCTTTGTTTTGGTCATCATACGATTATACTGTTCTCCCTTTGAGCTATTGTTTGTTCTAAAGCAGAGGATTTCATTTATGTAGCTGATATTCACTTCCACAGACATTCATCAGTTTCTAATACCAGTTATAAGCAACTGAGTACATTAGTATTGGGTCTTGTTGGACGGCTCTGACTAGGTATGATTACATATAGTTGTAAATGGCACTTCTTCATTCTGGAAATGAAGATATGTAGGCAGATAGCTATTGAAGATACAAAAGCTAACTTTGCTCCGTTGAAAGGCTTTACATTCTATATTCTGTGAAAATCATGGTTTCCTCAAGATCTATGTTTGATACAATGCCATATACTAACATCATTAGGCACCCTTTTAAGAGTTACAGTGGAAAAATAAATAAATTGCTCGAGTGGTTTTCAGCTTTGTTCATCGAAGTTCCTCTGCTACATAATAACATAATTTTTGTATCGTGGCACTATTTCTATCCAATATACACTGCCTAGTTTCATAACAATTGGGTAAATCCTACGCCACAATTGTGTGATATCTATGTACTTATGCCATAGCTCGTGCTTGTCATAACCGTCGGGTTTTAAAGATGGATAAGACAAGAACACAAAACCGAGGAGAAGAGAACAGAGTGAGCACTGTGGCCTTCAAATTTGGGAATTAGGGTTTTAACTTCAACTAAGGGACCAAATTGATGCGGGAGAGTTTACTCTGCCACATCAGCTAACCGTTGTAAGGCTCACGTGTCACGAAGGCTGCCAGCTCAGCTTTTCGGTTGCGCCAGGTGTCCAGAAATTGTCGGAAGGACAACTTTGAGTCCCGGAGTGCAAGTTCGGGGATGAATTTGAGGAACTTTTAAGTTCATGGACTACTATGAGGCTCGAGTGCAGCTTCAGGGACTACATTGAGGCTTATCTCAACTAATTACTCATTTTGTTGTTACTGCTACTTTTTGTAACATTCTTGGATCAATATATATGGATAGCTAAGACGAATTGAGCTGAGCTAATTAAATCAGAATATGCACTACTAACCTTTGCAAGAAGCTTAGACCCATATGCAAGTTCCAACAATGTTTTCCTATCTGGATTTGATTTAATTATTGCTAGCTTTGAAGAAAACTGAATCACATCCTGGGAGATCTGACCAGCTAAAGTTTCCAAAAGTACTCGCCTTTCCATAGCTCGTACCTCTTCGCTGCAGCATACCCCTTCTTTAACCATTTGATAAATAGAGAAACTTATAGTATAAACTAAGCCACCAAAAGGTAAATTAAGAAAGCTTGAGATTTTTGAATCCATCCTGGGTACCTTTGATTGTAAAACACGAGAAATCAGTAAATAATTAGTCAATAAATTAATTATTAATTTAAGAAATTAGAAAATAAAATTTTATAGTTTAATGAGGTAGAGTGATGAGCGGATATTTTATACGCTTTTTTGGGGTAATTTCATATAGTTTTTAGTATGTTTTAGTTAGTTTTTAGTATATTTTTATTAGTTTTTAGGAAAAATTCATATTTCTGGACTTTACTATGAGTTTGTGTATTTTTCTGTGATTTCAGGTACTTTCTGGCTGAAATTGAGAGAGCTGAGCAAAAATCTGATTCAAGTTGAAAAAGGACTGCTGATGCTGTTGGATTCTGACCTCCCTACACTCAGAATAGATTTTTTGGAGCTATAGGAGTTCAATTGGCGCGTTCTTAATTGGGTTGGAAAGTAAACATCCAGGGCTTTCCAACAATATATAATACTCTATACTTTGCGTGAAGATAAATGACGTAAACTGGCATTTAACACCAGTTCCATGTTGCATTCTGGCGTTGAACGCTAGAAACAGGTTGGGAGTTGGAGTTGAACGCCAGAAACAGGCTACAACCTGATGTTTAACTCTAGAAACAGCCCAGGCACGAGAAAAGCTTAAGTCTCAGCCCCAGCACACACCAAGTGGGCCCCAGAAATAGATTTCTGCATTATCTATCTTAGTTTACTCATTTTCTGTAAACCTAGGTTACTAGTTTAGTATTTAAACAACTTTTAGAGACTTATTTTGTATCTCATGAAATTTTAGAACTAAACTTTGTACTTTTTGATGGCATGAGTCTATAAACTCCATTGTTGGGGGTGAGGAGCTCTGCAGCGTCTCGATGAATTAATGCAATTATTTCTGTTTTCCCTTCAAACACGCTTGTTTATATCTAAGATACTGATTCGTAATTAACCATGATGAATGTGATGATCCGTGACACTCATCACCATTCTCAACCTATGAACATGTGCCTGACAACCACCTCTGTTCTACATTAGATTGAATGAGTATCTCTTAGATTCCTTAATCAGAATCTTCGTGGTATAAGCTAGAATCCATTGGCAGCATCCTTGAAAATCCGGAAGGTATAAACCTTGTCTGTGGTATTCCGAGTAGGATTCAGGGATTGGATGACTGTGACGAGCTTTAAACTCGCGAGTGTTGGGCGTAGTGACAGACGCAAAAGGATCAATGGATCCTATTCCGATATGATCGAGAACTGACAGATGATTAACCGTGCTGTGACAGAGCATTTGGACCATTTTCACTGAGAGGATGGGAAGTAGCCATTGACAACGGTGATGCCCTACATACAGCTTGCCATGGAAGGAGCGTGGGATTTGACCCTTACTCACGTAAGGTATTACTTGGACGACCCAGTGCACTTGCTGGTTAGTTGTGCGGAATTACATAGAGTGAGTGTAATTTTTTTGCACCAAGTTTTTGGCGCCGTTGCCGGGGATCGTTCGAGTTTGAACAACTGACGGTTTATCTTGTTACTTAGATTAGGAAAAATTTGTCTCTTTTTATTGTTTAGAGTCACTAGGATTGCATCTTCTATTATTCCTTTTTAAAAAAAATTTCAAAAATATTATTTTTCTTTATTAGTTTTAATTTTTCTTGGAGTCTTTTGTGTGAGTTTAGTGTCATGATTTAAGTTTGGTGTCAATTGCATGCTTTTCTTTGTCTTTCAATTTTCGAATTGCATGTTCTTTGTTCTTTGTTCTTCCTTGATCTTCAAATTGTTCTTGTCAATTTTTCTTGTTTGATCTTTGGTTTGTCTTGTTTTGTTTCTTTTCTTATTTTTCTTGTGCATTTTTCAAAATATTAGTTTTAAAAAAAATATTTTTATTTATTAAAGATTCCTCTTTAAAACACGTTACATCTATAGCTCAATTGGCTAGAGCGTTGGTTTGTGTTCTTGGTAATTGGGTATCTTCTTTTTAAAACTTTTTCAAAAATAAATTTTCTTTGATTAAAACTTGTGCCAAACTTTAAGTTTGGTGTTTTCTTGTTAATTTTTCTTTAGTTTTCAAAAATTTTAAATTGGTTTTCTAAAAATTTTAAGTTTGGTGTTCTTTCTTTTGTTCTTGTTGTTCTTGTGAGTCTTCAAGGTGTTCTTGAATCTTCTTTGTGCTTTAATCTTAAGATTTTTAAGTTTGGTATGCCTTGGTGTTTTTCCTCCAAAATTTTCGAAAACAAGGAGCATTGGATTTAAAAATTTTAAGTCTTGTGTCTTTTGTGTGTTTTTCTCTTTCATAATAAAATTCAAAAATAAAAAAATTATCTTTTCTAACTATTTTTAAGCAATTATTTCGAATTTTTTTTTAAATTCAGATTTCAATTTCAAATTTTTTTTTTCAAATCTTATCCTTTTTAAAAATCACATCTTTTTCAAAAATATCCTAACCACTTTCTCTATCCCCACTTTTTCAAAAATCTTCATAAAATATTTTTTTAAATTTTTATTTTAGTTTTTATTTTATTTTATTATTTCGAAAATTATTTTTCTTATATAATAAAGTAAATCCACATCATCTCCTTTTCTCCATCATGGATCTAAGTGGAACTGAACAGTCCAGAAGGACTCTGGGGTCATATGCTAACCCCACTACTGCTTCATATGGGAGTAGTATATGTATGCCCTCCATCGGAGTCAGTAATTTTGAGTTGAATCCTCAGCTCATTATTATGGTGCAGCAAAGTTGCCAATATTTCGGTCTTCCACAGAAAGAACCTACAGAGTTTCTGACACAGTTCTTACAAATTACTGACACATTACATGATAAGGAAATAGATCAGGATGTCTACAGATTGTTACTGTTTCCATTTGCTGTAAAAGACCAAGCTAAGAGGTGGTTAAATAACCAACCTAAGGCTAGCATAGGGACATGGAAACAGCTGTCAGAAAAATTTCTGAATCAATATTTTCGTCCAAAACGGATGATACAGCTAAGGCTGAGCATCCAAGGATTTAAACAAGGAGATAATGAATCTCTTTATGAAGCTTGGGAGAGATACAGAGAGATGCTAAGAAAATGTCTTTCTGAAATATTTTCAGAGTGGGTGCAGTTAGACATATTTTATTATGGGCTTACAGAGAAAGCTCAGATTTCTCTAGACCACTCAGCTGGTGGATCTATACACATGATAAAGACAATTAAAGAAGTTCAAGAGCTCATTGATACAGTTGCCAGAAATCAGCACCTGTACCTAAGCAATGAACCTTCCATGAAAGAAGAAGCTAAAACAGTAACTGCTGAACTAAGTCCTGCAGAACAAGTTACTGAATTCAATAAGCAATTAGATTTTCTAACAAACCAGCTAGCCGAATTCAAGGAGATATTACAAGAAACAAGAATGGCTAATATGAATATGGAAGTGCAGTTGAAGCAAACAAAATAGCAGTTATCAAAACAAATAACAGAAGAGTGCCAAGCAGTTCAATTAAGAAGTGGGAGAACATTAAATACCTCACTTCAAGGCAGCAAGAAGCCAAGAAATAAACAAACTCTACCCTAAATCCCTCTGAGGACAGTAAGAGCCTAGAAAGGAACAATTATGGCGTTCAAGCACCAAAAAAGGGTGAAGGGATGGCGTTAAATGCCCAACCCATGCTCAGTTCTGGCATTCAAACGCCAGAAACAGGCAAGAAGTTGGCGTTGAACGCCCAAAGGAAGATCAGTTCTGGCGTTCAGACGCCAGAAACAGGTAAGGAGTTGGCGTCAAACGCCACTCCAACTTCCACCGCTGGCATTCAAACGCCAGTGGGAGATCAGACACATACAAGTGCTGATAGCAACCCCTCTAAAAAGGCTTTTCAACCCCCATCTGTAGGAAATAAACCTGCAGCAACTAAGGTTGAGGAATACAAAGCCAAAATGCCTTATCCTCAGAAACTCCGCCAAGCAGAACAGGATAAGCAATTTGCCCGCTTTGCAGATTATCTCAGGACTCTTGAAATAAAGATTCCGTTTGCAGAGGCACTTGAGCAAATACCCTCTTATGCTAAGTTGATGAAAGAGATCTTAAGTTATAAGAAGGAATGGAGAGAAACTGAAAAAGTTTACCTCACTGAAGAATGCAGTGCAGTCATTCTGAAAAGCTTACCAGAAAAGCTTAAAGATCCCGAAAGCTCTATGATACCATGCACATTAGAGGGCACTTGTACCAAGCAAGCTCTATGTGATCTTGGGGCAAGTATCAACCTAATACCTGCATCCACTATCATAAAGCTTGGTTTGACTGAAGAAGTCAAACCAACCCAGATATGTCTCCAACTTGATGATGGCTCCATTAAATACCCATCAGGCGTGATTGAAGACATGATTATCAAGGTTGGGCCATTTGCCTTTTCCACTGACTTTGTGGTGCTGGAAATGGAGGAGCACAAGAGAGCAACTCTCATTCTAGGAAGACCTTTCCTAACAACTGGACGAACCCTCATTGACATCCAAAAAGGGGAAGTAACCCTGAGAGTCAATGAGGATGAGTTTAAGTTGAATGTTGTCAAAGCTATGCAGCATCCAGACACCCCAAATGACTGCATGAGCATTGATATTATTGACTCTCTGGTAAAAGAGGTCAACATGACTGAGAGTCTCGAATTAGAGCTAGAGGATATCTTTAAAGATGCTCAGCCTGATCTGGAGGAACCAGAGAGAATAATAAAACCTCTGAAAATCCCTCAGGAAAAGGAGAAACCTCCCAAACTCGAGCTTAAACCACTACCACCATCCCTGAAATATGCATTTCTGGGAGAAGGTGATACCTTTCCTGTAATCAAAAGTTCTACCTTAGAGCCACAGGAAGAGGAAGCACTAATTCAAGTACTAAGGACACGCAAGACAGCTCTTGGGTGGTCCATCAGTGATCTTAAGGGCATTAGCCCAGCCAGATACATGCACAAGATCCTAGTGGAGGTGACGCTAAGCCAGTGGTTCAACCACAGAGGCGGCTGAATCCAGCCATGAAGGAGGTGGTGCAGAAGGAGGTCACTAAATTACTTGAGGCTGGGATTATTTATCCCATTTCTGATAGCCCCTGGGTAAGCCCTGTCCAAGTCGTACCTAAGAAGGGTGGTATGACAGTGGTTCATAATGAAAAAAATGAACTGGTTCCTACAAGAACAGTTACAGGATGGCGTATGTGTATTGATTACAGAAGGCTCAATATAGCTACCAGAAAGGATCATTTTCCTTTCCTATTCATAGACCAAATGCTAGAAAGACTAGCAGGTCATGAATACTACTGCTTCCTGGATGATATTTAGGTTATAATCAAATTACAGTAGATCCCCAAGATAAAGAGAAAACAACATTCACATGTCCATCCGGCGTATTTGCATACAGAAGGATGCCATTTGGCCTGTGCAATGCACCTGCAACCTTTCAAAGGTGCATGCTCTCTATTTGGAGACTTCATGGATGACTTTTCAGTATTTGGAGACTCATTCAGCTCCTGTCTTGACCATCTAGCACTTGTTCTAAAGAGGTACCAAGAGACTAACCTGGTTTTAAACTGGGAAAAATGTCACTTTATGGTGACTGAAGGAATTGTCCTTGGACACAAAATTTGGAACAAGGGAATAGAGGTGGATCAAGCTAAGGTAGAGGTAATTGAAAAATTACCACCACCTGCCAATGTTAAGGCAATCAGAAGCTTTCTGGGGCATGCATGATTCTATAGGAGGTTTATAAAAGATTGTTCAAAAATTGCCAAATCTCTGAGTAATCTGCTAGCTACTGACACGCCATTTATCTTTGATAAGGAGTGTCTGCAGGCGTTTGAGACTCTGAAAGCTAAGCTAGTCACAACACCAGTCATCTCTGCACCAGACTGGACATTACCATTTGAACTGATGTGTGATGCTAGTGACCATGCCATTGGTGCAGTGTTGGAACAAAGGCATGACAAGCTTCTGCATGTCATTTACTATGCCAGTCATGTTTTAAATGACGCAAAGAAGAACTACACAACCACAGAAAAAGAGTTACTTGCAGTGGT
>NC_029777.3:95582553-95616861 GCF_000817695.3 Arachis duranensis | reverse complement strand
TGGCAATCTGCCTCACAGTTATGCCATGCCTCAACAAGGGATCTTGGAGATTGAGTTGTTTGATGTATGGGGTATTGACTTCATGGGGCCTTTCCCACCATCATACTCAAACACTTATATTCTGGTGGTAGTGGATTATGTATCCAAATGGGTGGAAGCTATTGCAACACCCACTAATGATACTAAGACAGTGCTGAAATTCCTCCAGAAACATATCTTTAGCAGATTTGGTATCTCTAGAGTACTAATCAGTGATGGGGGCACTCATTTCTGCAATAAACAACTTTACTCTGCTTTGGTTCGATATGGAGTTAGCCACAGGGTGGCCACTCCATATCATCTACAGACAAATGGGCAAGATGAAGTCTCTAATAGAGAACTTAAAAGAATCCTGGAACGGATTGTGATTAACAGTAGAAGGGATTGGGCAAGAAGCTTGGATGATGCTCTGTGGGCATACAAAACAGCATTCAAGACTCCTATAGGGACCTCTCCATACCAGCTAGTGTATAGAAAAGCCTATCACTTGCCAGTGGAACTGGAACATAAAGCCTACTGGGCAACCAGATTCCTAAACCTTGATGCCAAGTTAACTGGAGAAAAACAATTGCTCCAGTTAAATGAGCTAGAGGAATTCAGACTCAATGCTTTCGAAAATGCAAAAATTTACAAAGAGAAAACAAAAAGATGGCATGATAAGAAGATGTCCTCTAGAGTCTTTGAGCCAGGGCAAAAAGTTCTGCTGTTTAATTCTAAGCTCAGATTATTCCCCGAGAAATTGAAATCCCGGTGGAGAGGTCCATATGTGATTACAAGTGTGTCACCATATGGATATGTAGAGCTTCAGGATAATGACTCTGACAAAAAATTCATTGTTAATAGACAGAGAGTCAAACATTATCTTGAAAGAAATTTTGAGCAAGAATGCTCAAAACTGAGGCTTGATTAAAGCTCAGTAATAGTCCAGCTAAAAACAATAAAGAAGCGCTTGCTGGGAGGCAACCCAGCCATTCACAAAGCTTATTTTTCAATTAATTGATTTTCATAGGTTCATATTAATTTTCTTCAAGGTAAAATGGAAATTGCACGAGTTCACAAAGTCACAGAAGGATTCAGAGGATAAAAATAGCAAAAAGAAGGTCACTGGTGCGAAAAAGCCAGTAAGAGCTATTTTGGGCGTTAAACGCCCAAAAGAAGCATCTACTGGGCATTCAACGCCAGTAGAGATAGCCATCTGGGTGTTAAACGCCAGAAAAAAGCATCTTCTGGGTGTTTAATGCCAGATTTACAGGAGTCCAATTGGCACGCTCTCAATTGGGTTAGAAATTAGACATCCAGGGCTTTCCAGTAATATATAATAGTCCATACTTTGCTTGAAGATAAACGACGTAAACTGGTGTTTAACGCCAGTTCCATGTTACATTATGGCGTTGAACGCCAGAAACAGGTTGGGAGTTGGAGTTGAACGCCAAAAACAGGCTACAACCTAACGTTTAACTCCAGAAACAGCCCAGGCACATGAGAAGCTTAAGTCTCAGCCCCAACACACACCAAGTGGGCCCCAGAAGTAGATTTATGCACTATCTATCTTAGTTTACTCATTTTCTGTAAACCTAGGTTACTAGTTTAGTATTTAAACAACTTTTAGAGACTTATTTTGTATCTCATTACATTTTAGAAATAAACTTTGTACTTTTTGATGGCATGAGTCTATAAATTCTATTGTTGGGGGTGTGGAGCTCTGCAGCGTCTCGATGAATTAATGCAATTATTTCTGTTTTTCCTTCAAACATGCTTGTTTCTATCTAAGATACTGATTCGTACTTAACCGTGATGAATGTGATGATCCGTGACACTCATTACCATTCTCAACCCACGAACGTGTGCCTGACAACCACCTCCGTTCTACATTAGATTGAATGAGTATCTCTTAGATTCCTTAATCAGAATCTTTGTGGTATAAGCTAGAATCCATTGGCAGCATCCTTGAGAATTCGGAAGGTCTAAACCTTGTTTGTGGTATTTTGAGTAGGATTCAAAGATTGGATGACTGTGACGAGCTTCAAACTCGCGAGTGTTGGGCGTAGTGACAGACGCAAAAGGATCAATGGATCCTATTCCGACATGATCGAGAACCGACAGATGATTAACCGTGCTGTGACAGAGCATTTGGACCATTTTCACTGAGAGGATGGGAAGTAGCCATTGACAACAGTGACGCCCTATATATAGCTTGCCATGGAAGGAGCCTTGCATGTTTGAAAGTAAGAAAGCATTATGTTGTAAGGATTCAGAAGACAAAGCATCTCCAAAACTCCAACATATTTTCCATTATTGAGTAACAATTACTTATTTTATGCCCTTTCACTTTTTACAATTGAAACTAAAGAACCCTATTGGTATCCTGACTAAGAATAATAAGATAACCATAGCTTGCTTCAAGCCAACAATCTCCGTGGGATTCAACCCTTACTCACGTAAGGTATTACTTGGACGACCCAGTGCACTTGCTGATTAGTTGTGCGGAATTACATATGAGTGAGTGTAATTTTCGTGCACCATAGAGCTAATTAAAATAAGAATTTCGACACTAATTTTAAAGAATTTGGCCCAAAATTGGGCTGAATAGGCCGAACTGAGCGAACTGGGTCCGTATTGGGCCCAAGGCCCAACTCAAAACACTAATACCCATGAGCTTAGCTCATTTCCCTTCACTCACACATTGAAACACACTGGAAACTTTAAGAGGGGGAAGAAGAGAGTTCCAAAACCTAACCCTCTAATCAAATCCAAATAACTTTTGATCCGGAGCTCTGATCACCGCACCGTTTGTGGCCATGTGACCAACGCGTCAAGCTCTACAAATTGCAGTACTTAATTAGGTAAGGAAGTCAAGTTTTCTTCCTCAACTTTCTCCTTCCCAATTTCGAAATTGATGAGCAATTATGTTGAAAATTGTTTAATTTTGGTATTTAGATTCGATTTAGCTTATGGGTTTTGTCGAGTTTAGGTCACTTGAGCTGTGAGCAAGGTAAGCTCCCTCAACCTCTTTATGTATTATTGAGTTAGTGAACTCTATGTAAATTATAGTAGTAAATTATGATGTTAGATTGAAAGTTGGTTGTGAAGTGGAGTCAATTTGAGAAAAAGGAAGCTTGAGATCAAGTTTTGGAGGCTAGGTTTGTTGGGGAGGAGCTGAGGTTGACAAGCTTGTGGTGAGGTATATTGTGAGGTGTTCCGTGCATTAGGAGGAATTGGCCAAGGTATGGTTTCGGTTTATCGTAACTAAAATATAATGTGTCATAAAAATTTAGGCTAGTTGACCGTAGAATAAGATTAAATTAATTGTGATATTGATGATTGAAATTGGTGGATATGTATGAGGTTTAGTAATGTTGTGATGTATATTAATGTATGTAAAGGTTGAACCATGTATTGATATGCATATTATGTTGAATTGTTGTGAAATAGTTGGGTTGATGAATAATGGCATCAGAAAATTGATGGTGGTGGGTAATACAAGTTTGTGATGTTTGATGATATATATGTGTGTGTGTTTTGAATTTGATGATTATGTATGATGTTGTTTAGATATGAATTATTGTGTGAAGTGATTATAATTGTGAATTGGTGTGTTGTGGAGTAATTGAGGGGTGTTGAGGAAGGATTGAATGTGGTTGATGCAAATTTGGTAAGTTTTAAAGGGTTTGAGATTGAAAATGTTTTGAAAGTTGAGGTTTGGTAATTTTTGAGAAAAGCTTAATTTTTGACCAATTTTGACGGAGTATAAATTGGCCTTCGGACCTTCTAATTTTTTCAAAATTTTCTTGAAAGAAAATTTAGTCCGAGAAGTTTACACTGTTTGAAAAATAGATAAAAAATATTTTAAAACGAAAACATTATGCGCGTCGGATGTTCGGAGTCTAAAACTAAAATTCTGCAACATATGAACATTTTGGTCACCCTGCATAACTCGCGTACGCGAGTCTCGCACGTGATGTGGCCATTCTCTTCGGGTTTGGTGTCTCGCGTACGTGCACCTGCTCACGTACGCGAGAAGTGAAATTTTGAAGGGTCGCGTATGTGAAGGGTAACACGTGACGCAGGCCTTTGTTTCGAGTCACACTCCCCGCGTACACAAACTCCTATTTTTCTGGAATATGAAATTGTGCTTTTAAACCATTCCTTCAACTTTCAAGCCTTGGTAAATTTTGTTTTAAATCCTAATATTTGGTCCTTGGGTAGAAGAGTGTGGTGTATGATGGAAATAAGCATTTTATTGATGAAAAAAGGGGTAAAAATGAATGAATGTGGTAAATGAGTCATGATAGAAAATATTGAATGTCAGTATGCTTGTATGTTTCTCTCTGGTTGTAAGGGTAACAAGGCACCGATACCCGACAGGGCACAGATACCCTCTAATTGTGACAGGACACAGATACCCTCTAACGATGACAAAGTACGGATCCCCTCTAATGGTATTAATGTACAACAGAGAGACTGTGCCCGGGTTAGCTACCAGACATGTCAGATTGGGTTGATAACCGACAGATGAGACTCATCAGCCATAGGACAGGCGTGCATTATATGCATCTATGTGTTTGTTTGGTGTGCTTTGTTTGGAATGCCTAACTGATTATATGAACTACTTGTTACTTGTTTATCTACTGTATCTGCATTCTAATTGTGATTTCTTTGTATTTAAAACCTGTGTTTGAAAATAAATATGTCCAGTGGCAGTTGGGAGGTTCGGAGGAGTTGGAAAGGGAAGTGTTAGACAGAATGAAGATCCTTAGTTAGTCGCCTAATCTGTTTTTTGTTTAATTATTTTTTAAGATTGATTCAATTGTCGAAAGTTCTAGGATTGCCTCTGGCTTTCCCAAGACCTTATATGTTTAGTTATGTAGGCACTGTTACCATATTGAGAACTCTGGTTCTCACCCTATACATATTTTGTGGTTTTCAGACGCAGGATATGAGGCACCTCCTTGAGGCATACTGGGAGCTTCTTACAGCAAAGACCTTTTGTATTTTGGGACTTATTTTGGCTTGATGTATATATATAAATACTTATTATCTCCACTATTTATGTATATGATGCTTTATCCCTCTTAGAGGTTGATTTGGAGAAACAGATTTTGTAAACCGTATTTTAGGCTCTTTTAGGATTCTCATGTGTATATGTATATATGTTTATGTACTCTGGCTGGTTATAACTTCACGAGTTGAGTCAGAAGCTTAGTTATTTATATCTTGGAACTCTTCTCTTATGTTAGATATACTTATGTGTTGTTTCATTCTTATCCTGTTTCGTTTACGTTATCACTTATGTGAGTGATGCACTTTTCTGTTTAACGCTTTTGTGTTAACTTTTCTCCAAAAGCTCCTAGATAAAAACTCCTTTCAATTATGTTATATATGTATAATTTTACTTTTAGAGGTCGTAATACTTCACCACCTCTGTTTTATGACTTAAGCATAAGACTTTGTGTGGTAGGGTGTTACATTGATCCTCTTGTTTGAAAGTGAAGGAGCGTAGTTCTTTGCCATCCTCAAACTTCACCACCATCCTATACAGCTGATAATAATTTTTAGTGTTAAAACCGACAGGTTCCAAGAAAGAACCCGATACAAGTTTGAGAAACCATCAAGGGGATTAGGACTATGATCATGTGAGAGAGAAAAACATACTTAAGCCCTCATAAGGTGTTAGTGGCTTGTAGTTAAAGCAAGTAATTTGACCTTTTAAGTGCAGACGCTTGGAATAGTATCCATGCTAAGATTGTGCTTGAGCTTTATTCTTCACCTTGAAGGTGATTTCTCGTAACATACATGTTCTATCTTGAACTAACATGGAACCCAATAGACCATGTAAATCCCAAATTGAAGGAGCTAAAAAGCGATAGGCACGGATGATTTTGTTGTTCTTTACTGAGGCAGAAGAGAGGCATATACCTAAAGTCCTGAACGGTGAAGAAGCAAGCAACGGTGAAGAGCTATGATGCACAATGACACCACATGTGGACATGAATTTTACAGAAATACAATAGATATATAAAATATAAATTATAGAAGGTATGTAAGATAAAATCTCAAGACTAAATATAGGAGAAGTACCTCTTCAAACTTTCTACCAAAAAATTAGAAGAAGAGATCAAAGAATTCTTGACAATAATGCATAAAATCAAGTACAACATATAATCTAACACATGCATTCACTTATTAAGATATAGATAAGAAAATCCTACTTGTTTTAAAGCTTAAATGGTTGCTAAAATGGGGATTGACGGTGGCGGCAACAAGCAGAAGTTGGAAAGCAGTCTATCAATGTTTTATAACCTACATGTAAGAGTAAAAATGCAAATACTCCATCACAAATGAGCCTAGAAAATGGAATCACGAATGAGCAGTCCAGAAGTGACCTTATTTGTGCTTAAAAAAAGGATAAAAAGAAAAATGAATACATTACTGAAATCATCATGCTTGTGTTACTATTCATTCTTTATTTCTTATAATTATTATCAGTTGAGCTTGTTCTGGTTCACATTCCCCTTTAGTTCAACTTTCAAGCAAGAGGATCAAAGGTATTGAGGCTTAGTTTAGTTAGTAGGTTCAACTTAAATTTATACTATAAGTTTTTCTTTTTACATAACACACACAATAAAATAAAAATCTTGTGATGAGGATCAGGGTTACTATATTTACCAACAAACAACATAGAGATCACTGTTTAATAGCTTACTAACTAGTGTAGATTTTCCCAGACAAGTATGTAATAATGATGGTTCTAACTTCTAAATGCAACAAATAGCAAAAACAAATAAACTTAGACCACTTACAATATTTGTATATCCAACAACAGCAACAGTAGAATCATTATACTATATTTGCATGAGGATAAGGAAAGGGTTACTAACACCAATTCTCAACCTCTTTTATACTAACAAGTAACAATACAATTTGTAAACAAGATTTCCTCTATCATTGTTTGATTAATAATTTAGGGCTTCTTAGCAGCCAAATCAAAGTAATGCTGAACAATGTGCAATACAATGAACAATGGCTTCTTAGCGCTCTTTTCTACTAGCAATAACAGAATAGCTCAATCAGGCATGAATCATGACTGCAAATCATTCTTTTCCTAAACAGTTAATTTGGTAGAAATATACATTTGATTGAATTTTTGCATAAGTACAGAAGCAACAAGACTAAAAATCCCATTAGAGATCTTTGCATCAAGGTATTAAAAATAATGAATAATTGATTAATCAAATAATTCTATTGAAACAGTAATAATATTGTTACAAAATTTTGCTAATCAACTTTCTATATATTTGTAGAACAAGACAAATCTGTTGCTATAACTGAACCAAATCCAATTATACACAAAATTGACAAAAAGTTCAGCCTATAACTCCCAGTGCACGCAATAGTCGTAACATGTCACATCATATCCAAGTGATGCTTCTTTTTTAGGTACTAACTACTAACACTTTACTTTCTAGTACAAAAAATTTCTACTATAACTAAATGAATTTGGGAAATGAAGCGAGAAAAGAAAAAGGAGTACCTTAGCAGTTGGAGATGCGATTCTGGAATCATCAGTATCCTGCCCGAGGCTCCTGGGCTTGAATTGAGTAGATCTTAACATTAGGAATTCAATCAATTCATGGCCAACAGATCTTAACAAATATATACAAAATTCTTAAGAAGATTGCAATAATAATAATGAAGCAGTGAAAATTAGAGAATAGAGAACACGAAACGAGGTTCTTCTTCTCTTTCTCCGTCAGACTCACCTCAAAACAGAGAGTAACAAACCCTATATATGATCGAGCGAGAAAAATAGAGTTTGTAAAATAAGAGAGAGATTCAAGAAGCGGAGTGCGAGCGAGATTGAAAGCACGATTGAGATCGCGATCAAGAGTGCGAGTGAAATTGAGAGCGAGAGTGTGAAGAAGAGCAAGATTTGGAGTGAGATCACGCCAATAGCTTTAGCGCATTGATTCTCTGCACTAGCAGATTCCCCGTTCTTTCTTCCGTCCCAGCCGTTAAGTTAGGTCTCCAGTTTTAATTTTCAAAAGAGGGGATGTTCATTTATTTTCATGTCAATAGAAATAGGTAATATTCTTTAAGTTTTTTTTAATTACATGTATTTACTAACATTTCATTATAAATGTTACTTTATATATAATTTTATAATAATTACTACACTTTAGTAAATGTTAAGAGATAAATGTTATTAAATTTTTAAAATGTAGTAGTGGATAGATTAAAGAGATATTAGATGAATAAATTATTTTTGTAATTAATTTTAACTAAGTTTTTTTATGTCTCCGTTGTTTTAATTAATTTTTTATTATATCAATAAATTATTAGACTTAATTAAACTTAATTACTTTGGTCATATAACATGACGGAGCATATTATATACTTCCTTTATTTAGTAATAAAAACTCCTTAAGCAAAAGTCTAGAAGTGTTATCTTCTTATTATTGTAATTATTGGTTAATTTAGCTTGTTTTGGAATATATGAAGTTGGTCACTTTCTACAAATAGAATCTTTTATATAATATCTTTTCTTTACTAATGCTTTAGCTAGAAAAATCCAGACTGCCAAGCGCAGAGAAAACGGAAAAGGAATCAGACAAACTTTAATTTCTCAGTGGAATCTAATTTTCTTTGATGTTAGGCTTCATAGTCTATCATATCTTTCACTTAATATTTACTTGCTCAACTTTAAATACATTTTAAACATGTAGTTGGTTCTAGTTAATTAGTCAGCAATCATGCAATTGGGATAAGCTTATTTTGTGTACGTTATTGGATTAGCGTAACGAGACGCAGAGGACTTATACCCAACCCACTAGCCCGAAGTTTTGTATTTTATACATTATTTTGACAAAAGGCGATAGAATCTCGGTTTAGGAGGTGTGTGCACATATTATATATGAAGACTGCAAGAGTATTTAATTGTAAGGTTAGATTAGGGCTTGCAATTTATACTCTATTTGTGGATATCTAATCCAAAACAACTCGTTTAAGTAGAGTTATCTATCCTATTCACAGTAGATTGCAAGAGTATTTAATTGTAAGGTTAGATTAAAATTGACAATCTATATTCTATTCACGGACTAATCCGTTCGGATAGGGTTGTTTACCTTACTCGCTACCCTACTCACCTGCGAGTAGGATCGGATACGGATATAGGGTATACCTTACTCGCACCCTTAATATATTATAGGTTTAAATATTCTGCAGGTCTCTATAGTTTCACTGAATTTTCAATTAGGTCCCTATACTTTTTTTTCTTTTCAATTGAGTCTATATACATTTTTTTTTCAATTTAGTCCTTGTTAACATTGAACGTAAAAAAAATGTTAGAGAATTGTGAAATTACTTGTATACTATTAGGGACCTAATTGAAAAGAAAAAAAGTATAAGGACTTAATTGAAAATTCAGTAAAATTATAAATATTCAATTAAAGATATTACTATAATCCATATTCAATGATTCTACGACATGAAAAATATTCATATAATCCCTTTTATTTTGTCATTATCATTCTTTTGCTTATTGATATACAAATTATACCAAAAATACTTTCTCCTTTTTCTTGACTTTTAAAATAACCTATCTTAAGAATATACAAAAAAAGGTAATGACTGGATAAAATGAAACAGAAATAGTATTAATAAGTATATATAAAAGTAAACTTCTATCATTCAAATATTCATTATGATCATATAACATTTTATATCTATTTAAATTCATGAAATATAATTTGTGTCTTTATCATATTATGGTAAACCATAAAAAATCTCAAGGCTACGTATTTGTGTTATTGAAATTTAAAATCTAAAAATAAAAATCATAAAAAATATAATTTCAATATAATACAGCTGAAAATTAATTCTTGTGTTGCAATTTCACTCTTTGAACCAGCATAGGAATCAAAGTGAGAAGTAAGGCTAGTAATGCAGCAAGAAAGGCAAGCAGAGACCATGGGGTATTGAAGTAAGTATTGCGTGCTTCAGCGAGCCACTTATTCCATCTTTTTCTATAATGCTTTTGAATTTGAAACTTGACTTGGATATTATTTTTGCTATAGGCCACAGCATCAGTTCTGATGTAATGGAACAATTTAGTTGGCAAGTCATGGCCCAATTCATTGAAGAATTTCGCCAATTCTTCATCGCTCCCTAGCAAGTTCTGGAACACACCAGCTAATCTGAGCTCTTTTACATCTTCGGCATCATCAATCAAAGAATGCATGAATGAAAATTAAAGAATGAGCTACATCCGAAATTGTTATTAAAATCTGGACACATCTCATATGCAATCATGTTCCGGAAATAATAAGTTGAGTTATCATTGAACATGAACATAGGAAGTCTTAATTCTCCATCAAACCATTTGGAGGTGAAAGAGATGTTATCCCTTTTGGAACATAGTAGCTAGCCTGCTTTTGGAATAAAAGAAGTTGGAGCACGATCATCTTTGTGAAAAAGTAATAACTAAAATCGTTTTTTTCAAACAAAAAAACCAATTTTTTCTGCACATAATTTTCTCAAACAAAACATATGGCAACAGTCTAAAATTTCTTCCACACATTTATGGATTAAATCATGTCAAACAATATCAACAAGTGAATATTATTGGACCATATATAATCATGCATGTTTATTTAACAATCAACCATCAAATTAATAATAATACAAGATAAAAATGAAAAAAAATAAAACCTCTTGGCCATTTTGTGATTTTCTTTGTGACAAAACTTGATTTGTTGGAAGTATGGAATTTAATGAGTTCATCTTGTTCATATTTAACAGAAATTCTGAAATATTCAGAGCTTGATCAATTGCTTTACTAAGTCTTTGAAGTTCTTCAAGTAATATATCACGAGCAGTTAATAATGCTTTAATAAACATTTTCTTTTTCACATCTAAATAAGGATCGCATAAAATGTTACCTTCGCATGGCTTCAATATCTTCATCAGTGAGAGTTTGTGCGGTATTATTGTCAACCAATTTGTGATTATCCTTGGATTCAAGATTCGGTTGACCACCATCTTTTATTTCCTCATTGTTAGTAGCATCAGCTATAAGTTTATTTCATCCATGTGTTTAATAGAACTACTTCTGGAGGTTATTATAAATTAGGAATAGTTTTGAATTGAAACTAAAAATAGAACCTACATCAGCACTAAACTATTATAATATGCAATGATGCATAAGCATAGATACCTTGAGGAAAAGGTATAAAAGGAGAGAGGGAAGTGTTATCCAGCCGAAAGAGAGAATCGAAGCTGAGTGCCGATTAACGGTTGGAGAGAGCAGTTCTTATTCCCAATCTTCAATTTCCTGCAGGGGAAAGACGATCGAAGATGAGATGGTCACTGTCGTTGATGTCAAGCAAGATGTTGCATCCTTCTCACGTCGCTAATCCGTTATTATTTTTATTGCCAGGTGAGGCACGGCGACGGAACACGACGAACAGAACAGACGCAGTGCATCGCAGCGCAGACCAAAGACGAACAAAGCAGAGCAATGCAGCACAGACCAAGTACGACGACGACGCAGATGAACGGCGGGAAAACGCCACTGGATTCAGAGAGCAAGCGCTGCTTAGGGTTCTTTAATTTTGGAATAAAATGCTAAGGGTAGTTTTGGCATTTAAAAAAATGGAAGTGGATTTAATTAGTTATTTTAATTCAAACACGAGAATATTTGATTTTCGAACAGAATATTCTGTTATCTCATACGGTTTTGTCACGGTAGGTACTAAATTGAAAAAAATAATTATTAGGGACCTAATTGAAAAGAAAAAAGTATAGGGACCTAATTGAAAATTCCGTAAATAACTATTAAACTAGTTGATGATCATATTATTTGTAATTTTATGTTAGATTTCTTTAAGATTTTATTATTTATAATTTTAATTTGAACTTAATTTTTTATTTTTTATTTTATTAATATGTATGAAATTTGGAATGATTGAATTTTATATTTGTTTAAAATTTTTTTATTTTTCTGCGAGTAGGGTCGGATAGGGTAGGGTTTAGAATTTTAGGGTGCAGATAAGGTTAGAGTTAAGAAATTTTCAACTCGCGAATAGAGTAGGGTAGAATTTTAAAAAAAAATTTAACTCATGAGTAAGATTAGGATAAAATCTAAATCATATCCCATCCATTACCAACCCTAAATTAGATCAAATGAGAAGAGATAGTTTAGTAGTTAATTAGAGACGGAGGAAAATCTAAAACATGAATAAATTTATTAATTAAACGAGAGATAATAAACTTAAACAGAATGACATGATTTATGAAAATTTGAGTAGCGGACCTCTCACTTAATTATGGATAATTCTTGGGGTTTTTTTATTTTTTATTTTTTTTAAGATAAAAAACTCCCTATAATCCTAAGAAGCTAAGGATATAATGAATGTGGTTCAACCGTACCGTTCAACTTAATAATGTAACAAGAATTTAACGAAAAATATTTAATTGTTTTTTTTTATAAAACAAAGAATCACTCAGTAGAATCCTAATAATAAGTAGGATATTGAAGGTTATTATAAATAAATAAGAGTAAAGTATGATTTTTGTCCCCAATATTTGAGGTAAGTTTTAAAGTTGTCTCTAACGTTTCAATCGTCCTATTTAAGTCTCTAACGTTTTAAAATTAGCTCAATATTATTCTGTCGTTAGAGATCCGTTAACAAACTTAACGGCAGGACAAAATTGAGACGATTTTGAAACGTAAAGAACTTAAACAGAACGAAAACGTTGAAGACAAACGATACATAGAAATAAATTTTAATTTTATCCTTCAATAATATCAATTTTTTACTCTATATATATAATATTCAATTATTTTTAATCACATCCAAGTAAATTATACTTAATCACACTACTTTCATTCTAAATAATTTTTTTTATATTTTTATATTAACTTATAACTTTAAGTGTAAAATTATAAAAAAAATAAATTTATTTAGAATGAAAGTAATGTGATTAAGTGAAATTTACTTAGATGTGATTAAAAAAATAATCGAATGCTATATACAGTAAAAAATTGATACTATTGAAGGATAAAACTAAAATGTATTTTTATGTATCTTTTTTTCTCCAACGTTTTCGTCCTATTTAAGTCCCTACCTGCCGTCAATTCTGTTAACGGATCTCTAATGGCAGGACAATATTGAGTCAATTTTAAAACATTAGGGACTTAAATAGGACGATTGAAACATTGGGGACAACTTTAGAACTTATCCTAAACGTTTAGGAAAAAAACGATACTTTACTCTATAAATAAATTATTAAAAAAGCAAAATTATCCATTTACCCTAGAACGAAATTTATATACATATATATGATATATTTTGAAAAAAATATTTTTGAAAAAAAATTAATTTTGATCAGAAGAAAAGAATAAGATAAAATAAGTTATTTAAAATAAAAATAAGATGCTTCAAATGTTAAAGACAAAATTAAAATTTAATTCAAACATTAAAGATTAAAATAATATTATTTTTTATTTAAATCTGTTAGAGAAATAATAATCTAAATTTATTTAATTTAATTTAGCACTATAATTTTATATACATAATATTTAAAATTATATATTTATTAATTATTATATCTAATATTATGTATTTGTTTCAGAGATAATTAATAAATATAAAATAAAACAATTTTAAACTAATTTAGACTGATTTTTATTGTTTCACAAAATTTCCGATAATAAACAAGCCGATCATGAATGTTGTTCAACAGTTCAACATAATGAGACAAGCTAAGGATTTGTTATTGCATTATTTTGACAAAAGATGATTTGCAACAACCATAAACATATACGTGCTGTGTATGTATTGTCACTTCATTAAGATACGAAGTCTAATAAGTAGTATTGGTGTTTTGGCACTGTATTCAGGAGAATTCCCTAGTTTTAAGTACTTTTAGGGGCCACTAATACGATGAATTGCTAGATCCAAGCCAGGTGGAACAGATGAAATGGAGAAAAGAAAACTATATATATATATATCTTTTCAAAAGAATATAGAGAAAGCAAGAGAGAATAGTGGTTGATGGATAAGGATAGCGTCTTTTTCTTCAAATACTCTGGAGAGCATTTTCTTAAAGCCGAGGCGGAGTATTCTTTGGTTGCCTTATGTTAATTACATGCAACATGCATCATATAGGAAAGGAAAATATTTTGTACTTTGCATTATTTGATACTTTTTAAACTCTCCTCTATTAACTCGTGTTTAATAGGGGTGTTCAAATTTAAATCGATTTAAATTAAACCGTTCATCCAATCCAATTTAAATCGAAATCGATTAAAATCGCACTAATTTGGATTTGATTGGATTTTATTTTTTACAAACCGCTGGATCGGATCGGATTTTGGATCTACTTTTCATAACCGATCCAATCAAATCCAAACCGCACAATGTGCTATAATATTATTATTTTATTATTATATTTATAATTATACTTATAACATGTTTAATTTATTATACATTTTTATATTATTCATGTATTATTATTATTTAATAAATAGTTGATGCTCAAAATGTTATTTATTATTTATTTTAACTAACTTATAATTTTATTTCTATGTTATGTTATCGTTGGCTTTTTAAGATATTGTTGAGACTTGTTATGTCATTGTTAATTATTTAAAATTTGATGTTGAGATTTGTTATATGTATTTAATTTTTTAATTTACAAAACCGCAAATCCAATCCAATCCAAACCGTTTGAAATTGGATCGGATCGGATTGGATTTTCTTAAAAATATCATCCAATCCAAACCGCACCGCAAGTAAAATTAGTGTTCAGATCGGATGAGTTTTTGACTCAAAACTGATTCAAACTGCACCGCAAACACCCCTAGTATTTAATAACTTGAAGTTAAAACAAAAATATTACATGGACAACAAAAATCGATTACTATTTATTTATGTATTAATATATATATTATTTATGTTTTTTTTTATTTATATTTCATATTTCACATATATTCTATATAAATGACCGATTTTTTATATACACTTAACATGAGAAGAAAAAAATATTAATCTTCAAGAATAACTAATATTTATCCCCATAATATATGATGATTTCAATTCAATCCTTAATTATATTTTTAATTTATTGCTTTTTTTATGTTATTTTAAAAGTTCGGTACAATATAATGTTAATTTATGTATTTGGATAAAATGCATGTTAAACAAAATTGAATTTATTAATATGCCAAAATTTAAAAATCATACATATTTTGTAATGATATTTTTTATTACTTATTTTAGTTAAGTTTAGAGAATTGATAATAAAATATTTATGATGACAAACACGATTGCTAGGTTATTAGAAGATAGCCAAAATTACTGTGTGTGTTTTAACATGTGTGTTAACACCATAAGAAATTTGTCGGATACGGTCAGATTTATTGATGGATTTATAAAAAAAAATTCGTTTAGTAATATGTTTACTGTTGGATTTAGCGTCGATATAAATTTCGCCCATAATTATTTAACGGCAGATTTTTTCGTCCGCCATTAATTATCTTCGAAAAATTTTCGCCGGTAATTTTTACCGTCAAATTTTTTTCGGTAAATTCAGTGGTAAAGTTAATATTTAAATTTTTTAATAATTGTTTAAAAATTTAATATATAATTTTAAATATTTAAATTTAATAATTTCTAAACTAATAAGACAAAAAATAAACAAGTTAAGATTAACTCAGAGAATTAATAACAATCAACTAATTAACTCAAATAACACCATAACAGAAATCAGAACAATGCAATTGGGGATCTTACACTTGCAGATTCATTCGAAAGAGAAATACCAGGTTCTATTGCTCCTTCTATGTCGCAAATGTTCTCACTTGAACTAATATCAAACTGCATAATTATCAAAGAATTTTAAAATAGAATCATAAAAATAAAATTAAAAATCAGAATAATAAACACAGATTTTGAAACACAAAATCATCATAACAGAATTAAAAATTAGAATCATAAACAAAATTTTAAACTTAGAATCATCAAAATAGAATTAAAAAAAAAACTAAATCGTCACTAACAATTTCAAAAAAAATAGCAGAAGCCATCGGTGAAGAAATAAAAGAATAATAATCAACAACAATCAGGAACCAACCTGACACGGAGGCTCCATTCTTGAGGATGACGGCGTGGAGGGAGGTATTGCTATGTGTGGAGGACGATTACATCTAGTGCGTGCTATTGTTGTGCGTGGAGGACGACAGCGGCTGTTGGTGGATGGAGAATGACAGCAGTTGCTGGTGCGTGGCGCCGTGGTAGAGGACAGAGAGAGAAGCGCTTCAAGGATGAGGGAGGGAGATAAAAGGGTCAAGCCATCGCGGGATACGAGTCAGGGTGCACAGCGGAGAAGAGGGAGGAGTTTTTCCGCTATGAGAGTCTGAGAGGGGGAGAGAAAAGAGAGAGAGAGAGGATCTTTCAAAATGAGGGGAAAGGGCATGCTATTCGAATTCAGGGCAAATTTTGCGCGTGACTAAAATGCAACATTCCATTAATTGAGCTTTACTGATGGATTTATCCGACGGTAATGATCGTGCCAATTTTTCTTTTTTCCTCCAAATATTACCGGCGAATTTACCGTCAAAAAATCAAATCCGACAGTAATTTTTTATCCGACGAATTTATTGTCAAATTTTAAGCAAATCTGTCGGTGAATTCGCCACTAATATCCAGCGGTATTTAGCGTTTTTTTTTGTAATGTAAGGTTAAAAAAATTGAACCGATGGAATTAAAGGTTCAAAAATTCAATCAAGACTTAATCAAGGTTGAATCATACATAGTAAAATAATACATTTATGCATAAAATATATAATTCTTTTAAAAATTAATTTTTTGTAATTTATTGGGTTAAGTGCGATTTTGTGATGAAGGGAAAATTGTTGTGTCGGTAAAGAATTTCACAAATGAAATCTCGTTGTAAGCATAGCTCTAAACCAACAAACAATCCTCCTCAATCAAAAATTTTGGTTGTCACAAGTACAAACCCCAATAAAAATAATAACCGAAGTATTTAAATCTCGGGTCGTGCTCCTTAAGAATTGCAATAAAGTGCTTCGTTATTGGTTATGAAAGTATATTTTGGGATTTTTGAGATAAGGAGCAAGAAATGTAAATTGCAAAAGAAATAAACTAACTACTAAGAAAGCTCTTGGCAAGGAATGAGAACTAGAAGTCCTATCCTCATTATCATCATCAATTGTCACAAGAATTGTCCATTGCTCTCACTTAGTTAACCTCTAACTATGAAGGAAAGTCAAGTGGATGAATTAACTTAATTCCACAAGTCCTAGTCAAATCATAACGAAAGACTAGCTTTAGTGGCATTCAAGTTAATTAGCAACTTCCAATTATCAATCAACAAAAGAGTTCGATAACTCAAGAGTCACCAATTACTCAACCTAAGCCAAGAGGAGAAAAATCTAACTCATGACTAAAAGAAACAATTCATCAAACACATAGAAGGCAACCAAAGTAGACAACATAAATTGCAAGAATTAAAGAAAACTATAACTACAAAAGCAAGAGATCAACAATAGAAAACCAAAGCAATTATGAGAAGACAAGGAAATCACAAATTGCATTGAAAGGAAAAGGGGATCTACATAAGAGCTCATAAACTAAAATGAACAAGAAAAGTAAAAAGTTAGAACAAGTAGAGATAAAAAGGAAAATTAAAGCAAAAGAAGAAGTAGATCTAGATCTAAAATGGAAATAAAACTAAGAACCCTAATCTAGAGAGAGAAGAGAGCCTCTCTCTCTAGAATCCTACATCTAAGCTAAAGTGTGTGTGTATCTTCTCCCCTCTTGAATTTTGCATGTAATAGCCTCAGAAATTAAGTTGGATCTGGGCCTGGAAAGCGCAGAAATTGTCCCCAGCGTTTTCACTTTAATGAGGTCACGTGCGAGAATCAACGCATACGCATGGGTCACACGTACGCGTCGATTGATGTTTTACTTCCCACGCGTACACATCGCCATGCGACTTCAATTTCACACGTGCGCGTCGTTGCATGCACCCCAAATTCTTGATTTTCCATGAATTCTCCACTTTGCATGCTTTTCTCTTCACTCCTTTGATCCATTCCTAGCCTTTTCAACCTAAATTCACTAACAAACACATCAAGGCATCTAGTGGAATCAAAGGTGAATTAAAATTAGCAATTAAGGGCCTAAAAAGCATGTTTTCACTCTCAAGAACAAATTAGGAGAAAATCATGAAACCATGCCATTTCATTGAATAAATGTGAGAAAAGTTGATAAAATCCTCTAAATTAAGCACAACATAAACCCTAAAAATGGAGTTTATCATTTTGCTCCCTAAGGTGTAGACCGAAATATATTTACCCCTTTTTTTGCATTTGAATTTGTCCCTAACGTTCATTTTAGTTTTAAATTTGTCCTTCAGACAATTATACCCTCACTCCACCTATCACGATCTCCTCAAAATGTCATCGTCTCACTCTCACCTCACCATTTCACCATCTCACTCCCCTGACTTCTTTCCCTCTCTTCCTCTCGCTCCTGCTCTGCTTCCCCTACTCCCTCATGCACTCCCTACGAGCTTTGATTAAGATGGGCCAGCGGTAAAGAACGTGCCGCCAAGCTTCAAGTGAACCAACCAGTGATAGTGGTAGAGGATTCCATCCCTGTCATTGCCCAACTCTCCCCTTCTCCTCTTTCTTCCTCCAAGTTTGCCTAATTTTTTCTTTCTTTGTTTGTTTCAAAAAAGAAAATATGAATGTTGTGTTGTTGTTGTTGTTGTTGTTGTTGTTGTTGTTGGGAGTTGACTGAACCTACAAAAATAATCCATTAAGCAGTGATAGATGACAATGGAGGGAACAAAGACGTGGTTAGCTTGGATCAAAGAAAGGGCACAAGCCCAGGTTCGGTGCAGGGTTTAAAAGGGAAGGAAGCAGGAGAGGAGAATGTTGGAGGTGCAGTGGTCAGGGAGGAAGCTAGAGAAAAGGAAGAGGGAGAAGGTGTTGTGGACTTCATCGAAATGGTGAGCATCACAGAGGAAGTGGATGATGGCAGCAAGGTTGCGCTTGTGGAAGGTTGTTGGAGGGCGAAGCGGGAGAGGCGTGGGGTGGAGGAGAGGCGAGAGAGGAGAGTGGTGAATTGGAAGAAGTCAGGGAAGGGGGGATGGCGGTGAATTTTGGAGCCAATGAAGGTGAGTGGAAAGAAGGAGCGTATGTTTGTCCAAAAATAGAAAAATGACGATTTTAAACTAAGTTGGACAGTAGGGACGAATTCGAATGCATAAAAAGGTTGTGGAGGAATAAAATTTTTGTCATAAACCTTAGGAACCAAAATCACCTAATCTTAATTTATTATATTAAATCGTTACCTGGTAAAAAGGACATCAATTCGACTAGTTAATCGATTTTTTAACTGATTTTTACGGTTTTTGACCAATTTACTGCCAAGCAATTTTTACCTTGAAGCTTCATGGTAGTTTCTTGGTCAACTGAGTCGAACTAAACAGTTTGATTCAGTTCTTAAAACCATGAGTTTAAGTGGTGTAATATTGAACATGTCCAAAAAAAGGAGTTAAGTGATAATTAGATTCTCGAGAATTTTGACCTAAAACTAATTATTCTTTGAAGGAAAAAATACTAATTAGGTCCTCTACGATAGTAAACAATGTATTTGTATATATCCTTACATCAATAGATAATGTGAAATGAAACAGAGTTCTCATGTATTTCGTTATTTACAGTGGTGTATGTTCCATTGCTGTCAAATGAGCATGGAAATGATATAGTTTTGGACAGTGAAGCATTCATTATCTTTTGTAGTTGGATTAGGGATGTCAATAGATATCCATGAGGGCGGGTATTCTTCCTCCATCCCCCATTTTCATTTAGAAAAATGTCTCCCATCTCTGCTCTATTTTCATCATGGGTCTCCGTTTATTTCTCTATGCGGGAAAGGCGGATACCTTGGATGTTAGTCTCTATTTTTTTTTTAAAAATCAACATAAAATCATAATATAATCCAATGCAATTCAACTAAATTTAATATATTGAAACACAATCCAAAGACAAATTTAATATAATCCACATATATATATAAAATATCTAACACACATTAAAAGAAACACAATAAAAAATATCAATATACATAAATGACGATATTTTAGTAACTTTATTCTTAGTAGGAATTTAACGGGTATGCATGGAGAGGGTACCTCTGTCCTCATCCCCATGTCTATTTATTCGCAGGGACGTATTCCCATTTCATTGAAATTTTGTGTGTCTCCGTTAGTTAATCTCCATTGTGGATATTCGCTTTGCGAAATTTTTTTGCCATCCCTATCTTGGATAGTACCTTTTAAAATATACCTATGATGTAGTGTTGTTGTGATCATGATCAAGGACCAATACTAAAAAGTAAAAACAGACACCTTTTAAATTTTATTGAACTAATACTAAACATGGGTATTTTATAAATGTTTGATGGTTCGGGTATCAAATGGGTCGGATCGGGAGGAAGTGAAGGTGTGGATGACTGGGAGATGGGTACTGGAGAGCTCCGGTGAATGACTCCTCTGGTCTAACGGGTGGAGGATAAGGTAGGGCTACCTGCAAGGACTCCAACGCTAAAGTCAGTGTCCGTACAAGATGCGGCTATTAGGGTTAGGGTTAGGTGACATACCTCTGGGGAAGAATAGAGCCCTCCCCTTATATAGTCTGTCCTGGAGTGGATCCCACATGGATAGGTCCTCTTTCCTGAAAGTTTCCTTTCCAGTTGTCCAGGTTCACGCGGAGGGGGGGTGACGTTCGGGTCACCTATCGGCTTGGGTTCGGTTAACCGTCGGGTCGGCCGAATGTTCGGACCCGGGTCTTTGGTCTGTTGGGCTGGGCTGGAACAGTGCTCCCAACGTGCCAACTATGGTCTTGAGCACCGTGGTTGGCACGTTCTTCTCAACCCCCCCCTTTGATGTGGTTCTCAACGGGTCGGCCGCTCATGATAGGGGCGTGGCCCCTACACGCGAGTAGCCTTCGTCCGTTCTTGGGAGACGTCAATTGCCACCTCATTTTTTGTGATGGGCAAGTAATGCCCATTATGACTGATTCAAAACCTGGGTGAAAAGTCTATTTTGCTTCTGCCTTTTGCGCTTCTCAGTGTCAGCTACCTTTCAATTTTCATGCTTCTTCTTCCCTTTTCACGTTTCAAACTTCTATCACTTTCCATTACTCCTGCGTTCACTACTGCTTCCTCTTCCTTCCTTTTCCTGATTCTCCCAAACTCAGACGCTCCAATTCGTTCTCGCTCAATTGCGTTTTCTTGGAATTTGCCATTCTCCATTCCTCATTTCCTAGTAAGCATTATTTTCCTTTACTGTCAGTGGATCAATCCTGCTTTTTGTTATTGCTGTTACTGTCGCTTCCTTCTTTAGTTATTTAAGTTGTATTTAACTGCTTTGTTTTGGGTTTCGTTGCTGCTAGATAGATTCTGAGGAGGTTACGATTAGGCATATTGTTTTCTTTTGTTAGCTATTAATTGTAGATTAGTGTACAGTAGGTTGTAGCTTAGTTCTATATCTCCCGAGTTTCCGACCACATGGTCTGACTTTAAGTGGTGGCATCATTAAAGGTATGGCGCAGCAACCCATCCCGAGAGTTCCTGTGGACCGTTACGCTTGGGTCACCTCGGATGTAAAAGATACGCCCTCCCGAATAACCCTTGAGGAGCTTGACAAGTTCCGTAACTCCAACCTTCTTTGTGGATGGGGTCCCGAGGAGGACCACTATGATGTTTTTATTCCTGCGGACCGAGATCGTATCTGTCAGTTAAACATCAATACCCCCCAAATTGTCGACTGGCTTTGGGTGTATAAGCCTATGTTCACCAACTTGGGGGTTCGGATCCCATTCTCCCCCTTCATCATCTCCCTCCTGAACCAATAAGACGTGGCACCATCCCAGTTACACCCGAACAGCTGGGCTTCCATCCGGTGCTTTGAGATGGTATGTGAGTACTTGGAGCTGCCAGTTTCCGTGAGAGTTTTTCTTTACTTCTTCCTATTAACCAACCTTTCAAAAGAAGGAAGGCATAAAAAATGGTATATGTCTTTTCGGGCTGTTCAGGGTAGACGGATCTTCGGGTTGTTTGAGGATTCGTTCCATGACTTCAAGGAAAAATACTTCAAGGTACAGCCCGCCGAAGGTCGGCAACCCTTCTAGCTACCTTTAGAAGGGTAGGAGCTATATAGTAAGTTGTCAGGTAGCCATCACTTTGTGCTTTTTTCGCTCGATTTGTTTACTTGGTTAACTTGTTTATTTCCTTGTTTTAGTGTCCATGGCTGCCGAGCAGGTTGGTCTCGAGAACTTGATGGCCCAAATCCTCCATGGGAATAGTGATGACAGTTCTGCCACTCCCACAGCTGATGCTCTGACTTCTCCAACTCCAGAGGTTCAATCACAGCCTCGTCAAGGGGAGATCGCCAGCTCAAGCGCTGGTGTGATCCCTCGAATGAAGGAGGTTTTGGAGGAGGAGATGGGTCCCGAGGTCACCATCCTTGATAACCCTAAAAGGAGGAAATCAGCTTTTAGCCCGGAAGGGGTCCTCACCGTAATGGAAAGGAACTTCGGCACTGGGACTTTTATTGACGTTCCGCTCCTGCCGGGTACCGAGGAGTTCTTCCACGGTGGGGAGCTCGCTTTTCAAGCTAAGTGGGTATAAGACACCTAGCTCTGGGCTGCCGCAATAGCGAGAAAGGTGGAGCCCGTCTTGGCCAAGGCCGAGTCCCTGGATAGCAAGCTCCAAGCGGCCTTCCGGGTTCTGGACAAGCTCAAGGCTGAGGTTGAGTCAGTGAAGACCCAGTTGACGGCATCTGAGGAGAAGGTAAAGGTCTCTGATAAGACGATTGCTCGGCTCACTAAGCGGGAGCTCACCTTGGAGAGCCAGCTAAACGCTACTCGGGGCCGAGCAGAAGCAGCAGAGACCAAGGTGACCGACTTGGAAAAGAAGCATGCTGACACCGTCTCATCGGCAGACACCGCCAAGGCTAAGGCTGCCATTCTGAAGAAGAAGAATAATAAGGAGACCGTGAAGAATGCTCAAAATGCCATATATGGCGCCGAGGAGGTGATTAAGGCCCAAATAAAGCTGTTGGCACTCGACTTCGATGTCTCTGCGATTGGTGCCTTCAAGACCATTAAGGATGGCCAAATTGTAGCTATCCTGAGAAAATGACTTGTGAACATTTGTAATCTCTTTAGTCGTTGTGGTCCTTTATTTTGTATGTTTTGGACATGTTGATAGTTTTGTAAACTGTTTACCGTTTTATTTGTCGAATGATTATTTGTCTAGCTGACTTGAGGCTTTTAGTCTTAACCGTTCATATTGTATGACATTGACTTCGATAGCCATTGAATAATGGTTACAATTTCATTAGCTCCCGAGGTTATCTGTCTCGAGGTCTCGTGACGTCGTAATTGAGCAGATAGTAAAACATTAATAATCGAATTGAACGCACATTAGAAGTGGTAAGTCGGGAATGAACATAAGAACAAGTAAAAGTTTAACATAGTGGAATAGATAACAACTCAAGTAGGATAGAACAAGTGAAGACTAAAATGAAATAGCTACATCGGGGGCCTGATTGGTCGCCAGGTCTTGTGTTGTTGGCCTTTACGAGTAGAACCTCTTCAGGTTTGCCACATTCCACGTCCTGGGCAACTCTCTCCCGTCTAGTCGGTCTAACTTGTAAGCTCCATTGATGACTACCTCTCTTATTATGTACGGGCTTTCCCAGTTGGCTGCCAGTTTTCCCTCTCCTAGGGTCGGTAGGCCTACGTTGCTACGTCGTAAAACCAAGTCGTTTGATTCAAAACTCCTCTTTAGTACCCTGGCATTGTACCTTAGGGCCACTCTCAATTTCAGCGCTGTTTCTGATAAATGAGCCATCTCCCTAGTCCATCGATCAGGTCCTTATCTACTACTTCCTCAGCTCCACCAAGGAGCAGCTGTGGGCTCGGCTCCCTTATTTCCACAGGGATAATCACATCGACTTCATAGGTGATCCGGAAAGGTGTCTCCCCAATAGAGGATTGTGGCGTCGTCCTGTAGGACCACAAGACTAGAGCGAGTTCGTCTGCCCATGCCCCCTTCTTCTGGTCAAGTCACTTCTTGAGGCCTTGGAGGATGACTTTGTTTGCTGCTTCTACCTAACTGTTGGTCTGTGGGTGCTCTATTGACAAAAACCTCTGCTTTATGCCCAAGTCGAAAAAGAACTCACCAAACTTCTTATCGGTGAATTGCATCCTGTTATTCGATATCACGACCGCTGGGATTTTGAACCTGGAGATTACTTGTCTCTATATGAATTTTTGGCAGTTTGCCGATGATATACTAGCTAGTGGCTCTGCCTCGATCCACTTGGTATAGTAGGCAATGGCCATGATCGGGTATTTTACCTGTCCAGGGCGTATCGGGAAGGGCCCTAGTAGGTCAACTCCCCACTAACAGAAAGGTCGGGGGGGCATTAGTAAGCTCAACTCCGCTACTGGAGTTCCGTAGAACCTGGCATTTTCTTGGCATTTCTTGCATCTCTTCACAAATTCTTGGGCATCCGACATTATCGAGGGCCAATAGTAACCAGCTCTAACGAGCTTCCTGGCCAAGGGCTTTCCGCCGATGTGATGGCCACAACATCCTTCATGGACTTCGCTCAGGATATAGCCCATCTGGTTGGGGTGTAGGCATTTTAGCAGGGGCCACGCTTGAACAACTGGCCTTGTATTGTCACATACTTAGCCGCTTCCCTTCTTATCATCTTTGCCGTCTTCTCGTCCTCGGGGGAGTTTACCGACTTCCAAGAAGCTAAGAATTGGGTTAATCTACGAGGGGGTGTTCACTACTTGGGTCACACACAGGGTCACCATGGGCTCCTTTATCAGCTCCTGAATCAAAGATCGATTTTCCGACCCTAGCTTCGTGCTCGCCAGCTTTGATAGGAGGTCGGCCGTGCGTTCCTTTCTCTTAGGACATGCTACACCACGACCTCCTCAAAATCCTCACTTAAATTTTTTACCCTTTTCAAATACTTTTGTAACAAGGAGTTTCTAGCCTGGTAGGTCCCACGATTTGAGAATCGTTGTTTACCTCAACCCACATTACCCCGACTTCTTTCACCAAGAGTAGGCCTGCTATCACAGCCTCGTACTACGCCTGGTTGTTGGAGACCGAAAATTCGAACTTAATAGACTGCTCGTAAACCACCCCATTTGAGCTTTCGAGGATTATCCTTGCTCTCCCGAATGCTTTGTTGGAGGCTCCGTCAACATCGAGCTTCGACCGTATGTCTGGGTTCTCATGGGGGTCCCCAGTTACCTCTACTAGGAAATCCGTTATTGCCTGAGCCTTGATTGCATGCCTAGGCTCATATTGCAAATCGTATTGGGATAGCTCGACTGCCCAAGTCATCATTAGTCCCATCAGATCGGGCTTTTGTAGGATTTGGCGAATGGCTTGGTCAGTTCTCACGATGATCTGGTGCCCCTGGAAGTACTGCCTCATCCTTCGAGACGAGGTCAGAAGTGCATAAACCAGCTTTTCTAGCTTGGTATGCCTTAGTTCTGCATCTTGTAGCGCTTTGCTAACGAAATAAACCAGTTGTTGGGCCTTGTCCTCTTCTCGGACGATGATGGCCGCCAAGGCCTTGTCTGTCACTGCCAAGTACAAGAACAGCATCTCACCATTTTTGGGCTTGCCCAGGACTGGTGGGGTCGAAAGTATCTTCTTGAAATGGTTGAAGGCTTCTTCACAGGCTGGGGTCCATTCGAAGGCTATCCCTTTCCTCATGAGATTGAAAAAGGGGAGAGCTTTGGCTGCTGATGCACCGAGGAAACGGGATAGGGCCGTGAGCCTTCCAACTAATCTCTGCACGTCTTTAATGCTTCCTAGGCTTATCATTCACAGAATGGCTTCGCACTTGTCTGGGTTGGCCTCAACCCCCCCTTTGGGTTATCGTGAAGCCGAGAAACTTCCCAGCCTCCATAGCAAAGGCGCATTTGAGGGGTTGAGTCTCATATTATGCCTACAAAGAGACATGAAGACGATCTCTAGGTCGCCGACTAGGTCCTCTGGTTGGCTGGTTTTCACTAAGATGTCGTCGACGTAGACTTCAACCAACCTCCCGATGAGATCGTTAAACACTTTGTTCATTAGCCTCTGGTAGGTCGCTCCTGTGTTCTTCAGTTCGAACGGCATCCTCCTGTAGCATTAAGTGCCCCTGGCGTTATGATTGCCATTTTTCCTTGTCAGGTCGGTACATCGGTATCTGGTTATATCCAGAGTACGCATCCATGAAGCTCAGGAATTGATATCTTACTATCGCATCTACTAGGACATCGATGTTTGGGAAAGGAAATGAGTCCTTGGGACACGCCTTGTTGAGGTCCAAATAATCGACACACATTCTCCATTTCTCATTGGCTTTTTTGACAATGACTACATTCGACAACCACGTCAAGTATTCAAGTTCCCTGATAAACCCAGCTTCTAACAGGCTGGCTTTCTGCTTGGCCACCTCATTAGCTCTCTCTTAGGACATCTTCCTTCGCCTCTGAGCAATGGGCTTGGCATCTGGATTTACGGCAAGCCGATGAGACATGAAGTCGATGTCCACTCCGAGCATGTCGGCTGGGGTCCAGCCGCCTTCATGAGGGGTTCTTTCAGGTTTTGGGGGAGGTTCCTATTCACATAGGTGAATTTTTCCTCTGTGTCCCCGACCCAGAACTTCTCCAAATCTCACTCGGGCTCGAGCCTCGGCTTGTCGTCCACTCTGGTGTCTAAGTCGGCCAGAAATACCCCAGATGCTTCCTTCGATTTCTTTCTCAAGGAGAGGCTGGCGTTGTCACATGCAACCGCCATTTCTAGGTCTCCCCTGAGGGATCCAACGGACCTGTTGTTAGTAACAAACTTCATAATAAGAAACTTGGCGCATATCACAGCGGAGAACTCATTAATCGTCTTCCTCCCCAGGATAACGTTGTAAGCTGTGGAGTCCCTCAAGACTACAAATTCCGCCATTATCGACCTCTTTCCTTCTCCTCCCCCGATACAAACCGGGAGGGTGACTATCCCGTCAGGTTTTATAAAGTTGTCTCCTAGACCTATGATCCCATATTGATGGGTTTTTAAGTCAGTCTCTCAGAGTCCTAGGGCATCGAACACGTTCTTGAATATGATATTGGAGTTAGCTCCAGTGTCCACGAGGATCCGCTTGACCAAGGCCGTTCCGATTCTTGCCATGATCACCACAGGGGGTTTTTCGGGATGTCATGAAACCACTGGTCTTCTGGCCCAAATGATATTCTCGGAAGTTCCCTGGACGGGGGCCTATGGCTCCCTGATGATACGGCCAAGACTCTGGTGTCCTTTTTGGTAGCGGACCTTGATCTGAGGGGCGCGTTTCTCCCAACCACGATGTTGACCACAGTGAGGGCATTGTCTACGTATTCGCTAGCCCCTTGTCTCAGCTTCATGGCCAGGTCTTGATCATCCTTGAAACGTTCGTGCCCCCTTTGCCTAGGCTCCCTTATGAACTGGGAAAACTTAGTCAGCTTGCCATCGCGGATGGCTTTCTCCAAGGCGTCCTTTAGATCAAAACAATCCTGGATTTATGGTAAAAAACTTTGTGGTAGTCATAGTACAAGCTCTTGTTCCCGCTTGTTTTGTCTTTCAGTTATTGGGGGCTTCAACAAGATACCCTTGTTAGCGATCTACTGGTAGACTTCCACGATTGGGGCCGTAAGAGAGGTATAGTTTGAGAACTTTCCAACTCGAGGGAAAGGCTTGAAAGGTTTAGCTGATCCTCCGTCCTTGGAGGGTTCTTTCGACCTTTCCTCGTGCCCGGGTTGACGGGGGGGAGGGTTGGCCTGTTGTCGCTTATTGGACACCACCACCTGGCGAACCTCCTCATCATTAATGTACTCTCTGGCCACGTTCTGGATGTCTTGTATTGTCCACACGGGCTTGGTAGTAAGGTTCTTTCTGAAGTCTTCATTTAACAAATCGTTCATCAGGCATAGGCTGGCCACTAAGTCGGTCAAGCCGTCAATTTCTAGGCACTCGTCGTTGAATCTATCGAGGAACTTCCTAGTCGGCTCCCCGGCTCTTTGGGTGACCCCTAAAAGGTTAATAGGGTGCTTAGCTTTGGCAATGTGTGTGGTGAACTGTGCTAAAAAGCTGTGAGTTATGTCCGAGAAGGTCGTAATGAACCCTTGAGGAAGCGCATTGAACCACCAAATTGCCGGTCCTGCCAAGGTCACAGAAAAAGCACGATACCTCACCGCATCACCAATACCCTCGAGGTTCATCCTGGCCTCAAAGGCCGTCAGGTGTTCCTGAGGGTCCTGGGTTCCATCATATCTCATATCCGTTGGCTTGTCGAAGTGTTTCGGCAGCCGAACCTTGAGGATGGAGGGGTGAAAAGGGGTTGCTCCCATGATTATGGGGTCTCGTCGCCTTCTCGGACTCTTTCTATTTTCGCCTTGGCCCTCCGACCCATCATGGGTCGAGGGAGGTTGAGCGTCAGCTCTACGCCTGGTACGGTTCCTCCGAGGGCTTCTTCCCCAAGCTTTCGATCTCCTTGGGGAGTTCGGGTACGGGAAAGGCTCGGGCTGGGTCGGTAGCGATCCTTGGCGGCTAGCTCCCTCTTGAGATTTTGCACTCGGTTGCGTAATTCCTGCATAATCTTTGCGTTGTCATCACTCGTACCCCCGAAAGGGCGCCTTTCATGGGAGCTGGAAGGAAGGTCATTTTTACGAGAGGGGGTTCTCGTGCGCTCACGAGAGGAGGTCATCGAGGCTATCCTGCTCATCAAGCGAGTTCCCTCCCCCTCACACACTTCCTCCTCTTCCCACAGACAGCGCCAATGTTCAGTGGCTCGGGGTATCGAACGGGTTGGATCTAGAGGCAATGAAGGTGTGGGTGACTGTGAGATGGGTGTTGGAGAGCTCCGGTGAATGACTCCTCCGCCCAGACGAGGGGAGGATGAGGTGGGGCCACCTGGAAGGACTCTAACGCTCAAGTCAATGTCCATACAAGAGGCGGCTATTAAGGTTAAGGTTAGCTGACGTACCTCTGGAGAAGGGTAGGGTCTTCCCTTTATATAGTCTGTCCTGGAGTGGGTCCCACACGGATAGACCCTCTATCTTGGAAGTTTTCTTTCCAGCTGTCCAGGTTCACGCGGGAGAGGGGGGTGACGTTCGGGTCACCTCCCAAGCTCGGGTTCGGTAAACCGTTGAGTCGGCCGGACGTTTGGACCCGGGTCTTTGGTCTGTTGGACTGGATCGGAATAATAAATTTCAAAAACTTATTTAATTCTAAAAATATTATTAATATAGAAAAAGAAGCATAATATAATAACATCCTAGAAAAAACAAGTAAGTATGTAAATAGAACTAGGTTTTGTTGAGCAACCCTAATTGCGAGTATATTCAGATAATATTCTATCAGCACTCGAAGCAATATTTTTGTTGCTTTAGCTTTAATATGATGGAGCAAGCAACGGTTGAGAGTATATAGCAAAAATGGGCATACTCACTACTAGGCTTTGCATTTCTTTACGTGGACAAGTACTGGACAAGCCACAACCCACCAAAGTCCTAAAGTTGTTGAAGATTCAGAGGATAAGATATATATTACAATTAACTGTCTGGTCGTACATCACACCAATGCAAGTTGAACTTCATAGGATTCTTTTATTTTTTTTTTTCCCTGTTCTTTGCAGTTGTATATATTTAGATACAGTATTTGGTTTTAATGATTCAATTTAAGTGTGACGGGAGAAAGTATAGAATAGTTTGAGTTTTTTACTCTCGTTTGTGTTGTTATGTTCACAAGAAGGACAAGCAGGGTAAGCAGGAACTAGGAAGAGTTAATTATTAAAAAATATATCAAAATTATTAAAAAAATATATAATTTAGATAATACTATCCTTTTAATAATCTTTTTTTACTATGAGCCTTCTATTGGCCTATAAATATATACTGATTTGGATCGATTTAGATAGAAAAATTGATATAATTTTTTATGATTTAAATACTATTGATTTAATTTTTATTTTCCAATTGAATCCATTAGTTAGATAATTAACTTTCATTCTTTAACAAACTTTATCATTTTAGTAATTGTGTCTCAAATCTCTCGATTATACTTTTTTGTTTGGTTCTCTAACGTTGAACGACAAACCATGGAATTCAATGATCTTGATATTGATAAGCAATAATTTCTGAGAATTATCCATTTCAATTACCACGAAATAATTTCTTCCACCTTTATTCTTCTTTCTTATGTATATGAAGTGCGCAAGAATCTAATCCTAAAGTTTTTAAAATTGGATACTATCGTTTTTAAAATTTCGAAATACACAAAATAATTTTTAATATTAATCTTTATTAGATAATCCGGTCACAAATATTCTCTTAAAAAAAAAATATAAACAAAAATATAGTTCGTATAAAAAATTCATACCTTAATAGCTAGTATTTACATAAATACTATTTTTTTCGCTAAAGATAGATAATTTTACCCATTTCAATAACGGTTTCGCTACGTTACCAACAATATATCTACCAACTCTTATTTATAATTGTGTTTTATGGAAGTGTGTTTGTGAATGTGTCTAATAAAAATGTTTTTTTATAACTGTGTTTAATAGAAGTATCTTTATAGATATATTTTCTGGATGTGTCTCTTTATATATGTATTTAAAATATATTAATTACTAGACACATCTACGAACACACTTCCATGAAACACAAATATAAATAAGAGTTGACAAAAGTTGATAGATAATATGTTGGTACTCTATACTTTCCCTTTCAATAAAAAATAATAGGATGTCCAAATGACACAAAATTATATCAGAAAGAAAGGGGAACACCAAAAGCTCAAAACAGTGAGCAAAAACCAATTGCTAGAGAAAAAGAGAAATCCCTAAACCATTGTTTGGGACCAAGACTCAACCAGAATCTCTAATTGACTGACCATTTGCATTCCACCCTACAAGAACTCGTGCGATAATAGTATAAATAAAAATAATTTTATATGCAATTACATGCACATAAATAAAAATAGAATAATTTTAATGCACTGAAAATATAAATAAATTTTATACATGTATCTAATTACATATTACTATGTCACTAATAATAACTACTTTTAACAATCAATGGGTAAACAAATTATCTAAAAGAATGGATATAATTAAATAAGTGTGTAAAATAATTTAAACTATCAATGTATCAAAATTAACTCATAAAAATAAATGCCTTTTACAGAAAATTATATGTACAAATGTCAATGATCAAAATTAACACTTTTAAGTTTTAACACTAAGTACTCCAAGCCCATCATCAATATTACAACCCACTTTTCTTTACTTCGCAAAATGTTTAATTCATGTAAGATCAAAATTAATTGCTGTTACTCCTAGCTATCACATCCCATTTGTGGAACATGAAAGCTAATAAAAAAACTATTACAAATTCCAAATAATAATAGAGAATCTTTTTAGCTATTAGCATTGTTATCATGGAAATCACAACATTTGTAACTACCATATCTCTCTCACTGATTTGTAAAAAGGTTTATACTTTTGCTACACACAAAAACAAAATTTAAAAAAAAAATAGTTGAAGCATCTCTTCAAACAGGCTGTGTGCTAGTAAAATTATAAACAATAATTTCAAAGTTGGGCCTTTGGGATATTAAACACTTATGCTCACCATGGTTTGAGCCTCTAGCCTGGGAAGAATTTAAAGAAAGCTGCAAAACAAATGGTTCCACGACCAAAAACACAAGCAACACAACGGTTGCAGTTTAATAATGTTCATAAACGTTTTAAAACCAATTTAGGATTAACTCACTAGTACGCTTAAATAGATATTGGGGATTCAAATTTTACTTTGTGTATGCAGTAATTTATTGATCAATTACAAACTTTTAAACAGGACTCAGATCTACGATCAATTAGTTCTAAGTCATATACCGTGAAAAAAAAAAGTAATCACTTCAATCCCAAATGGAAATAGTTCAAAGCAACTATCACCCGTTCGGTGTCCTAACCTCCTTAATCGTTGTGAAATCGTTGTGCATTCAAAATTGGTTCAACAAGAGATAATAATGCTACTTCTTATTTATCGTTAAATACAAATCATATGTTTCTTTTTTCATTCTTTATTTTTTATCAACAGATGAAATCCTTAAACCTTAGGAATCTTATTGTAGTAGCATATACTATTCTATCTTGATCTCAATTCCATTAGTCACGAATTGTTTTATTTGTTAATTCATTGAACCCAATTTTAGTTGTTGGTTAGTGTAAGAATCTTGATGCTATTCAAGCTATAATATGTGCTTTCTCGTTGAGTTATTAGATCTTTTTCTTCATTTGAGTTTATGATAGATTGGGTTTTATTTTGATACGTCCTTCTACAATTTGAATTGTTCTTGATTATATGAAAATGTCATTATTTCTTGCCTTCACAATGATTGTGTATTCATGCATAACTTTATATGGACAATTTTAAGTTGGTGCTATTCAAGTAATCTAAAACAGAGCTTTAATTTTTGTTGAATATTGACTTCTACAATTTTAAGAAGCAAATTTTAATTTGTGTATCCTATTTTTATCTTTCTTTTTCAATTGGTATTCGTGTTCAATTAAGCAAGCTAATTATTTGTGTTTCTTTTTGCATCCTATTATGTAATCTTATTTATCATAGAATTATTCATGGATGCAGATTACATTAATGGTGATGGAAATGATCTTGCTTTCTTTAAGCTCACAACTTTTGTGGAAGTTTAGGTGTTGTGTCATTTGACACTCGGGAAAAATTTGACATGCTGTTTTTTTGTGTGGACTTGTTTGGTGAATTCCTTCTTCAAGCTTATAAGATTAGCCACCTTTTTGTATACAGTGATCTTATTGGTGGAAATAGTTCATTATTCTGATATTCTTCTATACATATCAATGGTTTGGCACTATCAAAACATGAAGAAATGAAAACACGACCCACTATGAATGGATTCAGCATGTATTGACTCACCTTATTCATAGAAAAAGTAATCTGCATATTAAAGAGAACATAAGTATATACAACTTCAAATCACCAGAATGTTTTTATAAATAAACAATGATCTGATATTGTTTTTATAAATCAAAATCAACAAGTATAGAGGGCAGTTTTAGAAACGAAGCTCTAGGGACTTGTTTAAGTCCATACAGAGATTTACTTGATTTATCTTACTCGAATGGAAGCATGATGGTTGTTTCATCAGCACCAACTTATTTAAATCGCAATTGAAATCAAATTGGCGAATCTGCCATCTATAAGACAAAACAAGAGTGATAATAATTCGAATAGTAACAGATTTGATGACTAAAACAAACATTTGGTCATAGTCTAATCCTTCTATACTTCACAATCTCTCCATTTTGGTGGTTTTTGATAGCAAAAATACACCCGTAACTAATTATCTTTGCTCCTAGTGTAGGACTAATAATAGTCCAAGTTTGTGTTTTATGAAAAGCTTGAATTTCCTCCATCATGGCTTGTTGCCAATGTGATGATTGTAGAGCGTGTGAGATGCTAGTAGGGGCATTGTGAACCGAATAAAAAACTCATCAACTATAGCAGCATGAACTTGCTAGCGGTTTACTAGTCATATTTTTATATCTAAATTTGGGGTCAAATTCTATTTTTTACATTCTAATTTTTATTAACTTTTCTTTACTAACAATATCTTTCTATGGAGAATAAACTATTATTTCTACTTATGAAAATTTAAAACGCTGATAAATTTATCTACGAATAAACAAAACTATCATTTTTATTAAGATGAACTTTTACTAACAAAATTATCGAACTCTAAAAAATTATTTAAAATCCCCAAAATATCTTATAATATAACATAACTCAACTTCTCTTTTTACTCTACATTATGGTTCTGAAAATCGAACCGGACTAGTCGGTTCAACTGGATTAACCGGAACCAGTCAGCTAGCCGGTCCGAATAAGTTTAGAAATTACCTGGCAAAAATGATGAAAAAACCGGTCGAACTGACAGTTAATTAGAGAATTTCCGGTTCGAAAATTCCTCTAAAACGTCGCCGTTTTGTAAAAAAATTAAAAAAAAAAAGAAAAAGGGAAAGTGCTGAAGTGAAAATCCTAAATCCCAATTGTCAATTGAAGCCACGGCCACTCATCTCTCC